>NW_017619233.1:3331164-3816164 GCF_001879475.1 Ipomoea nil
AATAAATAAATGTGCGTGTATATAAGGAATTCCTCCCCGTTAGGGACTTAGGGCTAATAACTAAGCTTCTTGCTTAAAAAAAAAAAAAAAAAAAAAAAAAAAAAAAAAACTAAGCTTCTTGCTCTAACTCCTTGCAATCAATAAGGAATAGCATCTAGAAAGATAAACTCCCTTAGCCGCCTATGTCCCTAAAACAACTATTCATTAGTGTTGAAAAAGACGTTAGACGCCATCTAAATGTTTAATTTTTAATTTTTAATTTTTTTTTGGATTATTCGCCAAAAAAATAAAAAATAAATCGTAGTTTGGCCGCCTAGACGGCCTAGGAGGTCACCTAGGTACCCGGCTAGGGAGGAGGCCCTGATATCAGCATTCCTCGACGTAACCAGATGCAATTTTTGCAACCATGCTATTCATACATCTCTAGGAAGTAATAAACAAAAATCATCAAAGACAAAATCATACATTGCAAGTGATATGAAAGCGAGAAAGATTGCACACTTATTATCTTGTCAAAAGTAGACTATAGATCTCCAATCTAAAGATAATTTACGTTTTTACAATAAAGTGAATAAACTCATCGCTTTATTGCAATAAAAGCTAATATTTTGAAAGTAAAACTTATCAATCAAAAGTTACTCCGGGAGTAAAACACAATTCAACACTTTCAAATCAATAGGAAGCTAGTAGTAAAACCTAACACTTCACCTAAACCTTACCCTTTTTTTTGTTGTCTAAATCCAATCCAATCCATTTTAATTTTCAGATGAGTCGTCTCATAAGTCCCACAAACATAAATTCTTACGAAAATAGAAACATCTATATATGTGATTGTATTAGAAGAGGATGAGTAGTTGGGGCAGCAAGAGTGCAGCAAGGAAAGGTGGCAATAAGAGACGAGGAGGAGCAGAAGAAGTGGAGGCCGGATTGGACGGCGCATTTCCGGTGAGAGTCGTAACCTTCAGCTTCATTCCCTGCTCACAATGGCCGGCGGTGCCGCAAGCGAAGTAGCGGCTGCCGGGCTTGTTTAGCTTCACCACGTCGTTTCCGCCGCTGAAACTGTTCACCGGACTGCTTGTGTCACAGCTCTTGTACGCGCTTTCACTCCCTAATTCCACCACGCTATGCAGTCCCGGATTGTACCTAAATACTACTCGATCCGCCAATCCAACAAAAATAGATCAGATAATAAAGAGATATGGGGAAGCTAAGATAGACGATCGAGGATGATATATATATATATACCTAGTTGATCTCCGACCTTGAATGTGTTGCCAGATGCCCAGGAATCGAAATCTGTGGATTCATCCCAACCTTGGCTGCCACCCACGACGTGCTGTGCTGCCGCCACTTGTTCAATCATCACTGCCCCAATAACAACTACCAACATACATCTGTACAAATTAGCCTCCATATATGATAGTAATTGCTTGATTAATCACTACAGTACACTAGCCACCCTACTTGATCTGCAAGCTCAATAAATGATTTTAAGTTATTATTAAACTCCTCATCAATGATGTCTGATCTGCGTATGTGGTATGTGTATATATATGCATGTTTTCCAAGACGTGGAAATTGATATCTCATCATTTGATAGAAATCTTGGATATTAAGAATGCCCCACAAGCTGTCACTTTTCCAATAATAAATCTCTAGTTGGTGATTTTATGTTTAGAGTTGGTTATGTATAATTCTAAAAAAAAAAAAAAAAAAAAAGAGTTGGTTATGTATAGAAAAATGAAGACAAAAAAATTTGTGAGGCAGTCTTATGGATCTTTTTTTTTTTTTGTAATTGATTGGATTAAGTGTAATACTTTTAGAAAAAAAATGTAATACTTTTACATTTTGATCAAATTTTAAAATATTATATATTTTTTTTCAAAAGTATTACTACTATGTCCAATATAAGTAAAAAAATATTTTATTCTTGATTGGTATTACATTTTCCAATATAAATATTACATTTCCATTTTAACTTAATTTGTCTCACGGATAAGAATCTGTGAGACGCTCTCACAAGAGAATCACTCAAAAATAAAATGACATGAGACCACTTAATTCACATGAGTTTAACTCTAATATCAAATTGAATGATGTTGATAGTTAAATTGCACATTTATGTATTATATTATGGAGTATTATATGCTCAACAGTTAGTAGATTTTTCCTTTTAACTTGTGGTAAGTTTTATAAAATCATGAGCATATAATAAACATAAAAAGTTTTATTGTCACATCAAGAGATGTGATGAGTTTGCATGTCTCATATAAGAAATATGAGTTTGTCTTATATAAGGTATATGAGTGGAGCGGATTGGGTCGGGCTCATGGTATGTACAGAGACAGATGTCTATAAATACATTAGTTGTATCTCTAGGTGATCAGATTATCACCATCACAATTAATAAAAAAAAAAAAAAAAAACATATCTTTACTCGCGTAGACGTAACATATACATTGTTAAACCACGTAAATTTTACCTTTTTTACTTTGTTATTGTTATTGTTTTTGTTCTTGTTAATCTCAACAAGGTAAACATTATGAATTAAATTTAAGATACAGGAACTAACATTTTTTTCCCTCCCTAAAATCATTTTACTTGTCTTTTTAGTTGATAGTGGGATGGATTAATTTATGAGTAATTAATAAATATAAAATGTTTTTAAGGAAGGGAGAGAAAGGAGTTTGTGAGTGAGAATAGAAATTTTTATAAGCATATTTATAATGATGTGGTAAGTGATTATGAAGCTTTTCTGGTTCACCAATTTCAGAAATTTTAATGGAGAGATGATAATTGATTGATTGTTGTTGGACACGTTCAATACAATCCTAGCTTACGTGTTGGTTGATGGATTAGGTAGAAGCCTTGGCTTCGAAACTAAGCTAAGCAGCACAATACCCTTTTTCTTTATTACGGAGTACCATTTTGATGAGCCATCATCAATTTAATTTTATTATTTTTTTAATTTTTAGTTTCTAGATTTAGAATATTAAAAAATTGTCACACACGGCATTCTTGATGTGGTGTGGTGCCCGCTTGCTTATACATATTTGCATGCATAAGTTATCCCCTGTAAATGTAATTCTTTTATTTTTTAAAAATCGAAATGGTACAAATATAGATTTAATAATGCCCTATAGTTTCACCTACTTTTATATCATTCTTTTTCTCTTTAAATTATGATGATTTAAAAAAAAAAAAAATTGTGAACCCTTTTTAAAATTTACATAATTCTTAATTGTGGTTACTTGTTATCATAATTTATTTTATTATTAACTGGATCATTTTCAAGAGGGAGTGTTACAAGTTACAACATGAGAAATTCATGTTCTTGAATTGCCTCTCTAACTTGAGATTAATTAATAGCAAGTATAAGGATATTTTCTTTTATGTTAGTAACTAAATGTTGTCATGTTTTGCAAGAACAAAATTAAGTTGCGGATTGCGAGGAACTATGATTGGGGCTTGAATTGGCCTTTATGTCTTGCTGTCCGTCTAGTGATCTTGCGCTGCGTGTCTAGAAAGATGTGATCGGGGTGCCTAGTGTCTGTGGAGATTGATTGTGTTATTTTGTTAGTCAGGGTTTCACCCTTCCCTTTCCCTAAAATAAATAATGTACTTCCTGTTAACATATTATGTACCTTCAAATTATTTATAGATTAACTAAGAACACATACTCTGAATATCATTTTAGATCAAGATCCATAATGCAAGATCGATCTTGGTAATTTGCCTCTTCCCACGACCATCATACATAAAATTTCATGAGTTTATTTCTTCCTTAATCTCTCCGGGAATAAATCTTTAGCTAAATCATTGGATTAAATTGTCCACTTGCCTAAAAACCCTGCTTCTTTACAAATGTATACAAAATAAAAATAATAACAATAATAATAGTTTCATTTTTATGGATGGTAACTAATAAAAAGGACAAACTAATTGGTGTATATAGTAGCTTCAGCTAGCAAGAATTGAAGCATGTGCTCCATCTCAACTAAAAGCCTAAGCTAATTGTTGGATTGCACATTAATGGTTATATGCTCAACAGCAAGAAGGATGTATTAATAATATGATATGATGTATTAATAATATAATCTCATCAGTGCAGATTTCTGAAAAAGTTGATAATCTGGTTATACACCACATCCTTTGCAGTTATCCCAATGATGAAGTCTGCATGGGCATAATCCTTGATGTACTGAACATGCAGCTTAAGCACATCATGCAACTTCAGATAATCAAGCAGACTCTCCACATCCCTAACGTCCGATAACGCATCCTCCCCTCCATAGCTTATGAACATCGGAATATCACCAGGAATGTTGCTCAGGTTATACCTAGGAGGCCTTGCTTCCCCATAGTGTGCCAGATTGAAGTCGTTATTCCCATAATCGTATTTCGCCAGGATGCCATCACGAACAGCTGCAATTTCAATTCCAAGTTTTTCTTTTTTACTTGCTTTCTGTACATACACCTTAAATGGAAGGAAATCAGGTTTATCTGTCACTTACTCTGGGCCAAATGCACAAGGTTCTTGGTAGATGTTGATTGAGGCTCATACTTCAAGAACAGCTCAACAGTAGAGGAATTAAGACAGCAGTTCTTCCCTAAACTCAGCTCCCCAAATGTTAAAAAAAAGCTGGATTTCATCAAACTATATATATATATATGTTGGATTCAGAAGAGTAGTAATTTACCGGTGAGTGCACTCATCAAGTCGAAGCAGTCTACCCCTGGTTGGGCGCACAGAGCCTTCAGAAACTGGGATACTGGCTCACTGCAGAAGGGTGGTTGGGTGGGAAATTACATTAAGCAATTATGTTTCAGGCTACTTGTTGGGCGGAACGAGGCCAGTGAAGAACCAAGTCCAGCACCAGTTGGCTAAGAGATTGTTGGGCGGAGGAGGGTGGTCGGGTGGGAAATTACATTAAGCAATCATGTTTCAGATTACTTGTTGGGCGGAGGCCAGTGAAAGACCAAGTCTAGCACCAGTTGGCTAAGAGATTGCTAGGCGGAGGCAGGCCTGAAGGACCAAGTCCAGCACCCGTTGGCTAAGAGATTGCTAGGCGAAGGCAGGCCTGAAGGACCAAGTCCAGCACCAGTTGGCTAAGAGATTGTTGGGCGGAGGCAGGCCTGAAGGACCAAGTCCAGCACCTTGCCTCTTGAAAATGTAGCGGTATATAGAAATAAAGTTGTGCCTTCGCTACTAGCTATAGCTTTTGGCCTAATGGTAAGCGCTTGATTCTAACAGATGGTATCAAAGTCAAGTCACGGGTTCGACAGTTAAGGCTGCCAGGGGATAAAGTTGTGCTTTCACTACTAACTCTAGCTTTTGGCAAAGTGGTATCAGAGCTAGGTCACGGGTTCAACAGTTAAAGCTACTAATAGATAAAATTGCGTCTTTGATACTAATTACAGCTAATAGCTTTTGGTGTAGTGGTAAGCGTCTGATTCTAACGCTACTATACTAGCGATTATTCTGGATGTCGGGAAATTCGAACTTACCCTTTAGGATTAAATTCTGCAAGTCCAAAGATTGTAGTGATCTGCAGATATAAACATATATTGTCAGATGCTGCAATGCCTACAGTTCTTTCTGTAGATATACACAAAGATAGCTGTACTCACCTCACCCACAAAAGCTCTGGCAGCCATGAGGCCAAGCCCAGTGGTCATATGGCTCAAGTAAGCAATTGGGCTTAGCAAAACTGCAGACTTTACCTTGTCTACTAGCCTGCCTTCTGAGAAGGATGCCAAAGCCATCAATGTCCCCTGAAAATTATTTGTTTTTTAACTCATCTTTTGTTTTCTTTTGAGGGGCAAAATCATACACTTTTAACATGTTATTCTGCAGAATTGAAACTTTAAAAATTTACCATTGAATGGCCAATGTAATGAACTTTTTGACCAGTTGTTCTAAACACAAGATCTACAACAGCTGGCAAGTCATGAACCACCAAATCATCCCATGTCCAGTTCCAGTAATCCTATAATAATCCCAAATCCATAAATGTCCATTCATGTTGGTTTACTAGATACTGTTGTTGAGTATATAACCATTAATGTGCAATCTAACTATCAGTTTAGGCTTTTAGTTGAGATGGAACACATGCTTCAATTACTATCAGCTACTGAAACAAACCATTCTTCCATGTACTTACAGGGTCAGTATTAGCATCAAGGGTCACATGTCTTCTGCTGTATCGGGTCCCTCTGATGTTCGAAATCCACACATCAAACCCGCTATCTGCCAGGATCATCGCCAGTGATTGTTCCGGTGAGTTCAACAGCCACGTCGTTCCATCCTGCAGTACGTACAACAGAGGTTATAATTAAGTTTGCACTTACACAATTTGCAACTAAGAAAACCGGTTTAGAAATGAGACTCAGAAACAGCAAATGCTGCAGCCTGCTCTGACTCGTTGGCTCAAATTGTTGAACATATAATATATATAAACATAAATGTGCAATTCAACTATCATCTTAGTCTTTTAATTGTGATGCAACACATGCTTCAATTTAAATTTTTCCCAGACAAACAAGAAACGTGGCAATCTGTATGAAAGTTCCTTCAGAATGGGGAATTGGAAACATTTCAACAACTCAAGTAACCGCACCGGAAGTATACATGATATACATCATCTTCCATCCAAACTTTAATTTATCGCGGAAAGAATAGATGCTTACTCCAAGTCTTGATCAGGATTAAGCACTTACCATAGCACCAAAAGCTATAACTCACAGCGAAGACGCAATTTTATTTCTTTATATTGTTATATTTTTCAGAGGCAAAATGCTAGACTTGACCTTTTCAGATCTTCGTCAAACTATTCGATGTCATATTTAATTTTTTCTTTTAAAAAAAAAGCACCAACAGCAGGTCACAGGTGGAGAAGAGTAGTTATTTATATAATTAACACTTAACATTGTTCATGTGTTAGTCAAATGAAATTTACCTAAATAATCATGACCCGTGACGATTGAATAACCGTAATTTGCGATGTAAAGGAAATGATAATAGCACTTTTATGAACATTTGGCATTTTTTTGAATTCATAATTTATTTTAACTAATAAGTTGTTGACTTATACGGTACATCAAAAAATTCAAATAAAATCTTATTTTGAAAATATTTTTTCATAACCTTTCAAAAAAATAAGCTCTAAATTTTTTTTATTATTTTACTATTATCCTGTTACGGATTATTTTACACCATTTATCTTACATCCATTACATGAAAAGTCTGATAGACTCCAATTGTCACACAAATTTTTATTGAGATATTCTCAATATTTTAAAAAAAAATGAAAATTGACGTTAACAAATAATTATAGTCAAGTGGTTGTATATATTATTTTTCTAGGCTTTTCCTAAGTATTATATTAAGGGAAAATGGCACTTTTTCCCCCTATGTTATATACTTATAGCACTTTTTCCCCCTCAATTATTTAAGTGGCTCTTTTTCCCCCTGAAATGTTAAATGGACATATTTACCCTTAAAATAAATATTTCATTTATTTTTATTCTCCAATAAATTATTACTATAATTTGGTTCAAACCAGATACTATGGTAACCAAACCAAAATATTCCAATTACAATTTATAATCAAAACGCGATATTTAGAGTTTATTAAAATCGCGAACTGGAATGGCCGGTTCATGTTCCAAACTGAAAAAATAAAATACATTTATTGTTGAATTTAAACTATTTTAAAATAAAAAATAAAATTTTAAAATAAAGACGGTTCAAAATCGCGAACGGGATCCGGAACCGCCGGTTCATGATCCAGTTTTTTTTTTTATTCTTAAATTTAATAAATTGAAATCCAAATATTGGGTTCTAAATCTGAATCATAACTGAAAACTTTTAATTCGATTGCTATAGTGTCTGGTTCAGTTCGAACCGAACCGTGGTAATCGCTACATATACGCAATAATTTGTTGGAGAAGTAAAATAAATAAAATGTTTACTTTAAGGGTAGAAATGTCAATTTAATATATTAGGGGAGAAAACCACCACTTTTAAAATAATTGAGGGGGCTAATGTGCTTACATAAATAATTGAGGGGGAAAAAGTGCTATAAGTATATAACATAGGGGGAAAAAGTGCCATTTTCCCTTATATTAATCAATATAGATACTTTTTGTGTCAACTATAATCATGCACACTATACACATTTCACTAGGTATTATAATGATAAATATTAAGAGTATTTTGGAACAACTTCAATCAAGCTGATCAAATTGTTGACTTGATAATTACAAGGTTTCAAGTTTGACTTCTCATGAAGGGGGCCTATTAGCCTTGATTTCAGTCCGTCAACTATAGACAACCTATGTTGATTTATCTTTTTTTACGATCTTTGCCGACTAAAGTGTCAAGACGTGATTTACCCAATGCACACTACTATTAGATAGTGACTGCTATTTTTCTCTCCTCACTAAAAAAAAAAATTAAAATATTAAGTGTATTTAACTCAAATGACATACCTAATATAAAAATTCTCTACTTTGCATTGTTATGATAATCGAATAATCATACCACCAAAAAAAATAATCGAATAATCATGATGCCTTATTTTTGTCTAGTGCATGTCAAATCGGCGGTCTGTTTTCACACTACTTTAATTCTAATGGCAAAAATTTATTCAAGACTATCTTACCGATCTTTATTGATGAGCCAGATTAGATTAAGATTAAATGTATGGAGTAATACTTAACTACACTAGTAAATGTAATACTAAATCATAAATAAAATGTTTATAGTACTTATATAAAAAAATGTAACACATTTACATTTTGATGTAAAAATATTACTTCTTTGAAAAGCACTATATTTTCCCTTAAGTACAGAAACTTTATTTCTAATGAGTATTATATTTGCACATTCTTATTCAAAAATAAAATAAAATATTTGCACATTCACACGATTCGACCTGATCTGTCTGAATTTGTAAAATGATTTCAGACAAGTGTGACTAATTTTAATTGCCAATTCCCTATGACAAATTACACCATAGACTAAGGTCTACTTTGTATTGTAAATCATTATAAAAAAATTATGTCTAAAGTTAATATATTATATGCTTACATGAACATAATACGTTGATTATAAACACATAATTTTTAGACTAAAATTGACTATGGTCCATTTTATAATAATTGACCTCCTAGTCTCCTACTCTCAACTCTCAACACGCCGTATCTTCCAACGGGACCGAATCTTTTGAACCACAAAAATGCGGGCGTGATCCGTGAATCGTGATGCCTCGAAACAGCGATAATTGAACATTTTATTTTCAATTAAAAATTGTTTTATTAGAGAAATCGCTCTTACCGCACGCAATCTTGTCGTTAAATTTATGTTGGTTAAAGAACACGGGCACTCACTCTCCCACAAAAAAGCTTGAAAGTGATTCCACTTACCACAAGAACACCATGTTGCAACAAGACAGGCGGTGGTCGGAGTGTCCTGCCGCCGCCGTTGCGGCCTTGAGGTATTCGTTGCACGCTCAAGATATACCCATCATCCGTGGTGGCCTGATCAACGATTCACGTTGCACCGCGTACTAATCAGCAATATTCTCAAGAAATCAATCCCCCAATTAACTAGAAAAGCAATAAATAAATGCAGTAAATGTTGAATCTCTACCTCGTACTCCTCGCATTTGTAACCGTGTACTGAAACCACAGTGCCACACATGCCCGGTTCGGGTTGGGCGATTAGACTGGACGGGACTCGACTGGACCCCATTGCTGGCCCGACAAGCAGCAAGAATACAGGCAGTGAGCCCAAAACAGCAACACTCAAAGCAGCCATTGAAGTTCTTCAATTCTTCCAAGGCGAAGGGTGGGTATATGTAGAATTGAATAGAGAGGAGAAGAAGGGGAAAGGAGAGTGGGAAAAGGAATGGAATGGGTATAGCTTTTTTACTTTTCGCGCTTTTTTGTCTTCAATCAACAAAGGGATATAGGGAGATAGGGAAGGGTAACAAGCTTGGACCCCACCTTTGCAACTTAAGCCTCCCTTCGAATCATATTTGATAGTGAATAGTGATGACAATTTTTTTTTTTTTTATATTTTGAAATACCCTAATTCTTTACAAGGTAGTATTTGTCTATATTCAGAGTTCGAACCTATGATTACTCATTTGAAATAATAATCAGGATGTCATCACACTACATGGTAGTTGGCGATGTCACTTATTTAAAATTATTATTATTCTAAATCAAATTCAATTTAGTACATTGATTGAAAAAAGAATAATATTATATTCACATGTCAAGACTCTTGAAATATAATAATTGAGTTACAAAATAAAACAAAGGAACAATTCCAATCCAAGACTCCAAGAGGCCCAACCTAGCTACATGACTAATACCTCAACCTCCTCTCACAACAAGATTGAGCTTATTGCTACCGGGGCCACTAATGTATGTATAGAGAGTACGAGAGTAGTATGGCCTTGTTTGGTAAAATGGCTGTTAGTTGATAGCTGTTTGTTGTTAGCTGATTGTGTTAATTAGATGATATAAATAGTTGATAACATTAGCTGATTGTAGAAAAGTGTTTGGTAAATTAGTTGTTAGCTGATAGCTGTTTGGTATAATTTCTTTTTTCAAAAAGCTAATTGAAAAAGTTGCTAGGAGTAGTTTTTTTTAATTTTAGCCTTTTGGAGTTGCAAAAAACTAATTAACCAAACATTTATATTGATATTTTAACTAAATTAAACAATTAATAGTGGTCAAATAAGCCAAAATTGACCTATAGGCCAATTTTTTACCAAACAGGGCCTATAATTCCCAAAGAGTGGAATACAAAAGTGACATATAGTAAGCTGGTTAATCACAAAACATGTCTTTTGCTGGAATCTAGTTCTATCAAATTGGTTTTAAAATTGCACAAGAACAACCAAGCAACAAGTGATGATCATGACAAATAACAAGCAATATGCAAAAGAAGAGATCATTTGGACTAGGCCAACCCTTCTATAAATGCTAGGAGTGTCTTAGGATTAACGAACCGCCCTGCTAAGATAGATCCAGTCAAGAACTTTACTATTTCATTTCACGGTATGGAAGATTTCACACACTCCATTATATTTCTAACACATTCTCAGCTTAACCCCACTTGATGTAGTGTCTCCGCAATTAACTCCCGTCTCTCAAGAAAGCCAATCATACGCACATTAAAGATTTAATTTACATTTGGTTATATGCGACAAATCACTACGCTAAGTTCGGGAAAATGATTATTACATTTGCACATACGGGTAATGGATTGGTCTTGTTGTCAACAATCTCAGCTACTTTGGAAAACAAATTTGTTGGAGAGTGTGAATGGCGATGGAGAATTTTTGGCTGAGAGCCTGAGACGGTTGCAGTTTGAAGTTTGAAGTTTGAACTGGCCTGACCGCATTTTACCATAGGTGCCCTCATCTCACCCATTATATTCAAAGGTATGGCCACTAGTGTCCAATTTTATTTATTTTGTTTGTTTTATTTTTCTGCATTGGCGTGCGAACTGCGAACGGTGCGGTGCTATCAATTATTATATAGCTTGAGTAATGTATTCTATAAAGAGTAAATTACCGATTTGGTCCCTCGACTATGAGAATTTCACCAATTTGGTCATCGACTATCAAAATTACTCAATTTGGTCCTCGATTATGACATTTTTACCCGTTTGGTCCTAAAGTCAAACCAGTGTGATTAAGACAATAAATTTGAGGATATTTTTGTAATTGCACATTATGTCATTTTTCGGCTGTCCAAGTTTATCACACGCTTTGCCTTCAGACAAACAAAAAATTTCATAGTGTAAGCAAAAAACCCTAATCGCACAATCCAGTCAAAATTTTGAATAATGAGTTGAGAAATCACCTGGAGTGCTTCAACATCTTAATCCGCTACACTGGAGAAATGATAAATGAGACTTTGACCACTGTGTAGCGGATTTAGATATTGAAGCATTCCAGATGATTTCTCAACTCATTATTCAAAATTTCGACTGGATTGTGCGATTAGGGTTTTTGTTTACACTAAGAAGTTTTTTGTATGTCTGAAGGCAAAGGAAGGCAAAGTGTGGGATAAACTTGGATAGCCGAAAAAAGACATAATGTTCAATTACAAAAATATCCTCAAATTTATTGCCTTAATCACACTGGTTTGACTTTAAGACCAAATCAGGTAAAAATGTTATAGTCGAGGACCAAATCAGGTAAAAATTTCATAGTCGAGGACCAAATTGAGTAATTTTGATAGTCGAGGATCAAATTAGTGAAATCCTCATAGTCGAGGGACCAAATCGGTAATTTCCTCATTCTATAAAATTATACTTATTTTTACTTCTCACTATCCAATCATGCATATACGATTAAAATAGATACAAAATTCGTTAGTTGTGTGAATATACAAATTAATGAATACAAAACTCGAAAATCATAATGAGTGTGAAAAACAGAATGAGAAATGATGCGTAATGAGTGCAGTGCAAATCTCCATGGTAGTAAGATGAAAAAATTACAATGTGACTCATAAATACATATTTTTATTTTTAATATATCAAAAGTACATTATTTGTATAATAAAAATTTATTATTTAGTAATATATTGAATAATAAACATTCAATATTCAAATAATATATTTTTTAAAAAAATATTTTAATATATTAAAAATGTACCGTATGTCGTCATGCAGCTCATCTTACCTGTAGAGAGGTCCATGATTGGTAGTAGATGTTGCTTGGATTTGTGTTGGCATGAAATACACTACCGATAAAAACGAATTGTTTGACTCATCCAATTATGGGTGTTGGTAAGGGTTTTTATTCGTTCAACAATGAATTAACTAAGCTCTCTTTGTGATGGAGATTTCAGAATAACTTGTGTTTAAATTTCACAAATGATGATTCATTTTGGGTCAGCTTCTGTGTCTCTCGGAGTGAACCGAGTGAACTTAGATCGTTAAATGGACAGAGAAAGACCCGAACCACATTGTGGTTTACACCAAAAAAAAAAATAAAAATAATGAATTAACTAAAGTTAATTTTTTTTCTAGATTTATAGGTGTTAGTTCACTTTATTTTAGTCATTTTTTTTTTTATAAAACATCTCCATTTGGTGCTAGTATTATTATGGCATGACCATTTCTGGTCATTCATCAACAAAATCGTTTAAATAGCGTTAAATACAATACATTTTGGTCTATTCAGTTCTAAATGTTAAGTCATTTTTCTTCTTCTTCTTTTTTTGGTCCTAAATTTATATGTCATTCTATTTTAATTTTTTTTTTTCAAAACATTTCTGTTGGTCCTAACATTATTGTGACATGGCTGTTTTTATCCTCATCAACAAATATCTTTATGAAGTAAACTTATGCACTAACATTATTGTGCTATGAAGTTTTTTTTTTTTTTTTTTTTTTGAAAACAAGGTTTGTTATGAAGTATACTTGTGGTTTTTTCAATTGCACTTTTTAGATTTTGCAGTACACTTATGTATTGGTAACTATTTTATTATCAAGAAGAAAAAAGAAGATTTAGAGTGGTTAATAACGTCATTTAAACATATTTGTTGACGAGAACAAAAAACGGTCATGCCACAACAATGCTAGGACCAACGGAGATTTTTTGAAAAAAAAAAAAAAAAGAGTAAAAGTGGAATGGTACAAATAAATCTAGAACCAAAAAAAAAAATGACTTAACACTTAGAATTGAAAAGACCAAAATGCCCTTGTATTTAACGCCATTTAAACGATTTTGTTGAAAGTGGACCAAAAATGATCATGCCACAATAATATTAGGCTCAAAGGAGATGTTTTGAACAAAAAAAAAAAAAAAAAGGACTAAAAGTGGACTAACACCTATAATCTAGGACAAAAAATGGAATTAACTCAATTAATTGTGAATTGAAATGGAATTTTTATTTTCGAATTAATCCATTAATTTATATAATATTAGTCAAATTTAAAAATACTTAAAATTCAACATTTTTTTTTGGCTACTAAAATTCAACATTTAATTGAGATATAATTTTAATACATAAATCCATAACTGCATAATGTTTTTTTCTTTTTTAATATTGTTATGGTATATATAAAATTTTTAGCTCAAATATTTTAATGGTTAAAAACAAATTTAATATTTTCTCATTTACTTTTTTTGAATTTCAACAAAATGAAGTAATATGTTATTCAATTTTATATAATTATATACACCTATTTGATAGTGTAAATTGTTGAATGTTGAATATTGCAAATGATTGATGATGATTTCAATTACTTAATATATATTATACAAATAATTTGTTAGAATAGCATATAATAAATAGATATAAAATTCTAAAAAAGTTAACAATTTAATTCTCAATTGCACAAAAAATTATAGTTGTTTGTTTATTTATTTTGATAATGTAATTATATATACAACTTCATTTTAGGATTGGATATTTATTTAGTTGCACAACATGTTTCATTTAGACTACGTTTGAAAAGTAGGAAAATGACTTCTGAAAAATATTTTTCAGAAAATGAGTCATTTTTCAAAAAATATTTTAATTTTCGATGTTTGGCTACACAATGGAAAACTGTCTTTGTGTGTTTGGTTCATTTTCTAGAAAATGAGTAGGAAAATGGTAAGAATCGTATACTTCAATATTTTAATTATTTAATATTTTTGATAAAATCCTTTTGTGAATAGCACTCATTAAGCTTTGTGGACAATTTTGAATGTCTATATATATATATATATATATATATATATATATATATATATATATATATATATATATATATATATATATATATATATAGGGAAGGGTTCAGGTGCGGGTATAGCTTCCCGTGCGGTTGTGCGGTTAAATCTGAGCAGTTGATCAAATTTAGATCAACGACTCAAATCAATGAAAATTAAAAAATAAATAAATAAATAAAAACGCTTGCCAAAGCCCAGTGTGCGAATACCAGGAAGGCGAGGAGGAGACTCATTCAACTCATCAACTCTATACTTTGAATTTGGATTTCTCCTTTTATCTTGCTTAGGAGTAGCGCAGCTTTGCTGGAGGGTTTTGCCAAAGCCCAGGGCAAGTCGGAGGCTTGGTGCACCTTAAGTGTTAGATCTTAATCACAAACTCACGCACTTTAAGTACAAAACCCACACACATTAAGCACAACCTCACGCACATTAAGTACAAAACCCACGCACTTTAAATATTAACTCACAGACTTTAAGTTTCAACAACCAAGTACAAAACTCACGCACATTAAGTACAAAACCCACGCACATTAAGCACAAACATCACGCACATTAAGCACAAAACTCACGCACTTTAAGTATTCACTCACAGACTTTAACTTTTAACAACTATTCACGTTAAGCACATCCCCACGCACATTAAGCACAAACCTCACGCACATTAAGCACAAAACACACGCACATTAAGCACAAACATCATGCACATTAAACACAAAACTCATGCACTTTAAGTATTCACTCACAGACTTTAACTTTTAACAACTATTCACGTTAAGCACATCCCCACGCACATTAAGCACAAACCTCACGCACATTAAGCACAAAACACACGCACATTAAGCACAAAACTCACGCACATTAATCACAGATCCGCTCACCTTAATTTTGACCTAGATGCAAAAATTACAAAATTGCCACTGCATTTTTTTTTTAAAACTTTGATAATCCTGGACGTTGATTAAAGCGAGATGGATGGCTCAGATTAAACCGCACAACCGCACCTGAAGCCCTCACCCGCACGAGAACCTATATATATATATATATATATATATATATATATATATATATATATATATATATATATATATATATATAGTGTATCTATATCACACACACAAAAACTATATACTATACATACCAAATATGAGGATTGGAAAATGACTTCTCAAAAAAAGGGGAAATCGTTTTCCCCCAAAACATACTTATTTTCCGTTGACTATAACATCATTTTTCGTTGATCTCATTTTCCTCCCTCTTGCCAAACACTGAAATCCCCGGAAAATATTTTTCAGAAGTCATTTTTGGGGTTTTCAAACGCACCATTAACTAGTACGGAGTATAAAATAATAAAATTTGAGTTAATGCCATATGTGATCATCTGAGTATACTGATTTTGCCAGCCTATCACACTATAGGTTTGGTTTTTTAGACTTAGAGATGCACTCATAGGGTAAAACAAAAAGCAAAGCTTCATTTCATTTTCATTGTGATAATAGGGTGTTCTAAACTTGAAGAAGAAAAGATGATTATATATATACTCCTTTAGTTAATCCATGACTAGCTAGTAGTAGGCCCAACGTTTGTGCTTGTATTTTTTTTCTTCTTCAGTGAAGAACTTAAGGTCATTTCAAAAACGATTGTGAATAAGATGAGACCCATCATACGCAAGCTCATCGGCCCCCATCAAAATAGTTTCCCTCCTGGCGCTCTACCATGGACAATGTAATCCTCACCCAAGAGATTATCCACACCATGAATAAAAAACGTGGTAGAAAAGGCCTTATGATTGTCAAAGTGGACCTGCACAAAACTTATGATAGTGTGGATTGGAGTTTCCTTAAGGACACCCTGACAAGCTTTGGTTTCCCGAGAAATCTCATAAATCTCATCCTTTTCTCGCTTACAAAAAGCAACATTTCCATCATGTGGAATGGTGGTCGTCTTCGTTCCTTCACTCCAAGAAGAGCCATTCGCCAAGGTGACCCCCTCACCCCATATTTATTCAATATTATCATGGAACGCCTTGCTTATGAACTGCAAGACCTTGTCACCTCGAGAAACTGGAAGCCAATTCACATAACTCAAGGGGGGGGGGGGGGGGGGTTCTAGGCCTATCTCATCTGTTCTTCGCGGATGACCTGCTTCTCTTTGGGGAAGCTTCGAAAAATCAAGCCGCGACAATTATGAGCTGCCTTGACAAATTCAGCAAAGCCTCTTATTTTAATAAAACTCCAACTTCAACAATATATTTTTTTTTTCCTAAAAGACAATGGTTTTTCATTGTTGTTTATGTGCATTTTTTTGTAGTGAAGTTCGAAGACTATAATATGAAGGTGCACTATGTTGCTCATCTTGGGCTTGATAATATTCCAGCCCAACATGGAATGTTTAGAATATACCATGGATTGAGACTTTGAGAAACCCAAGGAGAAGAATTAAAGACTAGTATTTTATTTAAATAAAGAGCAAGCCCATTTTGAAATATTTTTTGTATTTTCTAACTAGCTGGCTAGATTGACAATATATTTTTATTATATATGTTTCTTTGTATTTGTTGGGCTAGTCTTAGAAATCTGCTAAAATACTTTGGGTTCGTTCAGTTCACGGAATGTTAGATTAACTTAGGGAATGTTAGATTGTTAGGAATGTTAGATTCCTGTGTCTGGTTAAAATTGGGGTATCTAATATAATCATGTTTGGTTTAATGTTATCTTTTATACACACTATAACATCCTTAACATATTTTCATATATTTTAATAAATTTAAAAATTAAAATAAATAAATAAGATAACGGTATCATATATAATTACATGATTTTAAAATATTAACTAAAATCTTGAACTTGAGAAACAAAATTATTTTATATGCTAACATAACATATAACTTAATAAAAATAAAAAATATATATATAATTACAAAAATAATTATATATATATATATATATATATATATATATATATATATATATATATATATATATATATATATATAAAACCAACATAACCAATGTTATCTTACATTACCTAAGATTTTGAAGGGAATTACATTCTTTTCAAAATCCGATTGGAGGGAATGTGACATTCCTTGAGAATGTTAGATTCCTTAAAGATAATATGAACCAAACACCGGAATGTGAACTTTGGAATGTCACATTCCCTTGGTTATGTTATATAACCTGAACCAAACGCCTCCTAAGGTGCATAATAGATTACCTTAATTAGTATAACTTTAATCTTTTTTTTTTAAAGTAGTATAACTTTAACCTAATATTATAATAATGTAATAACGGAAAGGCTTAACCACAAACAAGCTAAGTGAGCAAAATTCCTAGATCAATATATAGTTGAAATTATGAAAAGAGGCAGTTCCAAACTAGCTTCTTGAATGGGGAGCTTAATTGGATGGGTTTTAATTTGTCAAGGATATAGGTACATGCACTAATATAATGCATTTCACCCTTTTTCTCCTAGGCATCCGCTGACATTCATATTATGCACATCTTCATTTTCTCATCAGGACTTGGTATAACAAATTATTACAATCTATCTGAGCCTAAACTAAACAGTAATTCGGGTTATTACATGCATTCTATGGACATACAGACATACAGTACTGATGATTCCTGCATGCTTTACCTCTTGGCCTCTACAACTTAACCTATGCCATTCATAGCATTATTCCTATCTCTACTAGTATTTATATAAATATATTCATCTCACAAAACTGCAGCTAGCTAGCTAGGACTTGCCATTTTCTTGATTCCTGCTTCCATTAAATTAAAGTCAAGATTTCAAAGCAACCTTGGAAGGCAACATTGCCCACTCTTTGTTGATTTTGAATCAGCTTTGAGCTCTGGGCCGGGAGTTCTTTCGCTACTATATGCAGCAGAAGAAGAAGAATAAGGTGTTCCATCTGCAGATTTCTGAAGGGGATCAAAACCAGTTGTCAGCATGGCGGCCTTTTTGATTATTGAAAGACTTGTTTAGTTGTGTGCACCATCCAGAACAGTGAAATCCTGGTCACCTCCTAAACTTTCTCTGAAAAGTTGGAATAGTTTCTTGCTCTTCTTTTTTGGAGACAATTGGGGTTCAGAAACGAAAGCTCTATCGTCAGTTAAAATGGGTCCATTAATTTTAGGATGAGTTCCTAAAGAGAAGCTTTGATTGGCAGGTGTACTTCCACAAGATGGGGTAAAATCTGCATGCATTATTATAGGGAAGGAAAGAATGAGAAAAAGCTTAACTGTACTGAATGAAAATAAAATGTATCTCACCTCCTTTAACACTATAGAAGTCATCTTCACAGTCAGACTCCAGCCAAGGTTGTGTATCAAAAAATGACTCATTGCTACCTACACAATATATATAGTTAAATTATGTCATGCCTGAATTACATGTTATATTAATTGAAGCATGTTTTCTATCTGACTAAAAATCTAAACTGATAGTTGATAGAGTTTTTTTATATTGCTAATGATAGCTAGTTATCAGCAATACCAAGATATTCATGGGCAAATGAGCCACATGATTAAATTGATACAATAATATGCAAATTATTTGTCACCAACCAAAGTACAAAATTGGTAGGTACCAAAGATTGTCCACATCAGCGGAGAGATCAATTATGCGCATACATATATATAAAAAAGATTTAGAAATGGAATAATAATTAACAATACAGACAAACAAAAATGGAATATCTTTCAATCCATCAATGGTGGGTTCTTGTTTGTTTCTTTTAATTTGTTGTTTTACCTTTTTTTTTTTAAAAAAAAAAAATGTTTTGTCTTTATTTTTTTTTCAAGAATCCATGAAAAGTAGATTCTCCAAACAAATGACAGTACAGCCTCCCATCGGAACAATTTGATGTTGAAATTTTTAATTAGCTTCTGGATTGCATACTCTTTTAATTACAAAATAATTTTTTTCATTTCCATTTTACACGATACCTGATAATTTGAAAAAAAAAATTACATGAAAAATAAAATGCTATCAAGTCCATTAGCAACGTATGTATCACATATTGCCCGTCTAATAAAACATGACAAATTATTCGGTGAACTTGAGTACAAAAATACATAATTTAAATACTGAATGTTCACAATTTAAATTTCGAACATTCAGTATATAAAATTGTAAATTGTATATTTTATCCCACTTCATTAAGAGTTGTTGTATTTTGTTTGACATAATTTTGAAGAGATAAATAAAATGAGATATTTTTTATTAGTAATTTTGAAAAGTATTCTGTATTCATTGATAAATCAACTCTCATAGTCTCTACAATCAACTCATCCGTAAGATCACACGAAAAGATTGCAAGAAAATATATGATGATGATGAAGAGAGAGATGAGAATGGTACCAAAGTGGGAAAAAGTAGTGGTAACGGCGTGATGGGGAGACGGCTGAGGTTTGAGGAGAAGATCGGCGAGTAGGGTGTGGGCGCCATTGAGGTGCGAGTTGTGCTTATTCTCTGCTTTAGCTGGGTGCTCTTTATCTTTATGCACAGAATAACAGGAACCCATTCCCCCGATATGATCCTCGATCAACACAGATCAGATGAGATGAAAATTCAGAACGGCCGCTTTACTTTAATTTGCACACATTTCTAGACACCCAGCACCGCCGTGCTAGCTTAGCTGTGTCTCGTCTAATAATATATAAATTATAAGCGATGTGATTAATATACTTTTATTTTATAATCTTTATAATAGATAGAAACGAAACAGAACGCCAATGGTCATTGTCAACTGTCAAAGATGCATAACCCGCGAAAGAGGAACTATAAAATAAGTCTGTACTAAGAGCAACTTCAATGATTTTTTTTTTTTTTTTTTTTTTTTTTTTTACCTTACCTTAAATTTTGGTAGGGACATGTAAAAAAAAAAAAATTTATATAAATTAAAAAAAAAAAAATCTCTCTTTCATTAGTTAAAAAATTTACCTGCCAATATTAAGTATTTGATTCACATTGTGATTCTGATTCTCATGTGCGAACTAAACACACCCTTATTGTTTTTTATTAAATTTTGTTGGTGTAGGCTGTGGTCACAAGAGTAACTTCTTAAAATAGTTTAAATTTTAAAAATATGTGGTGTTTTTCAAACTCATATAAGAACATGCGAATTGTGATTGAAGTACTCACATCCTCAATCGTTATATCGTGTACCACGGAGCACATAATAATGTGCGTCTCGCGCCTCCTAAAATGACGTCGTTTTGTTAAATTGTGTAGAGAATTGACACGGCAGAATGTATGTGTATTCTGATATATAATTATGTAAATTATGTTATACAATTATGTACATTCTGTTCTACAATTATATACATTTTTTATATAATTATATACATTCTTTATACAATTATGTACATTCGAAACATGAGATTTTTTTTAAGGGTTAAAAGTTTATGTGTATTATGTATTATGTTAGATTATGTGTATATATTATCTTTTCAAAAAAGAATATGTGTATTATGTTATACAACTATGTAAAACAATTATGTATCCCGTCCCCAAATAGTTATTATAATATTTAAATTAAGATTTAGGTTTTTAGTTTTTAAAATTAAAAATTACAATTATTTAAGATTTTGACTAAGAGTTTACCGAGAATGGGAATTCTCGTCCCTGCCAAATTTAATTTCCCGCAGAGATATGAATGGAGACTATTTTCAAATCTCCGACGGGAATGGGGATGGGGTTAGGGTTTCGGGGATAGGGGCGGGGAGTATGTCACGCCTGTTGCCATCCCTACTAATTAGTATTGCATTTCTTAATATAAATATTATATTTTCATTTTGATTGGACTGTCTTATGGACAAGAATTCATGAGACGGCCTCACACAAGTTTTTGCCATACACATATGAATTTGCTTGATATAATATTTGACATACTATCAACCTTTTTCTTAAAAAAAATTAGTACAACTGTCAAAAATTTTATAGCCTAATAACATAAGTTTAAGATTTTTTATGAGTGATTTTGAAATCAACTAAAATAAAATAAAATAAAGTTAACACAAAAATATAAACACTAAAAACATGTTACTTGTTTAAATATTAAATTACACAGCGTTCTTTCATTTTAAATAAAAGATTATATTATTAGTGAAATTAGGTTTTTTTTTTTTTTTTTTTTTTTTTTTTTGAAAAAGTGAAATTAGGTATTTATTATTTTATATATTCTATGAGTTAATACCCAAAATCGTCCTCGACTATAGTGGTTTTTCTCAATTTCGTCCTAAACGACTTTGGTGACCTAATATCGTCCCAGACTTTTGTGTTTCGCTCAATTTAGTCCCAGACTTTTGTATTTTTGCTCAATTTAGTCTCTCATTTGTTATTCTGTCCATTTGGTGTTAAATAAATAGACAATTCAGTAATTTTAATATTGGCATCTCTTTACTCATAGACATGTAAACTGCGAAATCCATTTTTTTTTTTACGAATTACTCCTAAAACTGCGAATATAAAATTTGATTTGTAGGTCCGGGAATAATTCTGGGTGTAATTCGTACAAGAAAGAAGAATTTCGCACTTCACAAGTTGAAAGTAAAGAGAGATCAATATTGATATTATTGAATTGTCCCTTTATTTAACACCAATTTGACGGAATAACAAATGGAGGACTAAATTGAGCGAAACACAAAAGTCTGGGACGATATTAGGTCACCAAAGTCGTTTAGGACGAAATTGAGAAAAACCACTATAGTCGAGGACGATTTTGGGTATTAACTCTATATTCTATTATTTGCTGAGTATGGCGTGTTTTGGCATTTCAAAGTAGCATCCTCCACGTGGGTCACACGTAGAATATTGAATGCACATGCAAATTTAGTTTCATTAACTTCCAATTTGGTGTTCAGAACTTCAGGATAGGAATTTTTTTCCAAAGTCAGATACTCTGAATTTAGGCAAGAGGCCCAAAAATAGCACGTGATCAAACGAAATTAGAACTTGATACCGACAACAACCAATTGCCATGGACCCGAGTCCACCTTGCAAGTCCAAAATAACGCAATTTGTGCGTGTAAAAATAACGGTGTCGTTAGTGATATAATTTCCATAGTCATTTTTAAAAAAAAAAAATTATTAAAAACAACTCAACGAGTGAATATTCAGTTTTGTAATTGTGAATATAGAGTTATGAAATTGTGAATATAGAGTTCTGTAATTGTGTATATAGAGTTTTGCAATTGTGAATATTAAATTTTGCAATTTTGTATATTGAGATCTAAAATTGTGAATATTCAGTTATAAAATTATGAATATAGAGTTCTGCAATTGTGAATATTGAGTTCTGTAATTTTGTATATTGAGATCTAAAATTATGAATATTCAGTTTTAAAATTGTGAATATAGATTTCAAAAATTGTGAACATAATCCGGGTCCACCTTGCAAGGTCGAGTTAGGTTCACGGCATAATTTGTCGACAGCAACCAGTAAGTCAAGCTTCCGCAACCTTTGGTCCTTTCTATTCACACATCAATAAGCTAAGACTGAATTTATCTCTCCAACACTCTCACTTTAAAAAAGAACTATACTTCAACATTACATCCAAATAAAAAAACAAAAACGCAAATTAAAAAATATATATAAAACGTTGTCGCATCTGCTTTTGTCAGGGGTTGCAATCTTGCAGCAGTCACAAGCTCGCAACCCATGTCATATATATATATATATATATATATATATATATATATATATATATATATATATGAGTAAATATCCAAAATGGTCCCTCGATTATAGTTAAATTCACAAATTGGTCCTCAACTTTCAATTTCACCCAATTAAGTCCTTAAGTTTGCAATTTTGACACAATTTGGTCCTCCATCTAATTGACCGTTTGTTGACCGTGATCGACGATCTCCAGAAGAACCTTCAACTCACGTCGGAACACGTAGAGGCCTCCAGGATGACGTTGCACCGGTTCGGAAACACGTCGTCTTCTTCGCTCTGGTACGAATTCAACTACATTGAATCCAAAGGGAGGATGAAGAAGGTGACTGGGTTTGGTAGATTGCTTTCGATAGTGGATTCAAATGTAACAGTGCAGTCTGGAAATGCAACCGGAGCCTTAAAAAACCGACGATGGACCATGAAATTACATATATATCCTCAAAAATCACAGTTAACAAACGGTCAAATAGACAGATGACTAAATTGTGTTAAAATTACAAAGTTAAGGACTTAATTGGGTGAAATTGAAAGTTGAGGACCAATTTGTGAATTTAGCTATAGTCGAGGGACCATTTTGGGTATTTAATATATATATATATATATATATATATATATATATATATATATATATATATATATATATATATATATATATAGTGTGTGTGATGACACATTTGTTACCATTTTAAATGGATTGTCACAATATTGAACCCTAGTTGTGTGTTTCAAGAAAAAAAAAAAAACAGGAAAAAAAAAGAGTAAAAAAGTTCTGAAATTGTAATTTAACGCACTTTCAAACAACTCAATTAATTCCCAAGATTCTTTTTTTTTTTTTTTTTTTTTTTTTTTTTTTGTGTGAGCTTCCCCCATACACAACGGGAGGAACACAATTACCACACTCTAATGTAACTAGCACCAAAGGCGTTGGCGGCAAGAAGCATGTCTAAACTGGCGGGAGGTGCGTCCCAAATGGTCGTCCCCCAATCCCCAATTTGCCCAACATTAGCAAGGTGATATCCGCACTTGTTTCCTTCCCTCAGAGTGTGATGGAAGACGATCTCATCAAAGCAAACAGAAAGAAGCCTACAACCTTTGAGAAGTGTAGAAAAGCACCCATTCATGTCCGTCCCCTTTCATAACGACAATCACATATTCCGAATCAAGCTCCACAATTACTCTGTTTAACAACCCCTTATTCTTTGCGAGCCGTAGACTTCCCTTAGGCCCCACAGCTCCGCGGCAAAGCTATTAGTAACCTCAATTTTAGTAGTAAAGCCGAAGAGCCAATTTCATGGAGCTCAAAAGAGAGTTAACAGATGATAAAGAAGAAGAAAAGAGAACTGTTTTATTCATTGATCTCTGGGAGTTTAACACAAGCTTTATACATCAAGGCAAAAAGGGAGGGAAAGGTGGTTGACAACTAAACAGAAAGAAACTAACTTCTAACTGCTATGTATGCTAAGATGGTGACAAGTGTCACTGATCTGTTCATTTTGCTTCTTCTCCTGAAATCCCCCCGCAAGCTGGATTATATAGATTCACTAATCCAAGCTTGGAAATATAATGCTGAAAGGATGTAGGGTAGTGTGTCTTAGTGAAGGGATCTGCTAGCTGCTTTTCAGAGGCAATGTGGAACAACTTGATGAGCCCTTTGTGTAGCTTTTCTCTAACAAGATGACAGTCCAGCTCTATGTACTTGGTTCTTTCATGGAATACAGGATTCTCTGCAATTGCCACATCTGATTTGCTATCACAATATATAGCCACTGCTTCACTGTGATCAACCCCAAATTCTGCCAGTAAATAGGTCAACCACTGTATCTCACAACTTGTGGCTGCCAATGCCCTATATTATGCTTCTGAGGAAGATTTGGAGACTGTAGGTTGTTTCTTAGACTTCCAAGAGATTAAAGCATCCCCAAGGAAAATGCAGAAGCCAGTCACAGATCTCCTTGTATCTACACAAGCTCCCCAGTCTGAATATGAATAGGCCTTAAGTTGTAGGTCAGATGTGGATGGGAAAAATAGACCTTGCCCAGGAGCAGCTTTAATATATCTCAGCACTCTATGTGCTGCTTGCAAGTGTAGATCTGTGGGCTTGTCAAGAAATTGGGACAACTGCTGAGTGGCAAAGCTAATATCAGGTCTAGTTATTGTTAAGTAAAAAAGTTTACCAACAATTCTCCTGTATTGACTGTTATCTTCAAGGAACTCTCCTTCATTCCTGCTCAGTTTATGGGAAGGAACTGTAGGATTGAACACAAGTTTTGCACTTGTGAAACCTGTATCTTCAAGTAACTCAACTGCATATTTCCTTTGGCATACTGCAATGCCCTTTTTGTGCCTAGCCACTTCTTGCCCAAGAAAGTACTTCAAAGGGCCTAAATCTTTGAGTAGGAAATTTGTGCTTAGCTGCTGCTTGACATCTTGTATGACTTTCAGACTTTCACTTTGCAATAACAATATCATCTACATAGACTATAGGCTAGAGGTGTGCAAAACTCGAAAAATCTGACCCACCCGACCGACCCAAAACCCGACGGGCGAGTCCGTGGAGCGAACCGTATCCGAATACCCAACCCGATCCGACGCTACGCTATTAGACGGATGCAAGGGGTTTGGGTGGGAGGCAGTAAACGCCACCCGAACCCGTCCGATTACCCGATAAAACCCTAGGGTTTTTTTCCGCTATATAATACGATGTCGTTTGGTGTATGTATATATATTACTCATTTCATTGAGCGCAGCCGAGCTCTCAGTTCACTCTTGACTCTTCTAGACTTCTCTCAATCTCTCATCAGTCATCTCTCATCTCTCGTTCTCTCTTTCGCTCTGGACTCTGGTCTTTGAGACTTTGAGTCTTAGACTCTTAGTGTCTTACTCTCTAAGACTCTGAGAGTCTTAGTCTCTGTTTGTTAGTCTGGTGGAAGCCCTATTCGGAGACTCGGAGTAGCGACTGGCGGAGTGGTGGAACGGTGGAAGCCCTACACCCTAGTCCGGTCACCGGAGTCTGGTGGAACTGTGGAACGGTGGAATAGTGGATTCAAAGCCCTTTGTTCTCGAGGGATTAAATCTGAGAAACGAAGTAATTACTAAACCCTATTTACATTTCCGTTATAGATTATTGTGTATTTGTCTTCTTGATTAGGGTTTCTAATTTTTATGATTATGTGGACTGTGATACTTGTAAATCCGTTGAGAAGTTCCGGATTGCATGTCACTAGTCCTTTGAGTTTGAATTTGTGAATTGTGTGATTAGGGTTTCTAATTTGTAACGTAAATATGTGGACTCACTGGACTATGATACTTGTAAATCTGTTGAGAAGTTCCGGATTGCATGTCAGTAGTTCTTTGAGTGTGAATTTGTGAATTGTTTGATTAGGGTTTCTAATTTGTAACCTAATCTGTGGACTCACTGGACTATGATACTTGTAAATCCGTTGAGAAGTTCCGGATTGCATGTCAGTAGTTCTTTGAGTATGAATTTGTGAATTGTTTGATTAGGGTTTCTAATTTGTAACCTAATCTGTGGTGGAAGCCATACTACCCTAGCCCCTTGCCAGTTGCCACTGTGAGTTAAATACTGAAATCCATATAAATGTTAAGCATGATGGTATTTGTGTGGAAGCCATATAAATGTGGGAGTGTGTCTTATACTGATGTGTGACTGAAATCCATATAAATGTGGGAGTGTGTGACTGAAATCCATATAAATGATGAGCATATAAAGTAGCATACACCTACTTAGCTTGAATGCCTGATTATGGATTTCATTGTAAATTGTAATTTGTAAGTTGTTAGTTACTTAGTTGTAAGTTGTAACTGTGAAAATGTGAAATTGTAAGTTTATGGATATGTGACCCTTAAATCATTTATGTGCAATTCTGCATACATGATGAAATGTTCAATTCACTGAATTCTGCCTGTTTAACACTTTAATTGATACATGTGTGTATGTGACAAAGCCCATTCTCTGTTGATGATTTTGAATGAGTGATTTCCCATTCTGTGTCACTGATACTTTCCCCTTTTTAGATGGAAAGTGTTAGTGGTGTAGAGACTGTTACTGGTGTATCTGGAACACAACCTGAGTTGAAAGCACCTGCTGTAGAGACTGTTACTCCTCAGTCTCAGCAGCCTTTGCCTCCACCTGTTCCAAAGAAAAGGAAAGAGGTTGAATCCAAGGCTCCATGTTGGGATCACTTTGAAAAGATCAAAGACAGTGAGGGCATTGTCATCAAAGGAAAATGTATATATTGTGCAAAAGTGTATTGCTGTGAGACCAAGAAACATGGGACTTCTTCTCTCAGACTTCATGTGGTAAACTGCCTTAAAAATCCTCACTCTAAGGAGACAAGGCAGTCCCTACTCACATTCCAACCTGCACCTTCTTCTGCTGGAACTCAAAGTAGTGAAGGAACTGAAGGGGTGTTGGGTACTTGGGTGTTTGATCAAGACTTGATAAGGAGAGCCTTAGCTGAGATGATTATTTTAGATGAACTTCCTTTTAGGATTGTTGAGGGACAGGGTTTTAGAAAGTTTGTTTTAGTTTGCTGTCCTAGGTTTAAAATCCCTTCAAGATGGACTATCAGTAGGGACATTTTCAAGATATTTTCTGATGAGAGGGTCAACTTGAAGAATTTTTTTAGGACTAGCAGTCAGAGGGTAAGTATCACAACTGATACTTGGACCTCAGTCCAGAGAATAAACTACATGTGCATAACTGCACATTTCATTGATAGTGAGTGGAAGCTGCAAAAGAAGATTATTTCATTTGTTCCTATATATTCCCACAAGGGGGAAAGTATTGCAAATGCTTTAGAGAGTTGCCTTTTGGACTGGGGTCTAAAATCAGTGTTTAGTGTAACAGTAGATAATGCTTCCAGCAATGATACTGCCCTAGGATTCTTGAAGAAGAAGTTGGGCTCTTGGGGTTGTACTGCTGTTTGGTGTAAGTATTTGCACATGAGGTGCATTGCTCACATTCTTAACTTGGTGGTACAGGATGGGTTGAAAGAATGTGACAGTTCTGTTAAGAAAGTCAGGGATGCTGTTAGGTATGTGAGGAGCTCACCTGCTAGGTTGCAGAAGTTTAAATCACTAGCTGATCTAATTGGGGTGTAAGCTAAGAATTCTATGTGTCTAGATGTCCCTACAAGGTGGAATTCCACATATATGATGTTTAATACTGCATTACTGTTTCAGAAGGTATTTGAAGCCTATGATGATCATGACAGTTCACTTAAATCTGATTTGGGTGGAAGTGTACCTGATTTCTTAGATTGGGAATCCATTCAATCTTTGGTTATGATTCTAAAATCTTTTTATGAAATGACTGTTAGGATTTCTGGATCATTGTATGTGACTTCTAATACCTTCTTCTATGAGATTTCTGATTTGTCTTGCTTGTTGAAAAATATGGAGGAAGCTACAGAAGATAGTGTTAAACTGATGGGTAAAAATATGAGGGCAAAATTTGATAAGTATTGGGGTGAGCCTGAAAAAATGAATTTTTTGATATTCTATGCAAATATCTTAGACCCCAGGGACAAAATTGAGTATATGCCCATTCAGTTTAACCAGTTATATGGTGAGGACAAGGGTAAAACAATGTTTGATAAGGTGATTGTTGGCCTTAAGGAGTTGTTTGAAGATTATGTTGCATGCTTCCCTGTCCAGTGTGTTGAACAATCTGAAAAATTTTCTCCCTCAATAACAATATCTGATTCAGTTTCTGTTGGGAGACCTCAATCATTACTGAAATCTCAGATTAAGAAGCAAAAATTGGTGAGTGGGGATTTGTCTAGGAAAAAAACTGAGTTGGAAGTGTATCTCTCTGAGGTTATTGTGGATGAGGATGATTCATTTGACCTTCTAAGATGGTGGAAGCAACAATCTGAAAGGTTCCCTGTCTTATCTAAAATGGCAAGAGATATTCTAGCTGTTCCAATATCAACTGTTGCTTCAGAATCAGCATTCAGTACAAGTGGAAGGGTACTTGATGCCTTTAGGAGTTCCCTAACTCCTAGAATTGTTGAGGCATTGGTGTGTGCACAGGATTGGCTAAGGTTAAGCAACCAACCAATCTCAATTGAAGAAAATATTGAAGATGTTGAAAGGATTGAGAAAGGTATATACTTCTAACTTCCAGCAATGATCTGTTTAATTGTTTAAGTTTTAATTTCCATTTTGTTTTTGTACTGCAGAGTTGTGCTGCACATCCAGCACTGGAACTGGAATGCCTACAATTGTTGTATGTTTACTTATTTACTTATTTGATTTGTGATTACTTATTTACTTATTTGATTTCATGATAAATTTATGCCTCTGTATCAGTGTATCATGTATGTGTATCAATGATTCAAATCAATGTCCCTCGTGAGGCTGGGAAGTTGGAACTGGAAACTGGAAAGTGCTCATGGCTAGGTAACATTTTAAATGTTGCTGCCATTGAGCTCAGGTATCAGTATAAGTACTGACTAAATGTCTAAATGTGACTTCTGACTTCTGACTCACTATACTTATAAGTTATACCTGTATAAATGTTCATTATTGTGCTATGATGATGCTTCCACCATGTTCTCTGAATATATAGAATTGGGTTTGGTATGTTGCCTTTGAAGTGTGGTGTTTATGCCATACTCATTGAGTAGTGTGCCCCCAATCCTAACTTGATATGAAAAAAAAAAGCTATCTGAGCACTCTTTTAGTCTTTTACAGTTTCAGTTTGTGTGATTGTGTTATTTGTGTCAATTCTAACTAACTACAAATGTTTTGAACTTATTGTGTTTTTATGTGTTCACTTATCAGGAAGAAGAATAGACATAGAGTACTCTATATTATATTAATCATATATTCATATATTGCTTTTGGAGTCTTGGATATCTGGCTTTCTTTTGCTCAATGCCTGAAACATGAAAGCTGAATGCTGATGTGCTGATTGGAGACTGATGCAGTGATGCTGTTGCAACTTGCCTGCTTGCTATGAACAATTAAAATTCTCATTACAAGTTTTAATTTTGTAACTTGTAAGCTAATCTGCTGATTATATATAAGCTAATTTGTATTTTGCTGATTATATGTTTACACTTTTATAAGTTTACTTATGTTATTTACTTATTTTTGCTGTTAAGTAGTTAGTAATTACTAGTTAGTGGCTTTTAGTACTTAAGTAGTTCATTAGTTAGGTACTTAGCCACTTAGGTGTTCCATCATCCATGAATAGAATATTTGATTTTAAGTTTTTTATTACATTCTGATAAAATCGAATTACAACACGGATATCCGACCGATTCGAACCAATCCGAAAATAAAAATAACCGATCGGATTAGTCAACAAAAATAAACGGTTAGGGTGGTCAAAATGGAAATCCAAAATCCGACCGGGGGTCTCAGTCCGCAATCCGATCCGTCCGACTGCACAGGCCTATATAAGGCCACCAAGGACCTATTCTTTCCTATGATGAATAGAGAACTGTCAGGAACTGCTTGTTTGAATCCCATGCATGTGTTGTAATGCAGTAGTCAACTTTGTATTCCACTGCTTACTAGCTTGTTTCAAGCCATATAGGGACTTAATCAGTTTTCACACTTGCCCATTTCTACCTCCTGAAAAACCAAGAGGTGGTTGCATATAAACTTCCTCCTCCAAATCTCCATTTAGAAAGGCATTATTTACATCCATCTGATGTAAATGCCAATTCTTTGCTGCTGCCACTGCTAGGAGAGTTTTGATAGTAGTCATCTTGACAACAGGGCTGAAAGTGTCTAAGTAGTCAATGCCAAGGGTCTGATTGTACCCTTTTGCTACTAATCTAGCTTTGTACCTTTCTATACTCCCATCAGCTTTGTATTTAATTTTATACACCCATTTGCAACCAATAGCCTTTTTAGAAGGTGGTAAGTCCACCATCTGCCAAGTGTTGTTATTTTCCAGGGCTGTTATTTCCTCTTGCATTGCAGACCTCCAACTGTCATACTTAGCAGTTTCATAATAGTTCTTAGGATCAGATTGGCAGGAGATGTTCATAACAAAGGACTGGAAGGATGGAGTTAATCCATTGTAATCCACTACTTTGCACATTGGATGAGGAGAAGTCTGTAGTTTAGAGTTTTGACAGACATAGTCATGTAGATAGTTGGAACCTGTCTGTTCCTGGTGGATCTTCTGGCATCTTGCTGGATAGCTCTAGGCTGCTGGTCAAAGGTTGCATCCTGGGAAGGTTGCCAGGGTTGCTCACCACTACTGCTAGCTGGACTGTGTGACTCATTTTGTGGTTGTTCAGGTGTCCCAGTCTGTTGAGAGAAAACACTCTCATCTTCTCCATTTGTATCCTGATGGAGACAATCTTGTTCTTGAGTTTGAGGATCATCATAATCCTCAGGAAGTGTGGGAGTCATGGATGGCAGTATGACCTCATGACTAACCTCTGGTATGCTGGATTGTTGGAAAGGAAATACTAGCTCATGGAACACCACATCTCTGGATATAAACAGCTCCTTAGAAGCAAGGTCAAAGACTTTATACCCTTTTGTGGCACTTGCATAACCTAGGAAGATGCACTTCTTGGCCCTAGCATCCAGTTTTGACTTAGGTCCAACAGTGGTTGCATATGCTAGGCAGCCAAAAACTCTTAGATGCTGATATAGAGGAGCCCTTTTGAGTAGAACCTGGTAGGGGATTTGATTGTTGATGGCAGTTGATGGGAGCCTATTGATCAGGTATGCAGCATGTAGTACACACTCACCCCCAGAACTTGTCAGGTAGATTAGCTTGAAACTTCAAAGCCCTAGCAGTGGATAATAAGTGCCCATGTTTCCTTTCTACTCTGTCATTTTGTTGAGGTGTATGTGTGCAAGAAGTTTGGTGTATAATCCCTTTCTGTCTGAACAGCTCCACCATATTGAATTCAGGTCCACTGTCAGTCCTTATGCATTTTATACTTGTTCCAAACTGATTTCCAACAAGGTTGCAGAACTCAATAATCAGATTTCTGACTTCTGACTTGGCTTTCATCAAGAACACCCACACAGCTCTACTATGATCATCCAAGACTGTCAAGAAGTACTTGTGACCATGGACTGTGTTTACTTTGTAAGGACCCCATATGTCCATGTGCAACAAATCAAAATAATTAGATGACAAAGAAGCACTAATCTGGAAGGGAATTCTCTTTTGTTTGGCAAGATGATAACTATCACAAATCAAATTCTTATTAAGATGAATCATTGGCTCTAGTTCCTTCAAGAACTGTACTTTTGAATGTGAGGCATGCCCCAATCTGGCATGCCAAAGAATACATTTGTTTTCAAATGAAATGGAACTACATACAGAATGTGTAAGACAAGGAAAAACTAAGTAATAAAGACCACTCATCAGCTCAGCCCTTCCAATCATTTTCTCATGAGAAGCATCCTGTATAATACACTGGTCAGAGTACATCTTCACAATGTAGCTTGAATCTTTAATGAAAGAACCTACTGAGATCAAGTTATAATGAAACTCAGGAATGTAAAGAGCATTATGCAACACAAGGTTTTCAGACAAGTATACTGTCCCTGTGAAGTGAATAGTAGCTTGTTGGCCATTTGGCATATTAATATTAACATACATGTTATGAGCCTTTTTTCTGATTTTTTTAGCATCTCTAAATCACACACAATGTGGTGTGTGGCACCACTATCAATGATTCAATCAGTCCTATTAGACCTAACAGCATTGATTGAAGGAGACATACCTTCCTTTTGGAAACCCACTGCCACTGTGTTGGCCAAAGCCTGTGAATGCTGCCGGTGATCAAGGGGTGGCACCACTATCAATGATTCAATCAGTCTTATTAGACCTAACAACATTGATTGAAGGAGACATACCTTCTTTTTGGAAATCCACTGCCACTGTGTTGGCCAAAGCCTGTGAATGCTGCTGGTGATCAAGGGGTGAATTCATGCCTTCCCCATCTGATTTCTTAGCATGCATGAATTCCATGAACCTTTTGAAGTCATCTTGGGTAAAGGATTGCTATCTTCAGAGTTGTATTGTTGTGCTAAATGAGGTCCTTGAGTTTGGTTAACAGACTGATTTCTTGGCCTTGATTTCCACCTTGGGGGATACCCATGCTTTTTGTAGCACTTATCATGAATATGGCCTGTATAGCCACAGTGTGTGCACACAGGCTTCTTGTGGTTAACAGAACCTTTCTTGAACCCTTGTTGGGAATTGCCTTCTGATCTAGCCAGGAGAGTACTGCTTGCAACATTGTTTTCTCCTGCTTGATATAGTTGGCTTCCAAAACCACTGCTGGCCATATGGAATTGTCTTTCTTGTTGGGCAATCATAGAGTATGCTTCATTAACATCAGGTAGAGGTCTCATCAACATAATTTGATTCCTAGCCCCTGTATACTTCTCATGCAAGCCAATTAGAAAGATTGACAACTTATCCTTCTCTGCTTGTTCATTTAGTTCATCAATTCTTTTTCCACACTCACACTTTATGCTGCAAAGGCAGCTCAACTGAGGTCTAAGAATCCCCAATTCATCCCACAGCAGCTTCTGCCTAGTAAAGTACTCATTTAAGGAGTCATCATTCTGTTTGGTTTGATAGATTTCACATTTTATTTCAGCAATCTGAAATAAATCTTGCTGACTACATAGTTATCACGGCGCCCTGTTAAGTCGTGCCCACTTGGTCATCAAGAAGTCATCAATATTTGTTTCTCCCTCATTGCCATCATTATTATCTTCATTTCCCACTTGGTCATCATCATCTTGAACATCATCATCATCATCTTCAATGTCTTCATCATCATTAAGAAAATGTTCTTCTTCATTTTGTTCTTCCTCATCTATCCTAGAACTAGAAGGAGTACTAGTAGAAGCATTGCAGCGTCGTGAATAGCTCAACACTTGTGCACGTGAACCTTCCCCCGTGTGAGCTCTTGTAGAAAGATGAGAACCCTCAAGGTTGTTTGATGCACCAATTGCTTCATCAACATGCCTCTATGAAAGATCACCCCCGAGATGAACATCATCACTCGATTCACCACCATTAATCCATTCATTGTCCCATTGGAACTCTTCTAAGACCAATGGATTAAAGTTGGACCCTTCTTCACGCATCTTTTGAAACCTACTTGCAATTTTTCGATTGTATTGAACATAGACCAAGTCGTTCAATCTCTTATGCTCTAAGCGGTTTCTTTTCTTTGTATGGATCTAAAAAAGTAAAAGTAGAAACATAAACAAGTTTAAAATTCAGGTATTAAAATTTTAGATAAATTATAATTTCTATAATACTATTTACTATTTACTAATTAGGAAAACTATACTTACAAACTCAAATGTGCTCCAATTGCGCTCACAGCCGGAAGATGAACAACAAAGGCTTGTGATGCGCATTGCTAGTGTTTGAAGCTCAATGCTAAGTCCACCAAAAGCATTCCACCAATCAACTACAAAATAAGTTTAAGATTTATCATATTTAATATACTTTGTACTTAGTACTTATTTACTTAGTATAATAGTATTACTTACGAGGAGTCTTTGTTTTTTGTTGCTTGACTGCTAATGGCATTCAAAAGTCTTTTCTCATGTTATCATAGTTATCTGCTTGATTGCTGATCTTCACTTGCAAGTCATCATCGTTAATCATCTTATGAAGTATTGTATTGAACATGGCTCGTTGCTTACGAGCACATGTACTATCCATCGCCTTAAGTTCAAAGTATTTAGAAGGGTTCAAAAACAAGGCGGCTCCATATAAATCCACTCCCATCTGATCATCCCATCTCCGTTCAACAATAGCCATCAACTTTCCCAACAACCTTGGCTTGCTTGCAAATGATTCATTGAGCTTTTTCTTAGCAGCCAACATAGCCATCGTAAGCTCGGGCATAGCTGGAGTACTATCAACATCAACGATCCTCAGCACAATCAAAATGGGATGTGATGCCCCCAAGCAGTCCTCAACCGCAGTCCAAAATCTATACGACAACACGATCTCACACACCTTTTTACCCGCTTCGGTGTTGGATAATTTTAAGCGAACCCAATCATCACTAACAAATAGAGTTCTCAAAGCATTTCTGTGCTTGTACAAACTTTGTAAAGTGAGGAATGCTGTGGCGAATCGGGTAGCTCCAGCTCTCACAAGATCTTGCCCACCCGTATGCTCTCTCATGGCACTAAGGATTCGCCCATGTCTATAAATAAAAGTGGTAATATTTCTACCACTTGCAATCTTAGACTTGAACTCCGTCATCTTCCCAATGTCCTCTAGCATGAGGTCAAGACTGTGTGCTGCACAAGGAGTCCAAAATAATGTCCGAATCCTCTCCTCCAAAAGTTTACCCGCGGCTTTATAGTTTGCTCCATTGTCGGTCACTATTTGAACAATATTTTCTTTTCCAACTTCTTCAACTTTTTGCTCCAACAATCCAGCTAACATTCTTGCATCGTGTGACTCACTCGATGCATCAACCGACTCCAAGAAAAAAGTCCCCTCGGGACTACTGACAAGAAAGTTAATCAAATGTCTACCTCTCTTATCGGTCCACCCATCAGACATGAGTGTGCACCCGTATTGCTTCCAAGCAAGTTTATGTCTTTCTTTCAACTTATCAGTCGCTTGCTTTGAGTCCACAAAGAGGGGTACTCGTAACTCATGAAAGCTAGGAGGCTTCAATCCCGGTCCCCATTGTCCAATCGATTCAACCATTACTTCAAAACTTCTTGAATTAGTCGCATTAAATGGTATGTCATTCTCATAGAAAAAATCTGCTATTTGTAGCATTGTCCTCTTTGTTTCTTCCTTACTCTTCGTACAAGCCTCAATTGTTCTTTGAGTACGACCCTTGGAATGCCTCTCATCAACTACTTCTTCAGGAGACTTTCTAAGTAGTGATGCAACTGATTGAGTTTGTTTTCCTACTCTCGGTTGCGGTTCTGCAAATCTCAAAATGGATTGTTTTCTCTTACTAGCCGTCCCGAAACTTGGATAAGTAACGAAATCGTGAGATGATGGTTGTGTTTCTTCCCTTGCCAATTCTTGCACATCATCATCCACATTATCATCCAAGACCACCCTTGCTCTCTTCATTCTAGATGTGCCTTGAATATATTGTTGCATTTCCCTCATAATCTCCGTAGTTGTTTTGGGGCATTTAGCAACATCTCCATAACCGGCCGCCAAGTGTTGTTTTAGTCTTTTGATTCCCGAATGCATTTGTTTGTGGCAAACTGAGCATTCAACTAAATCTTTGTTTTCCAAGTCCGGCCAAAAACCATACTTCCATCCCGGATCATTTGACTTAGCTTTCCGGTAGATGGATCATAGCTCTCATTTTCTGAATTTGCAGCCATGATTCAGTGTAATCCTACTGTCCAACCATGAAACAATGTACGATTTTAAAAAAAAAAAAATTTAAAGAATAAAGAAATAACCAAGTGGCACTGTGGCAGGCAGTGAGCACTGCCTCTGCTCACTGCCCCCACGTGGCCAAAAGGCCATTAATGGCTTAAATACCAAACAAAGTCATTTGACTCATTTCTTTGGTATATAAAGGAGCCACTACAAATCAAAACAAAGAGAAAACAAACAAACAAAGAAAAAAAAAAAAAAGAAGTCGACGAACAAGTGAACAACGAAGAAGAAGGAAGAAATGAAGAAACAACTCACAGCTCGCGGTGGTCCGGCGGCGGCGGTGGTCCGTGGGCGACGGCAATAGAGGGAGGGAGGGTCGGCGTCTCGGAGTCGCAGAGTCGTAGCTTCTCCCGTTTCTGGTCGCAGCAGCTTCTTGCGTTTTTTACTAAGTCTCGCACTTTCTATTTCTTATCTTAGGGTTTTATCTTGTTAGTTGTTACTTTACTTACTTAACTTAAAAATTAAAAAAAAAAATAAAAAAATAAAAAATAAAAAACCCAAAAATGGGCCGGGTTTGCGGGTTGGACGACGAATTGGCGTCCATGTCTTCGCCTGGGACGCCATGGCGACGCCTTGTCGACGCCGGAGCTCGACTCGCTCATATCAGGCGAGTCGAGCCCTCTAGGCGTCCTGTCTCCACCGACAGGACGCCAAGGCGTCGCCTAGGCGACACCATGATAACTATGGCTGACTAAATCTTCTTTTCAAGTCATTCCAGATACCATATGCAATATCAATCAAAAGCACACTGCGTGCTATTGTTGGTGAAAGAGTGCGCACAATCCAAGTGGACACTATATTGTTGCATCTCTCCCAGGTGAGATATCTGTCCAGATTCTCTGTGGATGGTTTCAGAATGCTTCCATTGATGAATGGAACCTTGTTTTTGCATGACAAGGCCATGGTCATTGCCCTAGCCCAGGAATGGTAATTCAGACCATCAAGGGGAGTGGAGACCAATTCTAGGGCTGGATTCTCACTAATATGGAGAAAGTAAGGGTTGGCTTGCGATTGTGGATCGAATGTTACCTCATTGTTGTTCGATCCGGTAACAAGGGTGGAGGGAAGATGACTCGTGTTTGCTGCGTTTGTGTTGCCGATCACCGGAGCAGATGGTCCTGTCGTCGCATTATCAGCAGGAACCGAGCGATTGCCAAGAGCAGGCCAAGACGTCATTGTTCTACTGATTGAAGCTCCTAATTTCTTAGCTCTGATACCATTTCATGGACCTCAAAAGAGAGTTAACAGATGATAAAGAAGAAGAAAAGAGAATTGTTTTATTCATTGATCTCTGGGAGTTTAACACAAGCTTTATACATCAAGGCAAAAAGGGAGGGAAAGGTGGTTGACAACTAAACAGAAAGAAACTAACTTCTAACTGCTATGTATGCTAAGATGGTGACAAGTGTCACTGATCTATTCATTTTGCTTCTTCTCCTGAAAACCAATCCCCACGGTGGTTTCTAACCAGTCTCCCTACGCTAGCTAGACCCGTGGTCTTTTTACAAGCTCTGCCCGTGTTAAGCTTAATCCACCCCTCCCTATGAGTCCAATAGACCCAACGCATTCTACCATCATTACCATGTTTATGTTGGAAAAAACCCGCCACAGTGTCATAAGCGAGGGCAATCGAACGTCGAATGATGTCCTCTGAATTGCACTGTTTATGCTGAAAGATCCTTTTTTTTTTGTTTCCTTTTTTTAAGGAAACTTAACATTTTTATTAACACCAATCAAAACAAGTACAATCAAAGGAGACTGGACCACTCTTGACCCAAAAACTACCATCATACTTAGCAAACTCATACCACACCTCACTAAGCTTATAATCTGAGTCAGAACCCGCACCAAGAAGCTGTGAGGAAATCCTCAGACTCAATAATCCCTCCAAATCCCTCGATCCCAAAAGACTGGACGAGGTAGACTTCAACAATTGGATTTAACCCAGTGCCCTATCCTCCTTAGTGAAACAAAACTCCAACTTCTTGTTGGATGGAATAGAATCTGCCTCACCATTATGGCTACAAAAGTGAAAGGCCTTTGCATTTGGATTTATCCTCCTTAGAATTATTCCCCTTTTCTTGCCCCAATTCCTTCAAGCCCAAGTTCGAGCCTTCAGGAATTTCGGCCCTAAAATCCCTTAGATTCCCATAGGCTGAACCACCCATGAACTTCATCAGCTATTCTATTTAAATGGTCATCAACCGCCACAGAGATGTGTCATTTTCGTTTATAGTAAAGAGGCGTATGGCATAGATGAGAAAATATACCAAGTCTACCTATAGTCTGTTTCTGTTTTTAAAATAAAAATATGCACTATAGGCGTCTTTACCTATAAGTAAGAGGTAGCAGGTAAAGCAAGAGGTAGCAGCTGGGCATACATATTCTGCAATTATGAGGGTTTGCATCTAAGCTAAAAAGAATAGTGGTGAACAAAATAAATGTCTGCTGCTTAAGAACATCCTTTTCTTCATTCTCTTTAGTTTGCCTCATTTTAAACATCAATTTTATCTTTGATTAGTTCGTGAACTTTGCCAGTATACTCTCGTATGAACTCCAAGCAATAGAACCATGACAAAAGACTATACATATATAGCAGTGGAGTGTACCACAAGCCATAAATAAAATACAAGTCTAAAGGTTCACTTTTATTCTTCTGCCAAACATTTATTTACACTCTTTTGGCTAGAAGGTATCTACAAACTATGGATGTTAAAAATATATAGCAACTTAGGATTAATTAAATCCTAACATTTGATTAATGCCCTCATAAGCTAAGTTGGTCAGACTCGAACAATAAGCAAGGGTAGGTGAGAGCAAGAGAATGAGAGTCACCTGCAATAGATAAGGGAAGGCAAAGTCTATCATATTGTTGATCCAGGCCAACTTGAGAGCAACATCTGGGCGAATCAAGTCGTAACAAACAAAGAGGCATGAGGCAAAGCATTCCTTCTTTCCCTGCAAAAGCATAGCATACATATTACTTACATCCACCAACAATTCAAATTCTAGAGCCCTTTTCTCGAGAAAGTAAATTTTATTCACATGTTAAATGAAGAGAGAAAAAAAAAAACCATATTTTTACCTGTTCAATGAAATAAACCAGCAACTCCTCAGCAAGTTCACGGTCACCAGATCGCGAGGCAGGGAATATAGAACTCTGCATAAGAAATTCATAAATCTGTTCTTTTAAGTCTGAAGCATCAAAATATTTGCTCCAACCTATTAAAGGCTAAGACTATTTATTAGTTTTACTAAGAATAAACAACTTTGAGCTATAAGCTACTAAACCTCTCGCCAACTTTGAGGATACAGCTGCCTAAATGCCTACTATAGCATCATTACCTGCTACAATTGAGCTGTGAAAATCATGAAACAAAGCATCCAGACTGCTAAATGAATGATATATTTCTGGAGAAAAATATTACTTCAATTCTATATTACTATTATTATATTATAATAGAATATATCTAATCTCACTTCATGCAGCATATTTAAGTATTTCCATCATATAAAGTAACAATCAAAAGGACACAATAAATTCACAAACACACTTAACTATGCATATAAACAAGCTTATACTGACTTCCACCAAAAAACTTAAATGTTCTGAGAATGAAGTTAAAATAAATGTGTGTGCTAATTCCATTTTACGTGATCGGGTGCGATTCCAGATCTTCTCATTTTACTGAACAAGTTGATGGCTTTGAAGCACTTCCATGGGATCCATAACCTGCAATCATAAAATTCCACGTGATCAAGCTTCTACCAGACATGTTAGTGAAACTACATTCTGCATATTTCAAGCATCCAGTTTTGACGTACATATCAGTGAGGGCATTTTCCACTTGATTATCTTCTTGAATCTGATATCTTATAAGGTAAACCATGAATAGCCTTTCCTTTAAGTAGCGCTGCTACTGATGAAACTGCAGTAAGTGCAGTAGTGACTGAAACAGCATCCGGGATTAAGCCGTGCTGTACAAAATAATTGTTGAATGAGTAAAAGCTAACAAGGAAGGTGAACAAATGGGGAAGCCTTTTACCTCTCAGGATGTCCACCACCCATGGTGTGGTCCACTTTAGTGCAAGGACATTAAGAAGATCATTAATCAGATTAGGATATTCTTGCAAATAGAAGTGGGCAGCCATGTAATACAGCTCCACATTGGCAACTTCGACAACTTCAACTGCATGTGATCCCAAGCATCTGGGGAATGGTTCATGACAGTAGTTGCAGCATTATCAAATTCATCATATTGGATGTACAGATACGTAAGCTCCTTCCAGTGCTGCTGCTCATCACATGCTGGAATAAGCTTAGGAATGTTAAGACAGATGGAGGAGAATTTAATATGTTCCAAGAACTTCTCATGACGGTATCTGGCATACAATACCCAAGCTCTATAAAGATACCCATATGTGCACGCTCCAATCTTGACCCACATTCCATAAGAGAGATTAATTCATTGAAACAACCCCTGTTTTGATAGAATTCACTCACTTCTTCAAAATCATCCGCCTATTAAATCTGTTTCACAAGTGTGCTTGCCAATTTTCCCCAGTTAGAAATAAATGCAAATATTATCTTTGTGGCTTCATTAATTTCAAGTTATCCTCAAGTATGAGTCCTAGCAACGAAATAGAGAGGCTATGTTAAGAGGATTCTTAGATATATCATGGGTACCTCAGATATTGCATTGTGTTATGGAGGATCAGACTTCATTAAAGGCTATGTTGATTCAGATTATGTAGGTAATCTTGATTGTAGTAAATCCACCACGGGTTATGTGTTTACTCTTGCTGGCGGAACAGTAAGATGGGTCTCGAAGTTGCAATCTGTTGTGGCAACGTCAACGACAGAAGCAGAATATATAACTACTACTCAAGCTAGTAAACAGGCTATATGATTGCGGATGCTATTGGAGGAGCTCGGGCACAAAGTATATAAAATGACTCTATTTTGTGACAGTCAGAGCGCTTTGTACTTGACAAAGTATCAAGCATTTCACACCAAGACGAAACACATACGAGTTCAATATCACTTTGTTCGTAAAAAGGTGGAAGAAGGAAGTGTGGATATACAAAAAACCCATACGATAACATGACAGATATGTTGACAAAACCAATTACCAACAATAAGTGTGTATGATGTAGATCTTCAATTGGCCTAACAATTATGCAAGCAACAGGGAATTGGCAAAAAGGGAATGGTGTGAAGATATGATTGTTACAATCTAAGCTCCAAGTGAGAGATTATCGGCAATGTACATCCCCAAAGGCAACAATTGTGTGTGTGTCAGCAAAGCAGCAACATCAAGATTTGACAAATTAACCACAATTGTTGACAAAGATATTTGCAATTCAGCCCCTAGATTTTAGGCTATCTACAAAACATTCCCTAATCTTCTACTATAAATAGGGAGATGATTTGACATTTTGTTCATCCCATTCCAATCTCATCTTGTATCTCATCTTGATTTGCATAGGAAATTTCTTTTACAGAGAAAAAGAAAGTTATATTGTAACTCCTATTGTAATATTATTTTGTCAATAGAAAAAATCCTTCTTCAAAATTGCCTTATTGTGTGTATGATTTATTTAAATCTTACACTAGAAATATTCTCAATATTTCCCACCCAAGTTGTCATTGAGAATATTTTTAGTGTAACATTTAGAATAAATCATACACGCAATAAGGCAATTTTGGAGAATGATTTTTGTATTGGCAAAATCATATTACAATAGGAGTTACAATATAACTCTCTATCTCTTTTTAAAAGAACTTTGCTATGCTAAGCTATTCTATCAAAAGAAATACAATTCTATCAAAAGAGATACAAGATGAGATTGGGATGAGATGATACGAATGGCAAATGAACATCCTATTTATAGTTGAAGGGAGGGGTATAAATAAATCAAATAAAAAAATTCGATTCATGATTCGAATTTGAATATGTCGATTCGAATCCGAATTCGAATACTTTTTATTATTCAAATTTATTTTGAATACGAATACAAATTAGAGTGTATTCGATTCGAATAGTACTTAAATATATTCGAATATTTTATGCTATTTAAATATAAATTTTTATAACATTTTATCTTAATTTATTGGAGAATTTTGTAAAAAAATTAAGTTTGGCATTTCGAATTCGAATATTCAAGTCGAATCGAATATATTCGAATAAACTGGTCGAATACGAATACGAATCAAATTTGAGATTCGAATATTAAACGAATATGAATACGAATATTCGAATATATAGTCAAATTTGAATCAAATAGTGAGATATTTGACCCGATTCGATTCGTTTACACCTCTAGTTGAAGGTTAGGGGTATTTTGTAGATAGCCAAAAGTCTATGGACTAAACTATAAATTTCTTTGTCAACAATTGTGGCTAATTTTGTCAAACTTGCTGCTGCTGCTTGACACACATAATTGTTGACCTTGGGGATGCTAACTACATTGCCGACAATCTCCACATTGGCAACTTCGACAACAATATCTTTGAACTACATGTGATCCCAAGCAGCTTATAACAAGTGTGCTTGCAAATTTTCCCCAATTAGAAATAAATGCAAATATTATCTTTGCGGCTTCATAGAAGGCCAATAAGGACAGCACGAGGATCTTAGAAATAGGAATAATAATAATAATAATAATAATAATAATAATAATAATAATAATAATAATAATAATAATAATAATAATAATAAAAAAAGGAAAATTTGTTTTGTAGGAAACTGAGATTAAAATTTGAAAGCTAACAACCACAGAGGAGGTCAGGAAGAAGGCACTCACAGTTTTGTGACCATAATAAGCACGGTAGTATTGTGCTGTATTGTAGAATACCTGACATCACTTCAGTGTCCCACATCACTTAATTGTGAATTTTTGATATCCCCCACATTGCAGAAGTGAAAATGTCAAAAAGATTGCATGCTTATCACTGAATTTCAATATTGCAAAAACAAATTCATAAGTGATATAAAAGCAGAACAACAAACATCAGCATTACTTCATACAAAATTATCACAAGGAGTTGCAACTAACTTCCTCTGGGTGGGCAATTGCATAATCATACTGTTCTCTTGTGGCTTCATCTTTCAGTATCTGCAAGTAAAGAATCAACCTGTTTAATACCACCCACAATTCCCACAAAGGCAAAGTTTCTCACCCCTATCTTACCAGTCAAATATGGTGACACTTGCTTAATCAATAAACAATATATGCTAACAAAAATACAAGTGAATTGAGAATAATGTATCGCTCTATATGCTTATAAATGATCAGATTCATTTTCATCTTAGACAAGATAGTAGAAACTACAGATTTTAACATCCATACTCTTCCTTATAGAGGGAGATCCTTCAAGAAATTACAACATTTTTCCACCACAATGTATGTTAAGCGGCAAAGATAGCAATATAGCATCTATTACTTACTGGTAACTTCGTTGACGATTGTGACAGATTACTTTTAACTCTGCAATTTTTTTCTGACGGATTATTTTCAGTTTTATACTGGTAATTTCGTTGACGATTGTGCATTTGTGGTGGAAGTATAGGCATTCGCAATTTTGACAAAGCGCTTCCTTGATTCTAGATCAGGATTTTTATCTGGATGACTAAACAAAGAAATTGAAAAAGGAAGGCAAGAACTTTGAAACTACACATACCTAAAAGTCTAAAAGATTACGGAGTAATAGAGAAAGAAGAACTTACTATTTTTAATTTCGGAGGCATTAGCATTTTGAGAGACTCTGAAAACACCCAAAAAAAAAAAAAAAAAATTATAAGTTAATCAAATAAAATTGATTCACTGCAATGCAAAGTAGAAGAAAGGATCGTAATAGAAAATCACCCAAGGAGATCGTAACAGTCGTCTTCGTCGCAGTAAATGGAGATCGAAGGCTGGATCAGAAGGGAGAGATGCCGATTTGAAGTCTTCAATGCCGCCACCTCCGCCACTGGATGTAGAACACGCGATGTGTTGGTCGAATCTGAAGCCGCCATCGCCTCTCACGATAGATCTGAATCATAAGATGCCGTCGAATGATGTCGCCGCGGAGTACGGCCACCGCCGGCTCTTTGACGCACTCCGTCTTGGGGACGACTTATGCGCGGCGGCCCGGAAGGGAGCCGCCGAGGACGAGCGAGACGAAGACATAGAGAAGTTTAGTGTACTGCGCGGTGGAGGCGGGGAAGGTGGAAGAGACGGAGGTGCGGAAGGGAGAAGTGTAGTGCGGCAAAAGAGAGAAAGAAAGAGGAACCTTAGGGTTTGGTAAAGACACGTATTGTCTCTATACAAAATAAAAATACAAAAAGGCGTCTTTATTCTTAGTAAAGATGCGTAAAGTCTTTTGAACTGATGTTGTTGCGTGTTTTGATTCAAAATTTTGACCTTAACGGTCATTTTTGCATTTTGCCGTTGAGGTTACAATATTTTTTTTTATTTTTTTTTGAGAATAAAAGCTTTATGAATTTATATTTTGATTTTTTAATGAAATTATATTTTATAAGTTAAGAATTATTTATTTTTTATTTAAATTTATTTTATTAAAATTAAAATTTGAAATTAAAATTATAAATTTGAAATTTTTACTGGTAAAAAAGTGAATAAAAAATAATGATGTGTAGGAATATAGAGGAGTAGAGCCCACAAAAAGGGAGAGAAAAATAGAGAATAATTTGAGAGAAAAATAAGAGATGAGATTATATAGTGATGTGGAGGACATGAACTCACAAAATGAGGAGATAAGGGGAGAAGGGTTGAAAATGTCCCAAAAATCGCGCCTAGGCGCTCTAGGCACCCTAGGCGGTCTCCAGGCGCCTAGCGATTTTTTCAATATATATATATCAGAGTTTAGGTGCTATTGCACCAATAGTTATGTAAATATGCACCAACAATGTTAAGAAATGCACCATAAATTGACATAAATTGAATTGAATTATGTAGTAATGTTAGACTGTTGACTTTATTGCGTACATAAGCACACATAGAAATGATCCAGTAATTAATTAAATATCACCGTCATGATAAACATATATTGATTTGACTTTACAACTTTTATACATATTTGTTACTAGTAAACTGGTTAAACGTAATACAAATTATATATATAAAGTTATGTCAACTAGGTAATGCAGCAAATTTGTATATAAGCAGCACCGGCCATTATCCATCAGACTATTATCTTTTCGTCATCTCATATCTATTGTATGATTTCTTCCCCTACTAATTTAGCCACGATGGTAACCTTTGACCTCTTTGATAACATAGTTAGTTATCAACCAATTTTAATTTATTTGATGACTATTAACTATTTAATTTGGTTTAATATAAGTGTTTGATTAATTAGCTTTTTGTAACAATTTATTGCTCCAAAATGTTAAAATTCAAAATGCTGCTCAAAGTAGTTTTTTAAATAAGCTTTTTGAAAAAGTCATTTTGCATGTAACATCTATCAGCTAACAACTAATTTACCAAACATAGTTCTACAATCAGCTAATATTATCAACTAATCAAACTCACTAACTCAATTAGCTAACAACTAACGGTTATACCAAACACCCCCTATATATATAGAGCTAATGGCTATTTCTGGGTGGACATAGAAACAATAAGCTTCCACTCTGATCTATGGCTCATTGTCATACCCATGGTCAGCCGCTCCTTTATTATTGTGTGTGCATTATTATCTTTCTGATTTGCATCAGCGCAACTGCCAAACCAGAAGTAAGCATGTCTTTCCGTGTTTAGTTTTCTCTTTAAGGTTGTCTCTGATCTCTGTACTTGAGGTACGTAGTTTAATTTAACATGTATGTTCTTGTTTGTTTATGGTGGTCGGTTTGGATCAGTGGCATATAACAAGATTCAGCTGCCCAGCTTCAGGAAACTGGCTAAATCATGGCGGTGATATATACAACCGCAGATATGCCTGCGGCGAGAACAAGATTAGCCCTTCAACTGTGTCTAAGCTAAAGTTGAAATGGGAATTTTATGCAGGCAAAGACATATCAGCGACGCCTGCAATATTGAAAGGGGTGGTGTATTTCCCAAGCTGGAATGGGTATCTCTATGCAGTGAATGCAAGTGATGGGTCTCTGTTGTGGGAGAGGAACCTTCAAAAGCTAACTGGCCTTAATGCAACTGTACGTACTGGTAATGTGACTGCAATTGTTTCCAGATCAACCCCTTCCATTGTTGGTGAGACACTAATCATAGGGATTTATGGTCCGGCTGTTGTGATTGGTGTCAAACGAGCAACTGGAGATCTCTTATGGATGACCCTCCTTGACAGGCATCCTGCAGGTCTCATTACAATGTCTGGAACATATTACAATGGGTAAGTTTATGCTCTGATCCTCAGCTCTATATTATTCTTTGTTAGTTAGTTGTAAGGATTGGACTTTTACATGGATATCCTGTAGGAGTAGGATCAAGCACTTACTACTGCGTCAAAAGTTATAACTCGTAGTGAAACACAATTTTATTTTCTTATACCAATCACATTTTTGAGACCTCCATCCAACAATTCCTTTAGTCATTTGGTGTTAGACTTAGCCCTTCATCAACCTCTGCTCCGCCCAAAAATCCCTCTACCCACCTGCTGGTGGACTACTTGGCCCTTCATCGGCCTCCACCCAACAATTCCTCCTACACTTGTCAGCCTTAACTGCACAATTTGGTACTAGAATTGGCCCTTCACCGACCTCTATCTCAAGTTCTAGCTCATAGCAAAGACACAACTTTATTTTCTTATATATATCATCACATTTTTAGAGGTATGGTGCTGGACTTGACCCTTCGGGTTTTGCCCAACAATCTCCCTAGTCACTTGATACTAGACTTGGCCCTTCATGCCCAACAATCTCCCCCGCACGGTCAGATCAGCCTTAACTACACAGTTTGGTGCTGGACTTGACCCTTCATGGACCTCTGCCCAACAATTCCCCCAAGTTATAACTCGTAGCAAATGCTCAACTTTATTTCCTTTTATCCTCACATTTTCGAGAGATAGAGTGCTGGAGGCATTTTAAGCTTTCACCCTAGAGTCCCCGAGTCACCTAGTGCTGGACTTGGTCCTTCACCGATGCCACCAATAGTAACTAAGAAGGTTCAATTCTAATGATTATGTACAAGCATGTAAATCCAGGATTGAGATCGAGAGAATACACATGGGTTGTGTCACATGTATTTGTGTGCTATAGTTTGTAAATGAAATGAATTCTTGTTTGTGTTCCTCAACAGGGCTTTCTATGTTGGAACATCTTCACTGGAAGAAGGTTCAAGTAAAGCACATTGTTGCACCTTCCGTGGCAGGTTTGCCAAGTTAGATGTGTGGACAGGCAAAGTTTTGTGGCAAACCTTTATGCTGCCAGACAACAAAGGCAAAAGAGGAGAATATGCTGGAGCAGCTATATGGGGAAGTAGCCCTTCTATAGATGCTCATAGAGGCCACGTTTATATTGCCACTGGAAACCTATACTCAGCACCAAAACACGTCCTCAAATGTCAGGAAAAACAGAACAATAAAACTACTACTCCTACTACTTCAGACAAGTGTGTTGAGCCTGAAAACCATTCAGACTCAATACTGGCATTGGATTTGGATACTGGTAAAATCAAGTGGTTTAGACAACTTGGGGGCTATGATGTGTTCTTCATTGCGTGCATTAATTCATCTTCTACTCCAAATTGCCCTCCTGGGCCAAACCCAGATGCAGATTTTGGAGAAGCACCAATGATGCTAAGTGTAGTGGTGAATGGAAGTACACGCGACATTGTTGTGGCTGTCCAAAAAAGTGGATTTGCTTGGGCCTTGGATCGTGATAATGGAGAAATGGTGTGGTATACTGTAAGTTGCATTCTTTTATATTTCTTGCCACCTCTGATCCGTGTATATATATATATATATATATATATATATGCATGATTGCATGGTAGTAGAATTTGGAATTGAAAAATTACACTTTTTGTCCCTATTATATGGTAATTGTAGGGTTCGTCCTTATTTGTTTGCAATGTTAGAGAAGGCACTAGGCCCTAGTCGCTAGTAGGACGCCTGAGGAGCGCCTAGAGCACCTAGGCTGCCTAGTAATCCGAGTATATCGTCTTCACTTTTTCCACTTAGGGTTGGGAATTGTTAGATTGTTATAATCATCCAAACTAGTCAACTGCATATATTAGATGGTTAGTTGAGTATATGACTGGAGAAATATAGAAGAGTAGTAGTCGAGTAGGCAAAAAAACAAATAGCTCGGCCGAGTTAGGCATCGACTCAGTTGAGTTAGGCACTCAACTCGGCTGAGTTGGCGCCTAGGGTACTAGTCGGTTGGTTAGTCAGTCAGCTGACTAAAAGCCGCCTAGTGCTGAAATCGCCTCGGCCTAGGGGCGTCTAGTGCCTAGTTGGTGCCTAATTAAGTCGATTATTACAACACTGCTTGTTGGTCGTCGTGTTTACTTCTCGACGTTAAGCTATTCATTTTTCAAACAAAACATTAGGGAAAATGAAATTTTCAACGTGATGAATTATAGCTTAGGGACAAGAAGTGACCATGACCTATTAGAAAAATGACAAAATTTGCAACCTCAGTTATAACTTAGGGACGAGAACTAAGCACGACCTATTAGAAAAATAATGAAATTTGCAACGTCAGTTATAACTTAAGGGATGAGAAGTGAGTACAACCAACAAGTAAAGACGAATCCTACCATTACCCTATAACTTAAAAAAACGAAAAACTGGCCCAATTTTCCCATGCCAATTCTTTAGTGAGTGGTTGATTTAATTTGCATGACAGTTAAAATATATGTGATGTTAGGAAGCTGGTCCTGGAGGTTTTGTTGGTGGTGGAACTTGGGGAGCAGCCACAGACAATGAAAGGGTGTATACAAGCATTGCAAATAGCAACAGGTTAAACTTCACACTTTTACCCTCCAAGAACGTGACCATTGGTGGTGGGTGGGTGGCCATGGATGCACAAACAGGGAAAATACTGTGGTCAACAGCAGTTCCAGATACTGGCTTGTCAAACCCTGTGACTGTTGCCAATGGAGTCCTGTTTGCTGGCTCAGTACATCCAAGAGGGCCGGTTTTCGCCATTAATGCGAAGACGGGAGAAATACTATGGTCATATTACACTGGGGCGACTGTGTATGGAGGCATGTCAGTGAGCAATGGATGTGTGTATGTTGGTAATGGATATCGGGTTTCTATCGGAGCAGGAATTCCAATCTTCACAGGAGGAACCTCCCTCTTTGCATTCTGTCTGGAATAATAATAAGCTCTTTTGTTGTTCTGTGCTTGAATTGATACTTTATGGATGTAATAATTAATGTATGTAAAAGCTTACACAGTTTGGTTTGAAACTATCAGAGTCAACTGGTGACGTGTGTCAAGAATTGATGAATATCATATCAAACTCTAACTTATCAAGAAATTAGAATCCCTAAATAATATGTAATTTTTCTTTTAAGAAAATTGTCAAGGAAAAATTTTAAATCCAAAACCATTGATTTTCATTAAGGATAAAGTCTAACAAAAGAGTTGGCTTAATAGAAGAGTAGGCTATACAGATCAGAAGAGTTAAAACATCATAAGAAGAAAATGTTAGAATTAAAAGAGAAGGTTTGATAAACAATACATAAAACATTATTAGATCATAAAAGACAAATTAGAGCTGAGGTATCAACTATACTAAAACTCAAAAGACTTCAACCATATAATACAAGAAAGAAGTACAAGGAAGAAGAGAATATCTGATCTACAAATTTTTTTTTTTTTAAAATAAACCAAAATATTATCTCTTATCTTCTTGAATAGATTTGTTGGTTATAACAATCATAAAAGATAAAATATTAAAAAAAAAATTGATCAAATAAGCACCCTAACTGTCCCTAAGTGAAGAGTATTTATGGAAACTTTTTGCATTTTTCTTGAAAAATGAAAAAAAAAATCAGATAATAGAAAATGTGTTTTTAGTACTATTTCCCATTTTTTTTCATCTAGAAAATTGTTTCCTTTTTCTATTTTTTTCAATTTAACAAATGATTTGGAAAACAAATTTTTCTTGTTTTCCATATTTTTACAAATACAAAAGCAAATATTAACTTTATTTATAATCGTTGTTATTATTACCTACAAACTTTCACTTCAATTATCTATCTACTCATGACATCTACTCAACTATCTATTTATATACATTGTCTATTACTTACCTACCCTATCACCACTCATATATATCTACTTATTATCTCATCACCACCATTATTCATATTATCTACATAACCTTTTTTTTGGTTTTGTTTTTTTAGTTTTATTTTATTTAAAATTATAAAAATAATTTTAAAACATATTTTAATAAAATGACTGTCACGTTATGGATAACGGGAGGAATTGATCAATTTTTGTTGAATTGCATAATTTTGGGCAATTAAAAAACACTAATTGTACTCTGTATTTTTTTTAATTGAATGACCCATTTGTATTTTTTTTTATGTAGTTTGGTGGCTAATTTAAACTTTTTCTTATAATTAAAATTTGAGAAGAATATTCATTGAGAAGAGTATATATATATATATATATATCGACTATCATTGTGGGATAACTAATGTAGGGCAGGCCTCCACGTCTAGGTTGATAGCTGATGTTTCACCTTTAGATTTGAAGAATTGAAGGATGGAAAATATCAAAAGGGGTGTGCTATAATTAAGCATGTTTGCCAACTAGTCAAAAAAAAAAGTAAATAAAAAAAAAAATTCATACTGATCTCTAGTGGCGGATCCAGAATTTGTTGTGAGTGGGGGCAAAATTCTACTTGACTAATGAATCCTAGAAAGTAAAATTTCTTTTAAAGAAATTTTTCATAACCGAAAAAAAAAAAAAAAAAAAAAAAAACTCGTAACTTATAAGCAATGGACTATGCACAAAACATGTATATACAGACAATATAAAAATAACTTAAGACATATAACTCACATATAAACATACTGGATAGCAGTGGAGCAAAAGTTCACAAATAACTGCTTTAGGATTCGAACTGGTGACCATTCCATACAAAAACAAAGGGCTTGCCATCTAAACTAAGTAAACCTTTGCATACAACTTGGTATATGTTATATATATACAATATCTAAGGGATGGGGGAGTGGGGGCAGCTGCCCCCACTGCCCCCATTGTGGCTCCGTCTGATCTCGAAAATGTATTTGCCTTCAGGGATATACTCTTCATTTTTTTTTTTTGTCAGACCACGAAATATTCTAAGCAGACTCTAATTGTAAATATACAATTAAGTCCGTTTTATATTTAAACTAATCCCCGTTTGCAGGATATACTTATTTAAAATGTAATGGAATTATATTAATGTTATGGTGTGTTACTGGCCAGTGACGCCAGCTGTTATTATTGGCAAAAGAAACCTTGTATCTTCCTCGTCCTAATTAATTTGAATTCCCATGCATGTGTATCCCAGCAGATATACCCAGCACATGCAAGCAGATCTATCATATCGGTTTAGTTTAGATAAACTATATTCAATTTCTTTTGGTATGCACTTGCCACGTTCATGCCATTCTCCTACATACTCTACATCTCCAAAACTCAGATTTTCTTTTAAGTTGTCCGCATCTGTTTAGCTCAATGGTTCAATAAACAGTATTTGAGAGAAGAGCCCAAGGCTCGAACCTTAGCGGCGGCAATACAGTGTAGGGATTATATACGTCTAAAGTTGGTAGATCTCTTATGCGTACCAGCACTTGACCGAGTATTTACATCCTCTCAAATACTTTGTCGGACAGAGGTATAGAGACCCTTGGGTTTGAGAATTTAACCTTTTGGGAGAAGATTTTCTTTTAAGTTTAATTTGCTAACTTGTTTCAACACAAATAAATAAAGAAAAGGTGTGAAATAGGTCATTGAACTTTTTTTTTTTTTTTTTTTTGTAATTAGGTCATTAGAATACAAAATATATATAAGTAAACCATTAAACAAGTAAAATATGTGTAATTGAGATTTTTTTTTTCTGATTTCTCCTAGTAGAATGACTAGAATCCAACCACTAAACTTCCTCTACCATGCTAACCGAAACAAAAAAAAAAAAAAAAAAAAAAAAAAATATTTGCAACACAAATTACGCTAGAAGAAATTGAAAAAATGTATCAATTGCTTGTCTAATGGTTGATTGACACTTTTTTTTTTTTTTTGAAAATGGTTGATTGACACAATTGTATAAAAATGATATATTTGATACTTTTTTCAATAAATAACATTTAATTTCATTGTCGCTATTTTAATTAACTATTTCAATTTCACCAATCTCCAAAAGAAATTGTTAAGATCCCACGCTTACCACTACGCCAAAAGCTATAGCTAGCTGTGAAGGCCACCTCACATTTTCGAGAGCCTGGCAGGATGTTGGACTTAGGCCTCCGCCCAACAATTCCTGTTCTGATATCACTTGTTAGGATTATAAGCGCTTACCACTACGCCAAAAGCTTTATTTCCTTATAAACTTCTATCACATTTTCGAAGGATAGGATGCTGGACTTGGCCCTTCATCCACCCTGCCCAAAAGAAATATTAAATTAATTACTAACTTCACCTAATAGATAAATTATAATTAATCTAATTATCACTATTCCATCCATCTCAATATCACCCACATTCACATACCTCCCTAAAAAAAAAAGCCTAAGTTTACTAACATAGCCAATTTTAAGCTAAGCTAGGAAAATGAGAGGTCGAGGCATCGTCTTCTCCGGCCTACTTCTATAGGTTCTCTTGTAAGTGCCCCATCTTTAGCAGGCAATGAGGTCTATTCAATGCATGTAGATATTGCTTATCCTCTCCCCTGTCCATTTCATGTCTATTTTCTGCCACCCACAATCAAAGCACACTAACGTATAGTCTCCTATTAAATGTAGCGATGAATAATGAAAAGATGTGATTTTAATTTGTGTACGTGACTGAGCTATCTTACGTTTGTACATAACTTTTTTGCACTGTCCTTTAAGTTAGTGTTGCAGTACTGCATGGGGTGGATGGGTTCCTATCCTATACTTTTCAAGCCTAGTTCGCAGATGTTCTCCCTAATCATGAGTCTTGGTTTGAAATCTAAAATTTCTGGTGAAGTGAATTATATTACTCCCTAGCTGGTAGCTTTTTCATGGACAAGAATAATTCTTAAATTACTACTTGTTAGTAGAGCCAGAGCCACCTTTTTCAAGTGCATGAATGAATGTAGTGTTGTGAGGACTAAGTGGTTCTTTAAAGTAGAATTAGTTGATGGGGGATGAAAACATGGCTCTTTATTACAATCAAGTGCGGCGTAACTTTATTTCATTATACCGTTACATTTTCGAGAGGTAGGGTGGCTCTTCACCAGCCTCCGCTCAACAATTTCCCTAGTTATTAGGTGTTGGACTTGATCATTCACTAGTCTCATCCCAATTCGCGGCACCTGCTAGCCTTACTTGCGACTTGGCTTTGATAGCACTTGTTAGGATCAAACGCTTACTACCATTATGCCAACAGTTATAACTCGCAGCAAAGATGTAACTTTATTTCTTTATACAACCACATTTTCAAGAGGCATGGTGTTATACTTGACCTTTCATCAGCTTACGCCCAACAATCCCTCAGCCATTGAGTGCTGGACTTAACCCTTCACCAGCCTCCGCCCAACAATTCCTCTAATAACCACCGGGTGTTGGACTTGGCCCTTCACCGACCTCCGCCCAATTCCCCCTTTCAACGCTTTACAGTCTTACTCGTGATCTGACTTTGATACTACTTGTTAGGATCAATCACTTAATACCATTACGTTAAAAATTATATCTCGCATCAAAGGCACAACTTTATTCCTTATACTGTCACATTTTCAAAAGGCATGATGCTGGACTTGACTCTTCACATGTCTCCACCCAACAATCTCCCCTGCCCAACAGTCTTGGGATGGATAGCCACCCCAGCGGATTGATGTCTGTAAAATATGTGAAAGAGTTGCTGCACCCAAGACTCTTGTCTTATTGCCCTCCTCCTCCCTTTTTATACAACTGAGTTTTATAGATCCAAAATATCCACCACCCATTGCTATTGGGTGAAAGTTATTTAAATTTGTCTCCAAAGAGATCCATCCATGTGCAACTCATCAGTGGTCCTGCACCTGCTCTACTAGTACCCAAGCCATGATCTGTGAGGTCCAGCTGAGAGCTTTAGTTTTGTTCTCATGGGGATTATGGGCAATTGTTTTTTCTTTGGGAGAGGATAATTTACTGAGCTGTGAATCAACATCTCCTTCTGCTTCTGGCTATCACTGTGATCAAAACAGATCACAAACACACTGCACAACATTTGCTCTTCTCTTCACTAATTCCTATTACTCTTCTCTTTCCAATCTGAGCTTTTACCTGGGAATCAACAGATTCCAGGTTTCTGAAGCTAATGCCCTCTCTGCTGACACAGAATTCCTCCCCCTCAACTACCCTCTCTTCATCCCCATTCACTGCAAATGTGTTGGTGGATTCTATGGAGCAGAGCTGAGAAAGCCCAGCATCAAAGGGGAGACCTTTTATGGGATTGCCAAGTCTTTGGAGGGCCTAACAACTTGCAAAGCAATTCGAGAGAAAAACCCGAATTCGAAGGAACCACTTAAGGACAATCTTCCCTTGCTGGTTCCATTGAGATGTGCTTGCCCAACTGCAACTTTCCAGACCAAGATTCTTCTCTCTTACCCTCTGATCAGAGCTGATACACTTCAATCCTTGGCTCTCAAGTTCAACACCACTGTCAAAAGCATCATTACTGCAAATAACAGATCAGAAGTTGGTGAAGTGGGTGGTTTATCATCCTCATCAACTCTTCTTATCCCCATTGACACCAGCAAGCTAGTTCTTGGCTCTCTGGCTAAGCCCCATCAACCCAAACTTGGATACCCGGCAACAAGAATCGACAAAGGAAGCAATAAGAATCCACACAAGAGAAAGTCCAGATCAAGAATGGCTATGATTGGGGTTTATATTGGGGTAAGCGTGGTTGCATTTGCAGCAGCGATTGCCATTTTAGCAGCTTTTCTGTTCTTCCACTGGAAGAGGAAGAAGGTGAGCTCGTGCTGCAAGGATGGCAATGGCGATTTGGAGCTGCAACAGCTGAATTTGAGCGTGAGAACGGCTAGCGAGAAGAAGGTGTCATTTGAGAGAGACGATGATCATCATCATCTTCACCAGGCTCACACCCCACGTAAAGTGTCAATTTGTACATACACAATTGAGGAGTTGGATAGAGCCACTGAGAGCTTCAACCCCTCCAATCTCATCGAAGGTTCTGTGTTCCATGGCCGCCTCAACGGAAAGAACCTGGCAATTAAACAGACCCAGACCCAGAATATCTCAAGAATAGATTTTGAGCTCTTCATTGACAATATCCATCATCACCCTAACATAATCAGGCTCTTGGGGACCTGCTTGACCCAGAACCCAGATTCCTTCCTGGTATTCGAGTACGCAAAGAATGGTTCCCTCAAGGATTGGCTCCATGGTGGGTTAGCCATGAAAAACCAATTCATCGCTTCCTGCTATTGTTTCTTGAGCTGGGATCAGCGGCTGAGGATCTGTCTCGGCGTCGCTTCAGCCTTACAGTTCATGCATCAGATCATGAACCCTCCTTATGTCCACCGCAATATCAAGAGCCGCAACATCTTCATCGACGAAGAATTCAACGCAAAAGTTGGTAACTTTGGCATGGCTAAGTGGGCAGCAGGGAACGTTTCAGTTTCAGAGGACGAAATTGGCAATCCTCAATCCTGGAACAAAGGCTACTTGGCACCAGAGAAAGACATAGCCTCCCCAAGCGCTGACATATTTGCTTTTGGGGTGGTGTTATTGGAGGTTTTGTCCGGGCAAACGCCGATAACTAGAGAAAACGGGAAAGGGGAAGCGAAAGTGCGATTGTGCGATAAAATCAAGGCGATTTTGGGGTCGGAAAACGCAGATGAGTTGCGGGAGTGGATAGACAGCGGGCTGGGCGAGAATTACCCATTCGAGGCGGCGGTGACGGTGGCGAATCTTGCGCGGTCGTGCGTGGAGGATGAGCCGTCGTCGAGACCGCATGCCGGAGAAATTGTAGACAAGTTATCGAGATTGGTCGAAGAATTGGCCCAAGGCCAAGGGGAGGAACAATTCCCGATGTGCGAAGAAAGCACCTGCAAACCTCTCGTCAAGGCCGCCACCGCAAGTACAATGTAAAAAAGCAGCCGTGTGTGTGTGAAACAATTTTCTTTCTCGTACGTGTTTTTAAGCAAACAAGAATGTATATATTCAATTAAACAAATAAAGTTTGGGAAGAATTAAACAAATAAAGTACTGTTTTTTTTTCTTTCTTTCTTTCTTTTTAATGCCAGACAAGATAAAGTGAGGTCAACTTTTGAAGGTTTCCAGAAAAAATATGCAGTTTTGCGTGTAACAATGTTTTACGAAGGTGTTCCTTTTTGACGAATTCTAGGAAAAGTTGAACTTTTTTCCAGGAAATAACTCCATCGAGTCAATGGTCAGTCATAGTAAAATTTTCAATTGTAATTTACGTTCATCTATAATATGTTAATTATCGATGTCACTCATAAATTATTAATATTGTAAATGTTATCTATCAATTCTTAAAAGGTATATAAATTGCATCTCTCGTGGTGTAAATATTGCCTCTCAATTTTCCTTCCATATGGTACAAAAGGGTCAATATATGTACCGTAATAAAAATTGAGGCACAACATTTACCTCACTAATAATTCAAACATTGATAATTGACATATTATAAAATGACATAAATTACAATTTTCTCTAATATAATAGCCATGTTTGGTAAATGGTTATTAGCTGTCAGTTGATTCGGTTTCGGTTAATTAGAGGATATAACTAGTTGATAATATTAACTGAGTGTAGGATGGTATTTGATAAATTAGTTGTTAGCTGATAGCTGTTTAGTATAATTTTAAAAAAAAAAATTAATTGAAAAAACTGTTTTGAATAATTTTTTGAATTTTAGTATTTTAGAGTTGATTTTTTAACCAAATCAAACCATTAATAATAGTCAAAATTGGCTGATAAACTAATATTTTACCAAACAGAACCATATTAAAATTATGTTTTTAGTCTTCATACCTCATTTTTTTTTTTTCCAGATTTTTCATAGTTGGGGGACGATGAACAACCAGAACAACTCAAATATATTCACGTGTTTTGTTTTCAAAAAAATATTCACGTGTTTTGAGTTTCCGTTTGGAAAACTCTTCTCCATTTTATTGGTTTAAACATATTTTCTATTCTTCACTTTTCTTCTTGATTTTTTTAAAAAATTAGAATACTTTTTGAAAAAAATTAATTAATTCTTTGGAAAATAGAAAACAGCAGTTTTTGAAATTCAAAGTTAACTATTTTTTCAAATTAGGTGTTCAAAACTATCTCCAATTCAATCATCACTTATCTACATCCATGCATCAGTACATGTTTCATATCCCTACAACTTACTTACATTCCTCAGTATAGTTACCAATATATCAATACCTACTACTACTAAGGATGTCAATCTTAACCAAAAATTGATGGGTTGACTCAATAAGTCTGACAAGTTCGATAGTCCTAACAGACAACTCGAAATTTAGTGGGCTAGCTTGATAGCTCAAGTCATTTAAGGCTATTCTTTGTTTCACAGTGTTTGGAACAAAATGTATAGAGAATTTATATGTAAGCACATTTTTAATAATTTTTATTAAATTTGTAAACAAAATTTTAATAAATTTATTAAAAATAAAATATTTTGTATGAAAATAAATAATAAAAATAAAAAAGTATTTTAATTGTAATATCTAATTAAAAACATAATAAGCCTCAATGAAAGTTATATCCTTGATTTATGTCCCTTTCTTTGTATGCAAATAAATGTGTACATTTTACTTTAAATGTTGTACATTCCAATGTTTTTTTTTTTGAAAGAGAAAGTTTAATTCATTAAATCAGAAGCAAAAATGTCAACAAGAAAAGCAGGTGGCTCATCCAACCACTCACTGCAACCTGACACAGAAAAGGCCTCCCTAGCAACAGCGTGGGCAGCACAATTCGCAGATCGCTTAACATGACAGAACTGCACATCCTCAATCTCAGATGCCAAGCTCTTTACATCATCAACTAAATAGCCAAAAACAGAAATAAAAGAATTCGAAGTTAAAGCATCAAAAACAATCTTACAATCAGTTTCCACATCTACAGCACCCAAACCAGTGCCCTTCAGCCAACTCATCGCCTCTCGTATAGAAAGCACCTCTGCCTCCCTAACAGTATACAACCCGGGCACTCTGACATTCTTAGCAGCAAGAAAATTACCATCATCATCCCGCAAGACCCATCCAAACCCCATTGCATTATCCACCTCCCTCAACGCAGCATCAGTATTGAGTTTGAGCCTCCCAAGCACAGGTTTTGCCCAAGAGGACACGGCATGTGTGTGTTTGTGGCCAACACCAACCTGCAACTTTTCATTAGCATCTCTCCAACAATCCAGAAAAGCCAAAGACCTACGCAGCATAGTAGATAAGTCAAAAACAGCACCCCTCCATACACTGTCGTTTCTAGCGCACCACACACCCCAACATGCCATCACAAACCTAGGCTTAGCAATCAAATCTAAAGTGCCCAGAGCCCAAAAGAACCAGTCACCAAGATGATTACCATCATAGCTACACACCTGTTGCATCCCCAACAAGTTCCAAAGGCGAACCGCCTCCCCACAATGAACAAAAAGATGCATGGCCGACTCCTGTACCTGCCTGCACATATGACAATCCACCAGGCAAGCAACATTCTTAGATAACAAAATATCACGTGTGGGAAGATAGAGGGACGCTAACTGCCAACAAAAACTCTTCACCTTGGGGGGGACCTGTAAGTTCCAAATACTTGCCCATGGGTGGTGACTCGCGTCCACTCTCGTAAGTTGCTTGTAACATGACTTGACCGAGTACACACCCTTCTGCTCCCAATGCCAAAACCACCGATCATGAGGTCTCCGGTTACTAACTGGAATATTCAAAATTAAATTAGCATCGCGGGTATTGAAAATATCCTTCACACAATCCACATCCCAACCCTTACCATGCTGATCCAACAGAGAAGCCACCGGTGCCTCATAAACTGCGTGATGCAACTCCGTTTCCACAAACGGGTTCCCATCTTCAGGAAGCCAAGGATCCCTACCAATTATAGTCCCTTTGCCATCGCCAATAACCTTTCTACAGCCCTCCTTCAAGCATCCTTTAACCTCCAGCATACCCCGCCAAATATAGGATGGGTTACTACCCTCCCTGGCATCAAAAAAGTCACAATCAGGGTAATACCTTGCTTTAAACACACGGGCCACTAGACTTGTGGGATTGGAAACTAACCTCCACGCCTGCTTCCCTAGTAATGCTTTATTCATCTCATGTAGACGGCGGAAGCCCATTCCACCACATGATTTCGGCTTTGACAAACCCTCCCATGATCGCCATCTGATCCCACGTTCACTACCCACACTGCCAGTCCACCAGTATTGATTCAGAATTACCTCGACTTCCCGACACAGGCCTAAGGGGAGCAAAAACACCATCATAGCATAAGCTGGCATTGCCTGCAGAACATTCTTCAAAAGCACCTCTCTCCCAGCTCTAGACAAAAACTTGGCATTCCAAGAACGGACCCTGGTGAGTATTCGGTCCTTCAGGAAACCCAATATAGCCTTCTTCCTCCTCCCCACTAGGGATGGCAAACCCAAGTATTTCCCACTCGTATCACCCTCCTCCACTCCCAGTATATCAACCACCTCATTTCTTATATTCTGTGGGACATTAGCACTAAAACATGCAGCAGATTTATCATAATTTATATACTGTCCAGAAGCCCTGGCATAAGTATCAAGAATATACCTCATTTGAATGTTTTCATCCTCATTAGCCCGTAAAAAGAGGAAAGAGTCATCTGCAAAAAGGAGATGAGAGATGGAAGGTGCCCCTCTGGCAACTGATACCCCATGCAAACGGCCCACAGACATGCTTCTCTCAATCATAGCACTCAACCCCTCAGCCACAAAAAGGAACAAATACGGGGATAGCGGGTCCCCCTGACGGAGGCCTCTTCCTGGTATAACTGGCCCCAAATGCCGCTGATCGTGCAAAATATGATACCGTACTGAGGTTACAGATTCAAGCAAGATATCCACCCATCCACCACCAAACCCATCTTAAGCAAAACCGCCCGCAGAAACTCCCACTCCACCCGATCATAGGCCTTCGACATGTCAAGCTTCAACGCAGCGACCCCCTCATGCCCCTGGGACTTGCGTTTCAAAAAGTGGTGAACCTCATAGGCAAGCATAATATTGTCAGTTATTAAACGCCCCGGGACAAAGGCACTTTGAGCACATGAAATTAACTTATTCAGCATGGGCTTTAGTCGATTTGCACATACCTTTGCCGCCACCTTATAGATGACGTTACACAAAGCAATCGAGCGTAAATCCTTCATTGTTTCCGGACTGGCCTTCTTCGGGATCAGAACAACAAGGGTATCATTAGCCCCACGTGGGAGCTTGGCTGTTTCCAAGAAACTTCTACAAAAAGCTGTTACCGCCCCCTACAATATCCCAGAAATACTGGAAAAATCCCAGTCCAAAACCATCAGGGCCCGGGGACTTATCCGGGTGCATCTGAAACACCGCAACACGAACCTCCTCCATACTCAACGGGCGCAACAGCATAGCATTATCAACCTCAGTCACCTTTGCAGGAATTGCATCAATCACCTCCTGCATCTCTCCATAATCCGGGGTAAACAGTCCAGTATAATAATTCAACATGACATTATCCAACCCCTGTGAATCCTCCACCCAATTCCCATTCTCATCCTGGAGACGTCTAATAGTATTGCGCCGGCGTCTTGCTTTCACAGAATTATGAAAAAACTTGCTATTGACATCCCCACCTTGATACCAAAACTCCTTAGCACGCTGTTTCCAGTAATAGTGTTGTTGCTCCAACAAAAAAAGTAACTCTCTCTCCACCGCCTCATATTCTCTCAACCCCGGCTCATCACGCCGCCCCCTCAACCATTCCAAACGTTGCTTATTAAACTCAATCTTACGTTGGAAATCTCTATTATAATTCCGCCCCCACCTCTTCAAATCAAGAGCACATGCCTCCACCCTTGCTAACGTATCCAGGCCCACCGTTCTGTCCCAACTCTGCGCAACAATTTCTCTACATGAATCTTCTCGCAACCACAAATTATCAAAACAGAACCTGGCGCGCTTACGGACCCGTGGGAGAATAACCGGTGTAAGAAACATGGGTAAATGATCACTATAGGGGAGAACCAGAGATTGTGCCCGTGCGCCCTGAAACAAACTCAACCACTCCTCATTAGCTAAAATGCGGTCCAACTTCTCCTCGATCATACCGCTCGTGCCCCGTGACTTGACCCAAGTATACTGTGGCCCATCAAACGGTAAATCCTGCAAATTACAGTCCGCAATAGCCTCCCTAAAACCATTTATACACCAAGGAGCATGTGGGGCCCGTCCAAGCTTCTCAGACTGATCAAGGAGATCATTAAAATCCCCCATCACTAACCACGGTAGAGTTGACCGAGATGCCAAGGTCCGCAACAACTGCCATGTCTCCCGCCTACGGTTCCTCTCTGGATACCCATAAAAACCAGTAAAACGCCATAAGGGAGCACCAACATCCAAACGTAGCTCACAATCAACATGATTAGCGGAGAAACCCAAAACTGTCAAGTCCACACCATTCATCCATAACATCGCTAGACCCCCACTCCGCCCATCCGCCTCCACAGTAAAGACACTATCAAACCCCAATTGAACTCTAACATCTTCCATACGCTGTTTACCAACAAATGTTTCAATCAAAAACACCACACTCGGCCTCTTAGTGCGGACCAGGTCCGCTAACACACGAACTGCCGTCTGGTTGCCAAGCCCTCGGCAATTCCAAGAAATTAGACTCATAATTCTCGGCGGGCTTGCTCCGCAAGACCCGCCCCCAATCCGTTTTTTGACATTGCCACATCACAATCCATCTCCCCTCCATCCACACTCACCTCCACACCATCCTCCTCCACCCTCCTTCTTTTTTGTTCCCCCACAACAACTCTCGGCACAACAACATCCCTTTCCACCCCATCCACCCTCTCACATCCCAAACCCAACATTCCCCCACTGCCCACCCCCTCAACACCCTCACTGCCAATGTACATTCCAATGTTATTAGACAAAATTACTCTTACACCGTTATAACACTGTTAGTTTTTAATTCTAACCTATATCTATCATATCTTTTTTCTATTTTTAATTATCATTTTATTAAAATCATTATATATTAATTTAATACTTAATTATATTTTAATTAAATTTCTATGAATGATAAATTATATATGTGTGTGTACAAAATACATATATTATTTGTATATATATAATTCAAAGTATAATTTTTAATTATTTGTATTTATCAATGTTTTAATATTGGGCATGAATTTTCGCGCATCGCACGTACAACATGCTAGTTATATTATAAGTATAATAATTATTTGTAGTTAGAATTTAGTAATTGAGGTTTATATTGATTGATTGATCTTATGTATACGTTTATATTTATTATTACTGTAAATGCTCTAGTTTATACAAACTAAAAGTTCATGGTGTTAATTTAAAAAGAGTTATACTACATGTACTCCTAAATTCTACTCTCTCACTTTTACTCCATGACATGACATACAAAGATTAGATATTTTCATCAAGTGGGTCTCAGAAAATGTGTCTACATCAATAATTTGTGAGAGAGAGAGAGTAAAAGTTGAGAGTAAGAAATGAAAGTTTATGTAATATTTTCCAATTAAAAATGTAAGTTGAGCCCACCCAATAAACCCGAAATCTGATAGGGTTAGGCTCAAATCGAACGAACTGTCCCGATTAACATCCTTGCCTACTACTAATACTTGTCATAGTCCTCGTCCAGATCTAGAAGACGGCCATGGCCGTCTTCCTTCGTCGGCCATGGCCGTCTTCCTTAGACGGCCGTGATTTTTAAATTTTTTAATTATTATTATTATTATTTTAATTAGTTTATAATAAATAATATTTTTAATAAAAAAAAAAAAGTAAAATAATGACACGTGCCAACATCGTATGCATTTAACCTGATAAAGAAGTTAACTTGAAATTAATTGAACAATTTTACCGATTTAGAGGACTTGAATGGAGTTTTTTCACTTAGGGGACCCAATTGTACTATTCACTTGACTTAAGAGGCCAATTTAATTTTTTTCCTATAAAATACTATATATATTTAAAACAAACGTAAATACCTCCAATTACCCCTGAAAATTACCAAAATTGAAAAACAAAAATAAAAATCATAAAATCACAGCCACACACATCCTCTAAATTACTAAATAGAGAGTCCAAATTTATCCATCATTTTTATGTGGGAATTGAAGGTGCTCTTATATGAATACAAATAGGCACATATGTATAGGATAAAATAAGAACACGCGTCTTGCCATGCGTGTGATTCGTGTGAATTGGTTTTTCGCTTTTTGGCATGTAATTTGGACGTGGGAGACTGGGAGTTGGTTTTTGCCATGTAATTTGGTTTTGGATTTTCCTCCTTGGCAGCTGTTCACTGCCATGCAGCTTTTGGGTCATTATATTGCTCTTTGGATTTTTATTTTTTTTAAAACTAAATAGAGAAATTTTATTAAATCAAACGAAGAATACAATCTGGAATTACCAAAATCCAACTAAATGGATAGGGTTTACCCCGTGCATGCACACCTTCGGATAGTAGTTGTGAGTTTCTCGCGAGTCTCGTCACTCGATCAAAAAAATGAACAATCTAAATTGATTTACCTCTGATCCTTGTGGTCCTTTGCAAAAAAAATAAAATAAAAAATGTAGCCAACTAGCTATTATTGTGTATATGACCATCGTGTGTTTGACAATTAACATATAGCTGATACTAATATGAAAGAAGTAAAATTAACTCTAACAAAATATACCATTATAAATCAAATCTGTCAAATTTTTTATAAGATAAATGAGATGAATAAAGAAAAAGGAGAGAGCTGAGCTGAGGTAAATAGTGTTTGCTGTACAAAAAGAATGGAATCTAAATACATATAAACAGAAGAATTGAAAGACTGAATGAAGCAGTAGTGCAAATATAATAATACTAAGCTAGGAATCGGAAGGAGAGTGGCCAATTAATTACAATAATTAACAAGACATCATAACTTTAAACTCGTCAAAATTGAGGAGACCATCCCCATTGAGATCATAGTGAGCTATCATGTCTTTGCAGTCATCAATGGTTCTGGACTCCCCCAATCTGCTCAGCATTCTCTTCAAGCTCTTAGGCGTAATGCACCCACACCCATCATCCATCTCGTACAACGAAAACGCCTCCTTCAAATCCCTAGCCTTGTCTTCATCGTTCCCATCCTCCAACAATCTCACGAACTCCTCAAACCCCAGCAACCCATCGTCTTCCCCACAACCCATCCTCAACATGGCTTCTTCCGCCTCCTCTAAGGTCAAGTCGTCGCCGATGGAAGCCATGCACCGTTGCAGCTCCGCCGCCGACAGTTTCCCGTCCTTGTTCTCGTCGAAACAGTCGAACACGCGTTGATACTGCTGCTTCTTATTATTCTCCATTATTTTTGGTTTGAATTGCTTGGCGTTGAAATTATGAATCTGATCTGATCTGAGCTGACCGTGAATGGATTGGGTGTGTATAAATAGGTTGTTTAGCGTGTGGTGGGCGGAATCAAACAAATTGGATAGAGGCTTCTTGATCATTGCCGGGCAGTTTGGGGGTTTTCTTTTTCTAGAGATGGGGAAATAACCAGGAACTCAACACCATGTCACCATTGACCAACCTGGTCAAATAATCGGGAAGTTATATACCAATTTCTTTTTTAGTTATAAACTAATTTCTTTTTTAGTACTAATGACTTTATTACAATATAGTATTTGTTTATATATAAATTTTTAATATGTTATCAAGGACTTTGTGATTCAATGGTATTCGGTTGCTCTCCTAGGTGGGAGGTAATAGGTTTGAGCATCAGTGGGGGCGACTCCAACTTTTTACTCCTAACTTATACTCCCTCTCACAAATTCTTAATGTATGTAGACACTTTTTTGGGACCGACATGATAAAAATATCATATCATTGTTTGCCATGTCAAGGGTAAAAGTGATGGAGTATAATTTAGAAGTACATGTAGTAGAACTCATTACCCAGGCCGGACCTTGGGTTGTGCAAAATGTTCAAAGAGCACATGATCTCAGTTTTTAGAGGATCTAATATTTATTTTTGACTTAACTACTTAAGAAATTAAAAAAATCTGCAATTAATTATAAAACTCATCAGTTTTTTTTCCAAATCATTTTTCTCTTATAATAATTAGGACCTAGTTAATGAGGATGCCACATGCATGGCAAAATAGTTCTCTTTCCCTTATGACATATGTGATGTCAAGCTCTTAATCTACATAGATAACTTGAAACCAATATTATTCACCAATTCATTGCCAATACCGACTTTCCCCTAACAAATTGTTCTACTTTGCATTCTAAACGATAACAACAGTACCCAGCAGGTAATCACTAGTCAAATACTTTCCAAATATTATAACTGTTACTTAACTTTTTTATTTTTTGAATTTTGAAGATGGTAAGTTAATAAAATTCTTATGATTTAATTTTAAAGATTGCGCTTATATTTTTTTATAAAATCTTATTTATTTAAAAAATAGAACCACAAAAATTTAAAAAATCAGCCATGTGAACACTAGACACTATATATTTGACATATAAATTAATTAAATATGTCAAATCTATATATTCTACCCCCAAGCCACCAAGTAGAGACCACGCATAATCAAATCTATATATTCTACCCCGCAAGCCACCAACCAGAGACCACGCAATCCACGCATAACTAACCCGCGCCTACTATACGTAAATCACTATATCCCCGCCACTTCATTTCTTATGACATTAAATATTGCATTTTTTCTTTACTTTTCATAATAAAGCAAACCTTTTTTCTTTCCAATTATTTTATTTAATATTTTTTATAAATTTTAAATTTAAATTTAACATTTTGTATTTAATAGTATTTCTTAATATAAATTTCAATCTTTAAGAATTAATAACCAATTTAGTCCTCCGACTATTGCGAAACTACCAATTTGGTCATCGACTATAATCCTTACTCAGTTAAATCCCCAACTATTAAAATCTTACTCGATTTAGGGGGGTGTATTCAATCATGACTTTCATAGAGTTTTAAAGACTTTTATGAACTTTAAAAGTTTGTAGGTATTCAATTCAAACTTTTAGAGAGTCTTTAAAAGTCAGGCAGTATTCAATCAAGATTTTTAAAGAGTCTTTAAAAGTCGTGTGGTATTCAATTAAGACTTTTAAAGAGTCTTTAAAAGTCGTGTGGTATTCAATTAAGACTTTTAAAGAGTCTTTAAAAGTCATGTGGTATTCAAAAAGTTATGAACTTTTGTAGACTTTTTAATTTTAAGACTTTTGTAGACTTTTCCTTCTCAAATATAAATAGTTGAAATCCAACCATCAACCCCAAGATTTCAAATTTTCTTTCTAACAACTTTGAATGTTTTCTCTCTATTTAAACTCTATTTTTTCTCTCTATTTAAACTCTATAAACCTATCTAAATTCAATAAAATTATTTTTTTCTTCATTATCCTATATTTTTCTCATACCTAAACTCTACCAAATTACTAAATATATATATATATATATATATATATATATATATATATATATATATATATATATTCGTAATATATATTTTTCCTTTTTTTTTAACAACAGGTTACTACATATAGCGAATTACTATTCGCAACAACAATTTGGAGTTACAAACAGTAGCACCTTGTTGTTTGCCGTCTTAAATTGCTATTGCAAATAATAGTTCTTTGCGTGATGCCTAGCAATATATCAAGGAAAATTTTATATATATTATTAATATTAAAATTTTATTTTTTTATTTTATGCAACTTGTAATTATATTTTTAAATATTTATTTGATCAAGTATTTTATTATAAATTTTATTGTTCAATATTGTTATGAATTTCTAATGAAATAGTTTTTTTTTTTGTTGATGTTTATTAATAATATATATAGTAATTATCATATAATAGTCTCAGCATACTATGTATAAAAATAATAATGTTGAGAATGCTGATGTGGGTGAAGAACAATATAATAAGAAGAATTTTATGATATATTATAAATGTTTTGTAAGAAATTATAAATGATAAGAATCAAAATCATTGAAAGTTTGTAAGGATGTATTCAATTTAGAATTTCAATGACTTTTGTAGACTTTTTAAAATAAAAAGTTGATAAAAGTCTATGAATATTTTTTTATATAGACTTTTATAGAGTCTTATAAAGTTTTAAAAAGTTTTGACCGACTCTATAAAAGTCAATCAAAGTTTATTAAAATATATCATTTTAAAAGTCTTTAAAACTCTACAAAAGTCATGATTGAATACACCCCCCTTAGTCCTGTTAAATTAAAGGGCAAATATGTAATTTCACATTTCTCTCTCTTATTCAACGTCTCCTGGTGTTCCATCCCATTGCTGACAAGTGCGTGCTTCTCGGACGAGACATGAACGTTGCTTCTTCTTGACGGCGACTTCACCAAACAACAAATTTGATGGGCGTGACTGATTCTCCTCCATCCAGGGGTTGTTGTTTGGAGTTCTCAGTTGGTTTTTGTTCCGGTGGCCACCACAACTGGCCTCCAAAGCTTCCAGATCAAGGCAGGACGAGTTCCCCTGTTTCCCCTTCTTGGTTTCTCCATGTTTCAAGGTGACCGGAGAGGAGCTTCAATGGATAGTGGTTTGTTTTTTACTGAAGCCCTTACTCCTTGGGGTCCTCGGCGACTGGTGGTGGGTGTTCTTCCGGAGATTCCGGTAGTGCTTCTTGCTACTGTCTCGTTTGGGATTCTCCGGCAAAATTCTAGCTGGGCGCCTCTGCAAGGTTATGGTGCTTCTCTTTCCCAGGTTCATTTCTTTGGACTGCCTCGCCCCCATGTGGATTTTTTGCGACATGGTGACTCGCTCCTCTTTGCTTTGAATGTTGAATGAAGAATGTATGATTTTCTGGAATTGGATCGCTTTTCCGGCGTGATGTGTGTATTTAAATTACGGGGCATGTTTCTTACATACTCATAAACAAGGAAGCAGCAGTTGCCAAGCTCTGTGGAGTAGCCAAGCAGTGTGATGATTGTAAGCTGTCTTCGTGAGTTGTGGAAAATTTTGCAGACAAGAATGCTTAGTTAGATGCATACATATATAAATGACTCATCAGCTTGATACAATGCATGCAAAAGTAGCAATTTAATAATCTGATATTCATGTTGACATTACTCCATATATATCTAACCTCGAATGGTAGAACAGAGGCTTCATGGCTTCAAGCCTTCAATCCTGCGCTCACATTTTGCCGGAATATTGATCATTAAAGAGAAATGTGAAATTACATAATTGCCCTTCATTTTAACAGCTTGTGGATGAAATTTTAACGGAGGACTAAATCAAGTAAGATTTTAATAGTTGAGGACTTAATTGAGTAAGGATTATAGTCGAGGATCAAATTGGTAGTTTCACAATAGTCAGAGGACCAAATTGGTTATTAACTCAATCTTTAATGTTAGATGAAATATAACAAAAAATTAAATTATAAAAATTTAATTCAAACCTTATTAACTAATCTAAACATATAAATAGAATGAATAGATAATATTTTTAATATGATTTTAAATATATAAATTATATTATATTAAAATAAATATCACCCAAAACATTATAGGAAAAATAACACTTTTTTTCTTGAATTATAGATTTATAACACTTTCTCCCTGTGTTATTCATGTATTAATATTTACCCTCTCAGTTATTTTTAAAGTTGTAGTTTTTTTCCCTTTGATGTTTTTTTTTTTTGAAAGTTTTCTCCCTTTGATGTTAAATTGTCATTTTTACCATTAAAATTATTATTTCATTTAGTTTTCTTCTTCAACAAATTATTACTTATATGTAGGGATGACTACTGTTCGATTTGAACCGAATAGGATACTATAGCAACCAAATTGAAATAATAGGGACGATTCTTGTTACAATTTAGAACTGGAAAAAATAAAATAAAATAATTTTTGAATTTAGACTATTTTAAAAATAGAAAATAAAATTTACGAAAACAAATAAATAAATAAAATTTGAACCGGCGATTCAAACCGAAAGTCCAAAACTGAAATCATAATAAATGTGAATAAGAACTGAACAAATTTGTAAATACTGTTTGTAAATGATAAATCTGTTCAATTCCGATTCGCATTTATTTTGATTACATTTTCGATTTAATCCGATGTTTCAAAATTTATTTATTTTTGTAAATTCTATTTTATATTTTAAAATAGTTTAAATTCAACAATTATTTTAATTTTTTTTCAATTCTAAATCGTAACAAGAACTATCCCTATTGTTTTAGTTCGGTTGTTATATTGTCCAGTTCGATTCAAATCGAACTGTAGTCATCCATACATATAAGTAATAATTTATTAGATAAGAAAAATAAATGAAATAATTATTTTAAGTGTAAAAATGTCCATTTAATATAAAAAGAAAAAAATTGCCACTTTTAAAATAATTAAAGGGGACAAATGTGAATAAATAAATAACTCAAGGACAAAAAGTGGTATAAACTTATAATTCAGGAAGAAAAAAAGTGCCAATTTTCCAAAACTATATTTTAAATAACTTCACTACATTTTTTTTTTTAATAACTGGACACATCAAATTAAACGAGAAGAATATTTATTATGCATTTATTACATGGAAAAAATCGTATAGAACGTTTCATATATGGACGCATCTAGATTCTAGACTGGGCGCATACTGGGACGGCAAATGTTTCTCACGTAACAACTAACAATACCAACTACCACGTCATCTTAAAGTGCTATATTGCGAAAAAGAATGGCTTACCTTTAAGTTTCTAGATTAATCCTAAACCTAGAATCTTATAATAAGTCAAGGAATCCATCTCTACATAGATATAGGAGAGTTCTTACATATTCGTATATTATTAAATGAAATTGTAATTGAATTAAAAGAATAATTTAGTATTGGTATAATTAATCTAGTTTATGTAGAAAATGAAACTGAATAGTAGAGCTTATATATATATATATATATATATATATATATATATATATATATATATTAGGGCTCCAGTGAGAATATGTGCTTAGGTGAGAACGGTACGTGAGAACACATCATGTGCATCCATCTAATATTTTTTAATGGTCTAGATTAGATTAAGTGTGTGCGAACGCGCATTAAATGTGTGCAAACGCGATTTAGTGTGTTTGCACACATTTAATGCGCCTTCGCACACTTTTAATCTAATTTAGACCATTAAAAAATATTAGATGGATGCACATGATGTGTTCTCATGTTCTCATCTAAGCACATGTTCTCATATGATCCTAACTCTATAATATATATATATATATGTTCAAAATGGTTTATTGATTATTATTTACTCAATTTTGCATTTCGACTGTCAATTGCACTAAATGTGGCCCAAGACTTTCAAAAACTCACCAAATTCAGCCGTCCGTTACATATTCCGTCTAATCAGTGTTTAATGGAGGGTATTTTTATCTGTTTACCTACACTGAAAAATAGTCGAGGGATCGTTTTAGCAATAGTCAAAGGACCATTTTGAGAAAACTCTTTTATTTATTTCATTTTTGTTATTTTTATTTTTTAGACTCTATCAAATTAAATTAGAATTTCAATACAACTTTTTCATAAATAGTTAAAATTCCACAATCCAATCTCAATATTTTAAACTTTATATATAAATTTTTTCTCTCTGTCTAAACATACAAACTTTTCTCCTATCCCTATCAAGTTTTACAATAAGTTTCATAACTTTCATAAATACACGTATAGTTTTTACTTTTATCTTTTTATGCTCACAGACACATAAGGTGTGTTCTTAAGGTGCGTTGATTCCGGGCTAACCCTGTCGGGTTGTCGGACTTATCGATTATTGTATTTTATTTTTGTGTTTGGTTTGGCCCTAACCCTAAACTTTAAGTTGTCGGGCTAATCGGGCGGGCTGAACCATCTGAACTAAACTTGGAAACTGAAAGTGAGTACCCATATTTAGAGTTATGGAAACAAGCCTGATTTGTCGAGTTTAGCCTTTGTTTAGATAGGTTGGGTTGTATATTTATCCGATCTGATCCAAATAGGCCGTTTCCGTTTAGCCCCTAAGGGGTACCCATGTTATACAAATTGACATCATGACCTACGTAACCCACGGGTAAACTCGTCACCCTTAGTCATACCTCCATCATAAGTTTATTTAAATAGTTATTAGTTTATATTAATATTAATATTAATATAATTATATAAATAATTAATGTAAATTTTATTTATTACATAAATTAAGTAAAGTTATAAACCATACATTTTATGAACTTTATAACTTAATAATATTATAATTATAAAGTAAAAATAAAAATATTACATATAAATTATATTAATATTAAATAAATTATAATTATATTTCAAACTAGCACATTTACACTAATAAATATAAACTTATACATCATTCAATTAATCTAAACCAACATTTCTAAATTCTAACTAAAAATAGTTAATATTTTTTTTTGCTTTCTCAACCTATTGAAACACAAAGAGCTAATAATGCTCTTCACTGAGGCTCGAACTCACAACCTTCCAAATGAAAGTCCAACCCGAGTACCATTGCACCACATAGTCCTGGTAAAAAATATTAAAGATGAACTCACCTATAAATTTCATGTATGTTATGTTTCACATCCCTTATATAATAATAAAGAATAACTTTCTTCCATGGCTGAACCCCAACCCTAAGGGCCCCCCACACCCCGGCCTGACAGAGCATTTGGGAGGATGTAAATCATGGTGACTCAACTGAACATGAACCACAGAGGCTAGACCGGTGCTCACTGCGCACAAGGAGCCCCGCTCACTTTGAGAGGTTGCTCCCACAGAGTATTTGGGAGGATGTAAATAATTTATTTTGTAATATATTTATTAAAGAATAACTTTCAATAGTTTGAATTATCGGACTAGCCTATTAAATTTCGGGCTAGCCCTATTAGGCATCGGACTTATTGATTTTGGGCTCATCGGGCTAATGTTTTTTATCGGCTAGCCTATTCGGGCCATAACACTGTCAGTTTCGATTTTATCGGTCCAGCCCATCATATTCGGGTTAAGATTGACATCCCTAAATACAACAATTGGTCAAATTGACTCTTATACCCCCCCCCCCCCTCCCCCCAAAAAAAAATAAATAAATAAAATTTCCATGTGGTTTAGATTTATTGCAATCGTTATGCGTTGGACCCGTGTCCAGCATGTTTGCTGGACACCAGTAACAGTGCCGTTAGGCACTGTTATCTCTTTTTTTTTTTTTTTTTTTTTTTTTTTTTAAATTTCAGACCGCTTCATTATAGGAGTATATGTTCATAATTTTATTACTATATGTTAATAACTGTACATTCATAACTCCATAACTGTACGTTCATAACTCTATAACTGTACATTCATAACTCCATAACTGTACATTCATAACTCCATAATTGTACATTCATAATTTTCGAAGCTCTATGTTCACAATTTTAGAGCTCTATGTTCATAATTTTATCACTATATGTTCATAATTGTATGTTCATAATGTTAGAGCTCTTTGTTCATAATTCGATCAATAACTGTACATTCATAATTCCATAACTGTGGATTCATAATCTCATAACTGTAGATTCATAACTCCATAACTGTAGATTCATAACTCTATAACTGTACATTCATAACTCCATAATTGTACATTCATAATCTTCGAAGCTTATATTCACAATTTTAAAGCTCCATGGTCATAATTTTATCACTATATATGTTCATAATTGTAAGTTCATAATGTTAGAGCTCGGTGTTCATAATTTCATAATTGCATAACTGTACAATTATAACGGCATAACTGTATATTCATAACGGCATAACTGTACATTCATAATCCAAAAAAAAAAATAACGCTGTTAACGGCAAAATGCGCGCAATTTATTATTTTTTTTTAAAAAATAAATGACGCGTTTTTTTTTGAAAAACGACGTCGTTTTGGGCCCGTGTCCACAATTCATTGTGGACACGGGTCCAGGGCATAATTTGCCGATTTATTGGGGTACATGGATAGCCCACTAAATTAGGCCCATATTAGAAATCCAATATGCATACTCGTATAAAGCCTGCGATGTCTTCACGAGCATTAAAGCAGTGAAGTGTTTGATGAGCATCAAGGAAAACCTCAAGGAACGATTCTGAAGAAGATGGATTCAATTGAATCGGTGGTAGCTCAAATACAGGGCCTCTCTTCAAATTCCCAAGACATCGCTCAGCTTCACAGCTTCCTCAAACAGTCCGATGAGTTTCTTCGCGCTGAGTCGACTCGCTTGGCTCCTGTGCTCGTTCAACTCGATCTTGTTAAACACTCCTTGGGCTACCTTTACGTCCTGTAAGTTCGTTTCAAATTTTCGTTGAACCTAGTTTCTTTTTTCTTTCGTTCTCTCTCTTTTTTCGATTCAGAAATGTGTATTTTGCTTTTCATAAAATGCTAGGGTTTACACTTTACAAGCCTAATCACCGGTATATATCATTTTATCTAATCACGGAAATTGTACCCTTTGAGAATGTCGTCCGTAATCTTATAGTGTATATTGTTGATTTGTTTCTCTGTAGGCGTAATCTTATAGTGTATAATCACATTCCCTGTGCCAATTTAAAAGTTTTGAAATTATTTACCCAAATAAACGTGATTGGATCTGATCATATGCAGAGGCAGCGGAGCAAAATGAAAAGCTTAGGTGCTTTAGACAGAGTATAGCCGAGGACATATAATTAACATTAATTGCAAAAGTTACTCTATGAGACATGATTAACATTAATTGCAGACATTACTCTGTGGCTGATGTTTAAATCTACATGTTTGCTTATGTGTATTTAACCAGAACTAATATTTGATGCACTGGAGTGCAGTATGCTACCAATTTATTTATTTACTATATTATTTTTGAGTATTACGGACTCTATTACAATATAGTATCTTTCCATACTATCAATTAAAAAAATAAGAATATCAAGTAAAAATGTAAAATAAATACTTAAATTTTAACTTGACTTTTTACTGAGGTGGCAACATGTAATTTACTGTGACAGTGACAATTCATTATGTTTGATGACAAATTTGTCTGATGATCTGCTTCCTTTTCTGATGTAATGCTTTAGCTTTGATGCTTTTCCTATATATATTATTACAGTGATGCATGCATGTGTGCTCCAATTCCGAAAGAGCAATCTCATGAACTAGTTTCTACAGTGGCAACATTTATAAATGGATGTGCTGCAGATCAAATTCGCTTGGCACCTGAGAAGTGTACTTTTATCTTTCATCAATCTCAATTTGTTTTAGTTTTTCTATGTTTTGCTTTCCTTCTTAATTCTGAATTTTGGTGTTGAATCGTTTGACAGTCATTTCTATTTGTAAAAGATTCAAGGAGCAAGTTATACTGCTTGAAGCACCTATACGAGGTGTGGCTCCTATGCTGACTGCCATTCAGAAACTACAGCTGTCAACTGAACAACTAACAACCTTACATCCTGACTTTCTTCTTTTATGTTTGCTCACAAAGTGTTATAAGATTGGTTTTTCCATTTTGGGGGATGACATATTTGAGATTGATCAGCCTAAGGATTTCTTTCTGTATTGCTACTATGGGTAAGTTGCTTCAGATATGAAAATATATCCTTTGTGGTGTTCATTTGGTGGTTTATTTACAGTTTTAGTGTTCCATTTACCACTTTGCAGTTACATATAAGTAGGCTTTGAACTATCTGATCCTCTTACTGTTATATAGTGTCTTTTAGTGAGAAAATGAAATATTCTGTGTATGAAGATGCTTTTGTGCTATACATTATTTGCTATTTTGGAGTAAAATAATTATTTAACTGGGTATATCTGTTTGACCAAAATGTGAAAATGTTATATGTTACCTGTGTTTATTGCTTTTGTTTCGTCAATATGCCAACTTTTTAGCACAGTTGCATAAACCTTAACATCATATGAAATTAATGCTGCTTGATATCAAAATTTCTGGGTAGTGCTTCTGATTGCAAATGTTTGATGTTTTGGTTGTTTGGCTTATTTTCAGGGGGATGATTTGCATTGGACAGAAGCAATTTCGTAAAGCTTTGGAGCTTTTGCAAAATGTATACAAGTTTTTTATTGTTAATTATTTTAGTGATTCAACCTTCTATTGCCCAGCTCTTAGTTGATAAAATTTAATTCAGGAGTAAAGGACTGGGAGAAGGCCCTATATGTCTTTTCTTTATCCACTTTGTCCTTTTACTGCTTGTCTTAATTTGTGAAATCAGTTTAAGTTCATATTATGTTTGTCCTTTAGGTTGTTACAGCACCTATGTCCACTTTAAATGCTATTGCTGTTGAAGCATACAAGAAGTACATACTGGTTTCACTCATTCACCTTGGGCAGGTATGCTTCCTTCCTTGCATTCTCTGAATGTTTATGTTAATTAGCAAAATCAACACAGCCATGTTGCTTTGTGTTTGAACTGTTATTGGTCACTTTTCTGAAGATCTGTTTGATTTTGGGATATTGCGGTTTATGAGTGAGTGTTACAAAACATGGGAGCCAGCTCTAAGTGGGTTCAATTTTTTAATTTCCTGACTCCCTTTGTTTGGTTTTGATGACAGTTCTCTACCAGTTTTCCAAAGTACACATCTTCTGTGGCTCAAAGGAACCTAAAGAACTACTCTCAGGTATGTCCTACTATGCATTCTCTTCCAAGAAACGGCTTTTAATGTCATACATTGCTTGTGCTTATGTGGCAAACAATGAATTTAGTACTACTGTGCATATCTTTAGTGTTTACATGATCTAGAGTCTTGGGATGTCTGTGCTGCACAAGTAATGCTTGGAGCCTTGGACACTTTGTATTTGAAGATCTGAAGTCATCAATACTGCAGATTCTTAATGAAGTCTGACTTATAATGTGCTGTCAAAACTTATCTACTTCTGATTGTCCTATTGCATTTGCTAGTTCCTACATGATTATATATTTTTGCTTTCTTTCTTCCATAATCATGAAATATGAAAGTTGCAATTAGTTAAAACCAGTTACCTCTGAACTTGGTGAATTAAGAAATATGATTGACAAGATTTTATGATCCAACCTTTGGAAGGGCGTAAACCTTGCTATGTCCTTAGTCTTAGTTTGTATTGCCTTATCAATTTCAGATTTTAGTTTTTCCAGAGTCCGTACATGTATTGATTGGGAAACAAACTGTGTTGATAGTAACTTTGTTAACTGATGAAGTTACTTGTAATTTCATGCCTCTACTTTATGTGCCTCCTTTCCTTTTTACCTATCCACAAAATTTTCCACCATAAGTATTTCATTTGTCTTGTGCATTTTTCCAATCATTTGTGAAGGCATACTTGGAGTTGGCAAATAGTTATAGCACTGGGAAAATTTCTGAACTTGAGACATGTGTACAGACACACAAGGACAAGTATCAAAGTGTGAGTTTCTGGTGTTAACTTTTGTCCTATTTTGATCTTCGAGTAATTAAATATTTAACTGAAGCACCCATTAATTAAATATTTTCCCCTGATCCTTTTTTCTTATAAAAGTGTAAATTTATTTACTCTTCCTTTTTCAGGACAATAACCTTGGAATTGTCCAGCAAGTTGTGTCATCCATGTATAAACGCAATATTCAGAGATTGACTCAAACATACCTCACCCTTTCCCTCCAAGACATTGCTATCACGGTCCAACTAAGTAGTCCGAAGGAGGCTGAAATGCACGTGCTTCAAATGGTATGAATAAGGGTGCTTTTGATGATGCTTTAATTTGGGGTTTCATAGTATTCTATGCCAACGCCTAATGCATTTTGTTTTATATTATATTATAAGATCGAAGATGGTGAGATTTATGCAAATATCAACCAGAAGGATGGAATGGTTAGATTTCTGGAGGATCCTGAGCAATACAAGACTTGTGAAATGATTGAACATATAGATTCATCAATACAGAGGTAAAGGTGTAAAGCTTTTGAATATTTTGATGATGATCTGAATAGTTTAGGACTGCATAGAACAGCAACTGATAGTGTTCTCTTTTATTTCAGAATAATGATGTTGTCAAAGAAACTGAATGATATGGATGAACGCATGTCATATGACCCTTCTTACCTTGCAAAGGTAAAACAGTGGTATCCTCTGCAAAATTTACGAGTTCTTGTTGCTATCATCTGTTACCACTCTCATTTCCATCACCTGCTTCATGTTTACCCAATTTTGGGTTAGAGGAGATTATTAACTTAAGCTGGCATTATACTTCTTCTCAGGTTGGCAAAGAGAAACAGAGATTTGATTTTGATGATTTTGAAGGAGTTGCCCCAAAGTTTAATTTATGAGGTTCCACAATCTTGCATTTCTCTTGTAGAATATGTGAAATATGTTCATAAATCGCATAGGTAAAATTTTGTTTCATTAAACTCTGCTTTGGTTATATACTATTAACAGTTGCCACCGTTTTTGCCTGTCACATTGTGTCTGTCAACTTTTAAGCATTTTGATTTGGTCGGACCATCTAGACTCTGTGCGGCAGGGTTAATTTTAAAGTTAATAGCTGATTTTAGCTTTTAAATAAGAAACTGGCAGGCAACTTTGTTTGGTAAATAGGTAAAAGCTTTTAAAAAGAGAGTATTATTAATAAGCACACAAGCTTTGTTTGGTAGTTGAAAAACGCTTAAAATAATTCCATCAAATTTATTTATGCTTTTGTTCCGTGTTTGTTCTTAATTCAGATTGATTGCCGCTATGAATATTTCTCGTAGTGGCTGCCCAAGAGCTTTTGTTTTGCACTGGGCTTGTGAGCTTTAGACACATCCCGGAATGATGCTTATACAGTTATATGCTATTTTTATTCGGATATATATATATATATATATATATATATATATATATATATATATATATATATATACACACACACACACACACAAACACACACACTAGTGATCAAATGAGTCCGTTATGTTATATGAGTTCGTGTGGACAGTTTTGGGCCGTTGAATGCTTGAGATCAATGGTTTAGATTTTACCAATTGTGCAACGCGAACTGTGCAAGTGGAGTGCATAGTTGGTCAAATCTAAGCCATTGATCTTACATATTCAATGGTTTAGATCTGTTCACATGGACTCATAACATGGTGGACTCATGAGAACTACTTTCATTGTGAAAATTGTGCACAAATTTGAACTGTATTTTTATTTAACGGTTAGAAAAAATTATGCTTAAATAAGCATGCGAAGAACACCAATTACTAAACAATTGATTATGTAAATCTGGAAAAAATTCAACAGTTCCATTGGAAGTATTCTAAGGGCATCCTTAATAGTGAGGATTTTGATGTAGTTTTTGAGGAATTTTTAGATGTGATTAGGAAAAAGAAATGAGTAAAGGAAAAATAAAAAATTGATAAAACCCACCCAAAATGCCAATATCCCCCAAAACCTCTAAAATTCTTGACAAAACCCACAAAATCGCAGGAGCTTTTTTCTTAATTCTTGTGCAAAATTCCTTTATTGGGATGACCTAAGAGCAACATTATCGGTTAAGGAGAATTGAGTGAGAATGTAAGAGTGATTAGGAAACATAAAGTGAGAGGGAAGAAAAAAAAGAAAAAAAGTATAAAATTGAATTAAAAAAAAAAACAGTTGTGCGTCACAGCGCGCCTGACGCGCTGCACGCGTGCAGTGCACGAGCCCGTGTAGGCATTGACTGTGCGCAAACGCGCACAACTTTTGTTTGTTTGTTTGTTTGTTTGTTTGTTTTTTTTTTTTTTTTTTTTTTTTTTTTTTTTTTTTTTTTTTCTTTCTGACATGCTCCTTGGCTCTTGCAGGACAAATATTTTTGATTATTTCTTCTCCACATTGATTATTATTTTGAAAATGAAAGAATGAATTTGACATTATCCCCATATTAACCTCTAATGTTAATGTAGATGCTCTAAGGGCATCCTTAATAGTGTGAAGATTTTGAAGAGATTTTACAGGTGTGACTAGGAGAGAGAAAATGGGAGGGAAAAAAAATTAAAATCTAAAAAAAAAACAAAAAAAAAAAACTTTATTTTTGCAGGACAACCCCATCTTTCTCTCCTCTCTCTTCCACCTTGCTATTTTTTTCTAAAATCTATACAAAATCCGCTATTGGGGATGACCTGAGGAATTATTCAATAATATGGGTAATGTTTTTGCCTTTTTGGGTTTCAACAAAGGGATTGATGGGCATTTCGCGTTCAAATGACGACGACCACCCCACCCCCTCCTCCTTCGTCTCCGGTGAAAGGAGGGCTCCCTTCCTCCTTCATCTCAGGTGGAGACGAAGGAGGAGGATGGGGTGGTCAGCATTTTTTTTTTTTTTAATTTTTAACTTTATTTTTTATTTAAAATAATTTTTAAAATAAAAATTAAATAAATTAGCTGGTCACCGGTGACTTGGCCGGAAATTTGATCAAAAAATTTAACAACAGGACTAAATGTGATACAAATTAAATAATCATGTACCTAATTTGAAAATGTTAATAGCTAATGATCAATACAAATTGAATAGTCATGCACCTAATTTAAAAATTTTAATAGTCAATGACTAAAATTGATACATGTATTATAGTCGAGGGACTAAAAATGATATTTACTCTTAAGTTTAGTATATACTAGTATTTGTCAATCGTGCGATGCACTAAATGAATTTGTTATAATATATTAAGAAATAAACATCAAATATTATATAGTGCAATTGAACATATGGTTTGGATCGATTATGTTTTCTAATGTTATTCATGCTTGAATTCGAGAAAATAATTGCTGAATTAATAGCTAATGTGTAGATGTACGCATGCAGTGTTGAAACTTTGGAGATTTTATTTATCATTGTTTAGGATTTTTATAAATTGGGCAAATGTGCTTGTTCTCTAATAATTCAGTTATAAGAATCAATTGCTATCCTAATTCATTTGTATGAAAGATATATATTTTTGTGTAGATATATAGCAATTTTGCCATCTTGAATATATATATATATATATATATATATATATATATATATATATATATATATATATATATATAATATCACCGGTTGTATTTACACATTATTGAAAAATCTCTTTGTAGACGACATTGGTAGTAGTAACACAATCTTGTCCATTATCATCTATAGCTAACACTTTCAGGCCATCAGGATGGGTGACTCGGAAGAAAACCATGTACAATTGACCGTGATTATTATTATTATTTTTTTTTATAGCAATAACCTAATGTGAGTTAGTGTTTGGCCCTAGCTTTTGTTGATGATAGTCATGGTATATGCAAGCATCAATAGGAATTGTTTACACTGGAACTTGAAGGGCAATCTCGTAAATCGTATCAGAAGAAGTAAGAGACATTCAGGGGATGAGAACTTTGGTTCCTTCATGTGTCCCATTAACTATTTTTGTTTCGACAATGTAAACTTTTGCATTAATCAGTGAATTAGGGATTCTTTTTATCTTTCTTTTTACTGCTAACTTTTTTACTGATTATTATTAGTATTAATCAGTGAATTCCATTTTCTTTTCCATTTACCGTGAATTATGGATCATTTTTTCTTTTTTCTTTTTTATTGCTAACCTTTTTTCTTTTCCATTTTTCATTTTATATTGTTTGAGCATGATTGAAGAAATGATGATTTTATTTTTAATAATAGTATAGGTATATTGAAAAATAAATTTATAGATTTATAGATATATCATTAATTCCTATATCACCTAAAGATTTGGTTCCCTTCTTAATGGTTCTTGCTATTTTTCTATCTTATTTCCATACATGCTAATTAATTATCAAAAATTTTTGTCATCTTAATTAATTAAATTTAGTATATATTGGTAAATACATTTTATTTATAGATATATCATTAATTCCTATATCACCTTTTTTTTTCTAACCATATACTCCGTATATGATAGATATATGCTTGTGTATTTAAAAGTTTGGTTCCCTTCTTAATTAGGTTAAAATGTTTGATTATGAATATATAGTAACAAACTAACAAATACCATTTATTTATGGATATGTTATTAACTTCTCTAGATCAATTTTTTTTTTCACCATTTTTTCTTTTTCCAAATATAGAGATTTATATTCAATACACATACACACACATTTCCGGGTCATGAATTAAGTAACAAAACAGCTGTAAATTTATTATGTTGGGAATGAAATAATTTAATTTATTTAAGGATTTTATTAATTTATGCCTTGGACAAATCAATTGCTTCCAGATTGCAAAAATTTGGTTTTGTTTTTACCGTATTTTCATATATTATAAATAGGATTATAGATCTGATAAAAGTTGAATTAGAGAAAACACACAACACAAAGATGAAGCGTTTTGCGACTATAACAGCAATCCTTGTCCTTGTGATAGGATTAATAATGTTGGGAACAAGTGTAGAAGGTGGGGGCAGTGGAGAAATTCCACCGACGCAAGATTGCATCAGAAAATGTGCTATTAAGTGCCAAGGTCAAGAAGGAACTACTTGTTTGCCAGATTGCTATGCACAATGTCTCCCTCCATTATCTCGATTTCATATGGTATACTTTCTTGCTTTTGTTTTTCTCATTCTCCAAACCCTTCTTTTTTTTTTTTTCTTTTTTTTTTTTGTTACAAGGAAAACCCACCACCACTACTTAGTAATAAAAAATCACAAGGAGGTAAATCAGCCTAAATGGTCCATAAATAATTGACTCATATCAAGAAAATTGAGATTCAAACTTGTGACCTTGTGGTTACAAGTTTGCATCCTTAGCAAGTTTGACTTGGGCTGCCCTTTTTCAATTATGAAATGTGTATATATGTGTAGGGATAACAATTTGTCTCGTCTCCAATGGGATCCCCAATCCCCGCCCTTACGGGAACGGGGATGGGGAAAATTTTTAAGGAATGGGAATGGAGACGGGGAATCTCCATCCCCACCAAATTTTATGCGCTACGGGAACAGATATGAAGAACATTTCTAATTCCATGTCGAAGATGGGAACGGGAAGTATACTCTCTGTTTCTGCCCTGTTGAACTATGAGAGATAGATTTTGTTTTTATATGAACATCTTTGGGCTAAGCTTGAAATCGAGACATGATATTGTGATGGATTATATTGCTAAAAGCATGTGTGTGATTACTATGAAGAATGTCTCCCTTATTTCTCTCAATTTTTAATAGTATTTTTACTTCTTCTTTTTTTTTTTATTTTTTTATTTTTTTTCATTCTCCTCTTATTCTCTATTTATATATCATGAAATTTTATATACATGTGTGTGAGATAGGTTATGAATGTATTTTTATATGATCATCCTTCTCCCAAAGTTGTAGTTGTCACACTCATCATTAGATTTGCCTACAATTTAGTGAGAGGATTAGTTATTGAATTGACAATGTAAATTCTGAGTTACACCAAAAAACACATCTGCCTGACTTAAGTTTGAGACCCGGGCATAGTATGGGATGAGTTTCTATTAAGAGCAACACTATGTGTATAAATTGAGGTATGCATGTGATTGTGTATTTTGATATGAGTATTTAAGATTTAAGATTTTGGTCGGAATATAATGTAAATGATGGTTCTTGATCATTAAAAACAATATTGTGCCTTTTATGACAGATGAAGAGCGGATGATAATCAGATTGGAGAAAACTATATTATAAGGTTATCACATTTCAATATGGAGAAACAAACAATGCAATTGCTTTACTTATTTGCAATAATGTAATTTATGTGCCCAATTAATGGATGTTATCGTTCTTGGTCGTTTTTCATCTTTTTTTCTCTCAAATGTTTTTTTTTTTTTCATTTTTATTTGTTACTTGTCAAAAAAAAAAGAAGTAACAAATACAAATGAAGAAAAAAAAAACATTTTGAATTGGTCTTGATTGTAAAATTCACTTTTATATAATGAACTAGGATTAATTAGCTCTCTGTCAAGTATATAAACTTTTTTATTAGATAATAAATTAATCACGTCATGTCATGCAAAAGTTTTTCTAATTATTTTTTTAAATAATTGACTAGTATTAAAAAGCAATGAAATTGGAGCAATTAGTATAGCATCTTTATTAAGACTACTATGTTCGACACAATTTCTTTTAAAACTTATAAATAAATAAATAAATTACTTACAAATAAATTATAAGTTTTGTTTCATAAATTAATGTAAAGTTAAAATGAAATCTTATTTAAAATTATTTCAAATGATAGAATAGATATTATATTAGAAATAGCAATTGTTATATATTTATATGCAAAATGACCAGCGTTGTATGTCAAAAATGACCGATGTTAAAAAAGAGTTTTTAATTTATAGTAGTGTTAGACATATGACGAGATAAATCATGTCTTAGCAACTTCAAAGCTATAAAAGCGCCGAAGGTCATATTTGCAAGAGATGAAAAGAATGGACAAACAAAAGGAATGAGAACTTTGTACAAGTATGGCTTAAGGATTTAAGATGTATCATACTCGAAAGGACTCAAGTTTAATTTACTAAAACATTACACTAGCTCAAGTAATGACTTTATGTATTTATTATAGATTTATTTTTATTTTTTTTAAAAAAAATATATCAATATGAGTGTCATTTAAAAGATCTCAATTAGAAATTTTTAATGATATATATTTTATACATTAATTTTATTTGTACAAAAAGAAAAAGATAAAAATAAATTTGCGTTGAAAAAAAATATACAAAGAGAAATAATACAGATGTGTTTGGGTGAATGTAGCAATATGCGACAAATTTTACTATGGATCATGGTCCATGCAATAGTGTGGATCATGAAGTAAAATGACTAGTTTGATTTTGATTTTAGAAAAAAAAAGAAAAGATTGTTACTGTTTTCCTAGTTTGTTAATTACCTTACCTTATATATGAATTTTATTTTTTTGTTTCATTTTTCACCCACATTACTTTCATTATAATAATATTGAAGTATTATTTAAATTACACTTCATGTCTCTACTATCTAGTTTCATTTTATACACACGATATGTTCATTATAGCAACAGAATAAATGGTTGATATCATATATGTAATATGATACACCATTGATTCACGATAACCACAACGGTTTGATATAACTATGCTCTATACCTATTTCATGCTTCGCATTTGAGATTTGTCTTGCGGACCTTTATAAGTTGTTGTCATTAAAAATACTAGTATTTTAACTCTTAGTTAAATCACAATCAAATCCAAGAAAAACAAATGACTTTGCATCAGCCAAAAAAGTAGTCCAAAACTCCCAACGTTTTGTGTAGACTCAGTCGAAAAACTGTTGCTGCCCAGGATCGAACTGGAGACCTTCAGTGTGTAAGACTGACGTGATAACCACTACACCACAGCAACCCAACGTTAAAAGGGCTGTATTAATGATACACATATTTTGTCTCTTTCTCTATTCTTGTATTTGAGCGAATATTACTTTTATTTAACACTGGCGTTCTTTCGGTACAACTTTGAATAGAATTCCATATTAAGTTTGGAAATTAAAAAAAATCATCTTACCAATAAAGTAAAAAAAATAAATAATATTTTTCAACTTTTTTTTTTTTTTTGTCAAACTGAAAAATATAGAAAATGAAAACCAAATGTAAATAGTGTCAAATACACATTGTACAATTGAACCATTAAAAACTCAAAAATTATGCAAATATCAACCGGGTACTTGGGGCTTCCTTCGCTGGTAGGCCGTAACAAAATGGCTATTCTAGGGTTTCTTAAGGAAAGAATTCTTAACCGGGTAAGAAGCTGGAACTCCAGATTTTTGTCACGAGCTGGTCGGGAGGTGTTGTTGAAAAACGTGTTGCAGGCATTGCCATGTTTTGCAATGATGGTTTTTGCATTGCCTATCACCCGGTGTAAAGAGATTAAAGTGTTGCTAAATCAGTACTGGTGGAGTGGCTCTATGGCGAATGCAAGGGGTATAAGGTGGAAGGCATGGCAGGCAGTGAGTGTACCGAAAGCTAAGGGTGGACTCGGGTTTAGGCGATTAAGGGAAATGAACCTTGCCCTGTTGGGCAAGCAAGCGTGGCCCCTATTAACAAGACCAGATTCTCGGGTGGCAAGAGTGTATAAAAGCAGGTATTATCCTCACACTAATCTTCTTGATGCAGTGCCTGGGTCAAATCCGTCTTATGTTTGGCGTGGGATTATGGAGGCAAAGCATGTAGTTGGTAGATGGGCACGACGGAGCATAGGGAACGGACGAGATACTATCATTGGGTCTGATCCGTGGCTAACAACAGATGAGGATCCTTATGTGTGAACACCGTTTGATCAGACAATTATGAGTGTGCTGGTAAGTGCTTTGACGGATGTGGGGTGCCCACGCTGGGATGTGAGCTGTGTAAGGGACATTTTTTGATGAAAGGGATGCCACCTGCATATTAAACATACCGGTAAGTCTCCGTCTACCTAGTGACCAATGGGTATGGAGTGGGGAAGCAAAATGGCATTATTCTGTAAAATCATGTTACCGGAAGCTAGTTGGGGAATTGATTGTTTCGTAAGTTGAGAGAAGAAGCGGGAAGAAGACTTGGAAGGGAAAAACTGAGAATTACTTTCATGAAGGTGACAACTGTCTGGCTATATAGGCCGTTACAAACCAAGAAAAGAGAAGTTAACAAACTACCCCTTTTAGCATCTACTTTATTCCTCTAATACCCCCCCCCCCCGGTAAGTTGGATTGTGCAAGTCTTGCACTCCCAACTTAGATACAAAGCCATGGAACAGAGGAGCAGACAAAGGCTTGGTTAGACCATCTGCGATTTGATTGAGGGAGGAAACTGACAACAATTTTATCAGACCTTGAGCAACCCGTTCTCTCACCACGTGGCAGTCTATTTCGATGTGCTTGGTCCTCTCGTGGAATACAAAGTTCTCCGAAATCGCAATAGCAGATTTATTGTTACAGAAAACAATAGCAGGCCCTGACATGAGAACATGCAGATCATGAAGCAGAGTATGTAACCATTGTAGCTCACACGCCGTGGTAGCCAGCGCTCTATATTCCGCCTCAGAAGAAGACCGAGACACTATAGGCTGCTTCTTCGAACGCCAAGAGATAAGAGATGCTCCCAAAAATATGCAGAATCCGGTTATAGATCGTCGTGTTTCAGGGCATGAAGCCCAATCTGAGTCGGAGAAAACCTTAAGGCTAAGGGTCGTTGCTGCTGGGTAGAACAATCCTTGCCCAGGAGATCCTTTTATATAGCGAAGCACACGGTGAGCTGCAACCATGTGAACGTCCGTATGAGAACTCACAAACTGGCTAAGGTGATGGACAACATAAGCAATATCGGGCCTGGTTGCCGTAAGGTATAGGAGCCTGCCCACAAGCCTTCGATAACAGCCTGGATCTTCAAGAGGTGTTCCAACTCCTCGTGTCAATACAGACCCTGGAACCATGGGCGTCCGTGCTAGTTTGCATTCTAGAAATCCAGCGTCACTTAGAATTTCGAGGGCATATTTCCGCTGACAGAGGTTTAAGCCATCACTGCTTAATTTTGCCTCTATTCCCAGAAAGTAGCTGACAACTCCAAGATCCTTGATCTTGAAAGCCGTGTTTAGCATGTCTTTAAGGCCTTGAATCAGAGTCATATTGCCGCTTGCTACCAAGATGTCATTGACATAGACCAATAAGGCAATGAACTTATCATTACTGTCTCTAGTGAATAAAGAGGGGTCTGCATTGGACTGCCTGAAACCAACACTTAGAAGGGCAGAAGTCAGCTTAGCGTTCCATTGGCGGCTCGCCTGCTTCAAACCATAGAGGGACCTTGTGAGCTTACACACTTGATTTGGTCTGTCACTTTGGAATCCTGGAGGCAGAACCATGAAAACTTCTTCATCAAGATCTCTGTGAAGGAATGCATTGCTGATGTCCATATGGTGAATGTGCCATTTATTTGAGACTGCTACTGCTAGGAAGGTTCGGATAGTGGTTAGCCTAGCTACCGGGGAGAATGTTTCCAAGTAATCCACTCCGAGTTGTTGTGTATAGCCCTTTGCCACCAAATCGAGCTTTGTAGCGTTCCACCGAACCATCGGCCTTAAGTTTAACTTTGTACACCCATTTGCATCTAATGGGGGTTTTGTTAGCTGGAAGCTCAGTAATCTGCCAGGTATTATTGGCTTGAAGTGCTGCAATCTCTTCTTTCATGGCCTCCTTCCAACATTCGTGTTGAATAGCCTGATTGTAAGTCCGAGGTTCTGTTATGGAGCTTACTGCCATGGTGAAAGCTCTGTGGGAGGGCGATAAGTTGTTGTAAGAGATCACCTTTGACAACTTGTGAGGAGAGGACCTCTGACTTACTACCAAATCACAATAGTAGTCATGAAGTTTGGGTGGTACATGTTTGTGTCTGCTCGACCTTCGCAGGGGGTTAATATTAATCTCATTTTTAGCAGTATTGAGTTCCTCCCTATCTTGTGGCTGAATTTCTAATTGCACATCACTTGATGGAAAAGCATGAGATGGCTGACTAGCAGAATCCTTACTATGAACATCATCAATGTGGTTACTGCTTGTGTCATCAACACGGTTGCCACTTGCTTCATGATCATGTACAAAGTTCCTGAGTGGGGATATGTCCCCTCTGGTGTGATCATCATAATCCATAGCCATAGAGACAGGAATGTTTGGCAAGGGAGGGCCAATCTGCTCAGTAGACTGTGTAACTTGCTCATATAGTGGAAACTGCAGCTCATAGAAAACCACATCACGAGACACAAAAATCAATTTATCAAGCAAATCATAAAGGATGTACCCTTTGACATTAGCAGGTACTCCTATAAAGATGCATTTACGACCCCTTGGCTCCATCTTGTTTCTTTGATTGGACAGTGTGGAAGCATAACAGACACCCAAAAACTTTGAGGGCTATGAGATCTGGTTCTTTGCCATAAAGTTTGGAGTATGGACTGGGACCCTCGATTACTTGAGAGGGGAGACGATTGATCAAAAAAACTGCATACAAAACGCAATGACTCCAGAACTCCATAGGCAGCTTGGCTTGGAATCTAAGAGTTCGTGCCACGTTGAGAATGTGTTGATGTTTTCTCTCAACTACTGCGTTTTGCTGAGGGGTGTTTACACATGATGTTTGATTAATGATTCCTTTATCTAAGAAGAACTCTTTCATGTCAAATTCGGGTCCGTTGTCACTTCGAATCACCTTGATTAAGCAACCAAACTGTGTGGAAACAAGGCTATGAAACTGCCTTATCAGCTCTCTTGTTTCTGACTTTCTTCTCATCATGCGTAGCCAAGTATACCTTGAATGATCATCAACTAAGGTCAGGAAATATCGTTCTTCCTTCAGAGAAGGAACCGGGAAAGGACCCCATATGTCAGCGTGTATTAAATCAAAACAAGCAGCAGAAGAAGAAGTACTCAAAGGAAAAGGTGATCGTTTATGCTTAGCAAGGTGACAAACATCACACGCTTTATTAATGGAAGACAATTTTGGAACATCTTTGAGTAAGTGTAGCTTATTCATAGGGAAGTGCCTTAGGCGTTGATGCCACACTTCAATTCTATTACACTGCAAAGCTAGTCTCTCAGGACTAGGATCAAACTGCTTCATCATCACATATAGCCCTCTTTCCTGCCTAGCCAAACCAACCATCGTCCCACACGACTTCTGAATCGTGCACTGCTCAGATGAAAAAGACAGGTTATAATCCGTATCTTGTAATAGCTTGCTTACTGAGATTAAATTGAACTGGAAATCCGGGATGTGCATGACATCTTTGAGCCAAATGTCATTGTTAAGTCTGATACTTCCTCTTTGTTTCACAGCAATGCGCCTACCAGTGGGCAAACTGACTTCTTCTCCCTCAACAACATAATGATTTTCAAAGAAATTAATAGAACAAGCAATATGGTCAGTGGCTCCAGAGTCAAGTATCCAAGTGGAGCTACATAATATGAGAGATAGATTGCTTGCCTTCATGGTTTTCATCAAACTTTGGGATCAAGGACACGGCAGCTGCAGTATTTGAGTTAGAAGCCTGTGTCATCTGGCCTTGCAGAGCTGTCATAAGCCGTTGGAACTGATCAGTTGTGACTCCCAGACTAGAGACACAATCCACAACAGAGGCAGCACTTTGCTGTTTTGCTCTCGATTTGTAGCCTGGCACCCATCCCGGAGGGTAGCCATGCTTTTTATAACACTTATCAATGGTGTGACCGGTCATATTGCAGAAGGTACATTTGGCTTTGTTACTCCCATTGCCTGCAAACTTCCTAGCAGAATATGTATTGACAGCAGCAACTAGATCATCTGTAGGAGCTTGATTCTGGAGATTCTGAACGGCATTCGCATGGTTGATCTCCACATTGTTCATGCTTAAGCTTGCCATATTGATTTGTCTCTCCAATTTCTCGGTCATAACGTAGATCTTGTATACTTCCGGCAGGGGATCGAGGACTAGAATATTGGATTTCAGACTTCCATATTCATTATTCAGGCCTTCCAAGAAGCGAATAACTTGGTCGACTTCACGTTCCTTTCTGATTTGGCTTATGAGATCGCAAACACATCGGGGATCACATTTACAGATTGGAAGTGGTCTTAGGGCGTTCATTTCCTCCCACATTTTTCTACATCTTGTGTAATATTCGCTCACTGACAAAGAGTTTTGCTTGTAGTTGTTGATCTCGTTTTGGAGTGCAGAGATCCTTTGAGCGTCGCACTGTGCGAATCTTCTTCTCAAGTCATCCCATACATCTCGCGCCTTGTCCAGATGCATAACACTTTGCGCTATGGACGAGTGTACGGACCTAAAAATCCATGAGCACACCATCAAATTACATCGTCTCCACGCCGGATATTGGTTGCTATCTCTGTTTGGTGCCGGAACGCTGCCATCAACAATACACCATTTGTTCTTCACTTCTAGGGCAATCCTCATGGATATGCACCAAGAACTATAGTTAGAACTGCATGCGAGAAGAGGACTCACGAGGATTAGGTTAGGATTGTCGTTGGAGTTGAAGTGGAAAGGATTTTCCAGATCCTCCATGATCTGGTTTCTCTGTATGTGCGGAAGTGTGATCAGAGTTGTGTGAGTCGCCGATTCAGCTAGACTGATTCCCAATTATGTTATTATGCTATTATCTCTAATTCTAGTTTTTCTGCTTTCGGTCTTTTAGTAGATGATGTGAAACATGCAGCCTCTATGATAAATGGGATTAGCTTTGGTTATGTAAAGCGATCTGCGAATCGTGCAGCCCATGCATTAGCTCGAGAAGCCGTTTCCACGTCAGGTTGCGGTGAGTGGTTTGATGTGCCACCGCCATATCTGGTTCCGATTCTTGCTAGTGATTTAATGAATTAAGTTGTTTTCTTCAAAAACATGTTACCTCTAAGTTTTCCTTAAATATGATGTCCTTATGTCAAATTATATATAAAAAAAATTATTTTAATTATTATTTTTAAAAATTAAAAGAAAAAAATAATTTTTTTTTTTTTTAATTTCAAAGAAAGTGGAGGCAGCTCTACTGTGGATGGGGACAACCATGGCTGCCAACACCTTCGTCCTAGACGAGGATGGAGGCAGCCATGGTTGTCCTCTCCTTCGTCCGATCTGGTGAGATTCCATTTGTAAGTTAAACCAAAATGTGTTTCATTGATCGATACTTTATGCACAAAACAAATATGTCGAATTTGGAATTCTTTAAAGATGAAATTCTACTTGTTTAATTTCCAACTTCTGTTCTCTAACTTTTTGTATAATTTTGCACACTGCATACTGCGAAAAGGATGCCAAATAATTAAAACAGCAAAAGACTTTTGTGTTGAATTTTGATACTTTAATGTTCGTTGTGAAGCATTGTATCCTCTGCAATCTGCATGATTAAATTTTAGAAGAAGGGGGAGGCAACCAGCCTCCACCTTCTTCTGAAATTTTAAATAAAAATTTTCTTTTTCCTTTTAATTGTTAAAAAATAATAATTAAAATAATTTTTTATATATAATTTGACATTATAGACATCACATTTAAGAGAAACATGGGAGTATGTAACATGTAAAAAATGCTATTTGTACAATTTTTGAGTTTTTAATGGTCTAATTGCACACTTTTTTGTTCGATGGTTTAATTGCACAATGTATAAAAGTTCAGTGGTCTATTTGACACTTTTTCCTTGAAATGCATCGAGTGTGTTAATTGTCACCATGTCCTTATTTTTATCAAGTTTATAATGTAAATGTTAGGGAAAATGACGCTTTAGCCCTTAATTGTTTTATTTTTGGAAATTTAGTCCCTTCCAATTGATTTAAACAAACTTAGTCCTTTAATTGTTTATAACGTGTTACATTTATTCTTTGATGTTATATAATTGGAACTCACATAAAAAAAGTAGCTTATTAGTGTCCACCATATCAGAAAGTAAAAGTTATGAAGTAAGATTTGATAGTACATGTAATAGAATTCTATAAAATTAAAGTTGACATTTGGTTTGGAGTAGGTTGTCCACTATAGATTAAAAGGAAAGAGAAAAGGTTGGTAGAGATTAATTGACAAATATAACCTCCACGAAAAAAAATTTATTAACATAATTTCTAATTATATAACATCAGGGGCCAAATGTGGCACATTATAAACAATTAAAGGACTAAGTTTGTTCAAATCAATTGATGTGAGCTAAATTTCTAAAAGTAAAACAATTGAGGGGTCAAAAGTGCAGTTTTTCTTAAATGTTACATATTTTGCAAATATTTTTGGTAGAAAGATATTTGAAGGAATAGACATGGAGATGATTTGGGATGACTTTAAGCAGGTATACAATATTTGAAAATTATAATGATTTGCTTAAAAAAATATTTTAATTTAAATATATAAATTAATTTTGTATCATTTCGAGCAATTTGTAAATAAATATAAGTGATATGATCAAATCATATCTAAGTATTATGTTTAAATGATTACTTTTTATTACTTTAAAATAATATCTAGATAATTAGTAAAAGTTAAAAATATAAATATGTTTGGATGATATTTTTCTTATGACAATTTTTGAACACTTTTACAAAATTACAGAACTCAATATTCACAATTGCGGAACTCTATATTCACAATTTTTGAACTCTTTATTCACAATTATATCAACACTATAACATAATTTTTGAATCTATATTCACAACTTTTGAACTCTATATTCAGAATTTTTGAACTTCATAAAAATAAAAATAAAATCATTGGCTGAGGAAACGGTGCCGCTAACGGCATTGTTATTCCAGACGCGCGTTTTGGACCTAGGTCCACCTTGCAAGGTGGACCTAGGTCCATGGCATAACAATTGCACTACCTAAGGGTGTTCACGTGATAAATCTCGTCTTGTGACTTTAGCCGGAAAATAACCACAAGGAGGTAAATCCATCTAGGTTTTTCATAGCTACTGGCTGAAATCAAGAAGTTTAATAGGTCACTTCTTTTGAGAGTCGAACTTGTAATCTTGTGGTTACCAAGTAAAATATTAAATTAATAGAAACAAAATAGAAATTAATTTTAATCAATTGGGCTGAATAAACTATGACTAGCTAGTATTTAAAAAAAAAAAAAAAAAACCAATAAAATTGGAGCAATTAGTATATCATCTTTATTAAGGCTATGTTTAACACAATTTCTTTCAAAACTTATAAATTACTTACAAAAAAGTTATAAGTTTTGTTTCATAAATTAATGTAAAGTTAAAATAAGATCTTATTTAAAATTATTTCAAATGATATAATAGATAAGTATATGAGAAATAGCAATGTGTTTTGCTACGTTTATTTCTTCTATTTTTAGCCATATTAATTGATTAATTTAACAAAATAGCATACACTACTATTATTTGGTGGTCCTTTTTTAAGAGCATATATTCACAAGTACAATTTTATTTTGTTCAAAAACAAGCTTATAAGTACTGTTCCATGCCTAACTCGACAAGGCAACTTATAAATACAGATCAGCATTACTAAAAATAAATAAATAAATAAAGGGAAAATGGCACTTTTTCCCCCTGTATTATATACCTATAGCATTTTTCTCCCCTAAATTATTGAAGTGGCTGTTTTTCTCCCTGAAATGTTAAATAGACATATTTACCCTTAAACTAAATATTTAATTTATTTTTTTTCTCCAACAAATTATGACCATAATTTGGATCAAACCAAACAAACACTATAGCAACCAAACCGAAATATTCCAATTACAATTTAGAATCAAAATTCGATATTTAGAGTTTATTAAAATCGTGAACCGGAACGGACGGTTCATGTTCCGAACTGAAAAAATAAAATACATTTATTGTTGAATTTATACTATTTTAAAATAAAAAAAATAAGATTTTAAAATAAAGACGGTTCAAAATCGCGAATCGAATCCGGAACCGCCGGTTCACGGTTCAAGATTCAATTTTTTGATACATAATTTTAATAAATTGACATTTAAATATTGGGTTCTGGATTTGAATTATAACCGAAAACTATTAATTCGATTGCTTTAGTATCCAGTTCAATTCAAACCGATCCATGGTCATCCCTACGTATACGCAATAATTTGTTGGAGTAGTAAAATAAATAAAATGTTTACTTTAAGGGTATAAATGTCAATTTAATATATCATGGGGAAAAAGCACCACTTTTAGAATAATTGAGGGGGCTAATGTGCTTACCTAAATAATTGAGAGGAAAAAAGTGCTATAAGTATATAACTCAGGAGCAAAAAGTGCCATTTTCCCATAAATAAATAAATAAATATGCAAATAATGTGAAAGCACATTACACATTGAAGAATGATAATAAAATGAACTGATTTTTCTGCATCAATTGATCTTATTACACAAACGAAGTTTACTAAAATTTGTTAACTTTGGAAATTGGTAGATTCAAAAAGCAATTGTTATATTCTTATATAACATGGATCATGGTTCATATTACATTGTAAACTGTGATTCAAAAACAGACGTCGTATCATTTATTAACTACTTCGGTAAGAACTATTATGTAAAATATTCGATGTTGTATGTCAAAATAACCGATGTTAAAATAGTTTTTAAAATTTGTAATAGTGTTGGGACATATGACTAGATAAATCATGTCTTAGCAACTTCAAAGCTATCAAAGCACCGAAGGTGATATTTGCAAGAGATGAAAAGAATGGACAAACAAAAGGAATGAGAACTTTGTACAAGAATGGCTTAAGGAATTAAGATGTATCATACTTGAAAGGCACAAGTGTCAAATAGACCCATCTACTACTGCGAAGTGCTCAATTCCCACCACGAACTAAATTAAGTGTCAAATAGGTCCATCTACCAGCTAAATTTGTTCGATTGGCATTTTTTACAGGTTACTGGCAGGTTGCCTATCTAATTATTAAAAATAAAAAGAATAAAAAATTAAAAAATAAAAATAAAAAATTTCAGCCATCGGCTGTTCTCGCCGGACAGCCGGTGGCTGATATGTTTTTTTTTTTTTAATTTTTTTTTTTAATTTTTTAAGATTTTTTATTCTATTTATTTATTTATTTTTAATAATTAAATAGGCAACATGCTAGCAACCTGTAAAAAATGTCAATTGAACAAATTTAGCTGGTAGATAGGCCTATTTGGCACTTAATTTAGTTCGTGGTGGGAATTGAGCACTTGGCAGTAGTAGATAGGTCTATTTGACACTTGTGCCTACTTGAAATGACTCAAGTTTAACTTACTAAAATATTAGACTAAAGTAATGACTTTAGGTACTTAAAGATTTATTTTTAATTTTTTTTAAAAAATATATCAAATTCTATATTTTCTATTATATAATTCTGTAAATTCGAAATATGGAGATTTGCATTTATAAAATTTTGTATTTTCAGGTATACAATTCAGTGTTTTCTATTATATAATTCTGTACATTCGAAACATAGGAATTTTCAATTATAAAAATTATGTGTTTTCAGGTATAAAATTCTGTGTTTTCTATTATATAATTTTGTACATTTGAAACATGAATTTTTTTAAGGGTTAACAATAGACACGCAAAAAATACAAAATGACGTCGTTTTGAGTCAAGGCGCAAAATGCATTGTGCACCCGGTATAATTTGCCCTTTTAACCCAGTCAACAACATTCCAAACTGTAGTGCATTCCGACTCTAGTGGGCTGGTTGCCCAATTCTTACAACCAAAACCTCCAAGCCAGACAATTTATATCCTGCACCACGGCGCGTGTTGCACTGTGCGCCCAGATGCAAAACAATGTCGTTTTAGATTTATTTATTTTTTTTGAAATTTCGCTACCCAGTGTTTGACGGTTAATTTTCCTTAAAAAAAATCACATGTTTAAAAATGTACATAATGTTATACATGAATGTACATAATTATATACATGAATGTACATAATTATATAACAAAATATACATACTGTTTTTTTAAAAAATAATACACATAATCTAACATAATACATAATAAACATAAATTTTTAACATAATATACATCCACTCTTAACATAATACACATAAATTTCTTTATTCGGATGTACATTTTTTTTTTTTTTTTGAATAAACAGTGGTAATATATTAAACTAAATCCAAAGACAGTACATCGGAAATAAAAGGTAAAGGAACATGAAAACAGTCGGAACAGTCAGACTTGGACAGGGCTTCCCTAGCAAGCAAATGGGCAACCCTGTTCGCGGACCGTTTAGCAAACAAAAAGCTAATATTAGTAAAAGACTTAGCTATTTCCCTAACATCATGAAGGATAAGATCAAAAGAAGACATCAGATCATAATTGTGAACACCCTTAACAACTTGGATGCAGTCTGCTTCCACCTGTATGTTATCATAATGAAGCTGCTTCAGCCATTTTAGCGCTTCACGCACTCCTATCGCTTCTCCTTCGCATGGTTTGTATAGATCTTGCACGGGGAGCATCCTAGCAGCGATGAAGGATCCTGTGGAGTCTCTTATGACGAAACCCAACCCCATACGTCTGTTAGTCTGATCGGTAGCTGCGTCCACATTCACCTTAAGATATCCCGGGGGAGGCATGGACCAATGAACCGTAGCAGCAATGTTTGTAGGTGTTCCGGAACTGTCATGAATAGCCGATGACCATTCCTGTAAGAAGATGTGAGCAGTCTGGCAGACATAAGAGGCAGATAAGATCTTATGATTCCAAATTTTTTCATTTCGAGCATCCCAAATTTTCCAACCTATAGCAATCATGGTGCAGAGTTCAGAATCAGTTTTTGTCTCATAAATGGGTTCCAACCAGTTAAGGAAAGAGTTACCAGCGTGATAATTGTAACCACCAACAATATCCCAGCAGCTCCTTGCAAAAGGGCACCTCACGAAAGTGTGTAGGGAGGACTCATCATCACCATTGCATAACTGACAAATGGATGGGACATTGACATGCTTTGCTCTAAGAAGATCATAAGTGGGCAAGAGGTTTGAACAAAGCTGCCAGAAGAAACATTTCAATTTAGGTGGAAGGAGCAATTTCCAGATTCCTGACCAAAACAAAGGTTGAGTATTGTGGAAATTATTTGTCAGCCTTTTATAGCAACTTCGGACTGAGTAGATTCCTTTCTCTTCTTCCATCCAAATGATCTTGTCGGCAGGCTTGTTGTCAGCAACAGGAATACTCGTAATTAAGGCAACATCATTCTGCACAAAAATAGACTCCAATAGAGGAACATTCCAAGTTGAGGATGATGTGTTTATGAGACTGGCCACTGAAGAGTCACTGTGATGATCTGCCATGGTAGATTGCACATAAGGAGAGTCAGTGTTAGGTAACCAAGGATCAGTCCATATATTAATAGATGTACCGTCTCCTACTCTCCATCTACAACCCCTTTTGAGGATTATTTGGGATTCAAGAATGCTACGCCAAATAAAGGAGGGATTACTGCCCATTTTTGCTTCAAAAAAAGTGGTTTTAGGGAAGTATTTTGCTTTGTAGACTTTTGATAGCAAGGAATCAGGGTAATGAATGAGTCTCCAAGCTTGCTTTCCTAGCATGGCTATATTAAATTCCCTTAGCTTTTTGAAGCCCATACCGCCCCATTGTTTAGGAACACACAAAGCTTCCCAACTTCTCCAACGAATGCCCCTACTTCTATCACCCTCACAGCCCCACCAATAAGCATTCATTGCTCTTTCAATCTCTTTATCCAGCTCAATAGGTAACAAGAAAACGGACATTGCAAAAGTGGGAATAGCTTGCACAACATTTTTTAATAGAACTTCCCTTCCGGCACGGGACAGAAATTTATTTGTCCAACTTTTGATTCTACCCACCACTTTGTCCTTAATAAAACCCATCCCGCTTGTTCCTACCAATAAGAGAGGGAAGGCCCAAGTAATTCCCATTCAGATTGCCCTCATTCATATTCAGAATAGTACAGACACTGGCCTTGGTTTCTCCATCAACATTGTGGCTAAAAGTTAGGGTAGACTTTGAGTAATTCACTGTTTGACCGGAGGCTAAAGCAAAGGTATCAATGGTATTCTTTATGATGGTACTTTCAGAGGTGGTAGCTTTACAAAAGATGTAACAATCATCAGCAAAGAAGAGATTGGTAATAGTTGGGGCTCCTCTAGCAATAGACATGATAAACATTATTTGTATTGATAATTTATATTAATTCTTTTTATTATTCATTAGTAATTTTAATTAATTATGCATTTATTTTTCATTTATTTTAATACTTAATAATGTTTGAGTTTTTAATATTTTTTGTTTAGTTTTTGTTAAATTTATCAGCTCACTAATTTCTCAACCTCAATTTATTATTATTATTATTATTATTATTATTATTATTATTATTATTATTATTATTATTATTATTATTATTATTATTATTATTATTATATTATGTTAGTAGTTTTGTTCCCATCCCAAATAAAACGCAGATCAACGCCAACGCAGCAGGCGTGAACAGAATCCGACGACGCGGAAAAAGTGAGCGACGCGAGCGGAAGAGGCTCCGGTCCTTGGACGTCCGACTGTTTCTGGCAAGAAGCTCTGTGGCATCCCTTAGATCAAGGATTGTTGTGGCTATTCTTCATTGGAATCGCAGCATTACGGTTGGGCTGAAGATTATAAATATTGGGCAGGAAACATCAAGATCTTCATAAAAAAAAACTCCCCGGAGCAACTTCGGTCGAGACGGCGGCGATCTCCTGCAGCAACGTTGGCATTCTACGGCAGCGACCAGCCCTTGGGTGGTGGTGATTTCCGACCGGCGGTGGCATCAGCTTGGTTCAACGTGTGGCTGCAGATCTCATCTTTCCTGGTTTTTGCCTTTATTTATACTTTCATTCTCTAATTAGTGTTGCAATTTATTTAATCGTTAGTGGCAAAATTACTGCGTTTTTGTTTTTATCATACTGCCAACTCTTCCTTTCACTTCACTTTCCCTTGTTATTAATTTATTTTGATATTAGTTGTTTGGTGAAGGAATGAAACTGTATGGTAATTTTTAATTTGGTTTGCTAAATCTAAACATTCTAGGATCATTTTAGTAGCAGCATTCCCTTTCTAATTTCCTTTAAATATTGCTTTTCCTATTCTTGGATCAAAATATGTTCATTTAATGTGTTTATCATTTGATTATCAAAACATTAAGATTTAGCAGTAGCAGTTCTCTGGTTTTCTTCTTCTTAATCTTCACTTGTCATTTAGAAATTCTTTACTTTCAACTTTGAGAGTGGTGTACGTGGTGAGCTTGTCGTAACGATATTTAATTGGTTTGCAATTAATTTTGAAATGCTTTTGATATTTTTAGGAACAAGATGATTTTAATTGTATTCACACTATTTGTTAGAAAATTTAATTTAATTGTTGATCTTGAATGAGCCCGTGCTTTGTTTTCGTTATTATTATTTTGATTTTGCTTTTCAAATATTCCATTTGTTAATTAGTTTAGTTTGCATCAATTCGTAGAATTGAACTATTGAAGCTATTATTAGAATGAGTAGCTAATTGATTCATGTTTTTAGCCTCTTTTGTTGTTTCGTTTCGTGGTTGATTATTTATCCTTCTTGCTTTGTTTTCTATGTGTTTTATTACCTTAGTTGCCTTGTTTTCTACATGCATTTCCACTTAGTTTATTCCATTGCTTTTGGAACATTTCATTCAATTATTTCTTTTAAGTACAGTTATTAAATTGCATTATTACAATTCCCTGTGGGATCGACACTTGCATTTGCACGTTATTACTACCGTGACTCGTGCACTTGCGAGGACATAAAAATTGTCCATCAATTTTGGCGCCGTTGCCGGGGAATTGTTTATTTTGCAATTTAATTTCTGTTTTTTTTTTCCTTTAATTGCATTATTTTTTTCCCTATCCCTTCATTATTGTCTTCTCTTGCATTTTTTTTTAAATTCATTTGTCCATTTAAAAATTGCTTTATACTTGTTTTAATTCTATCACTTTATTATTATTGTCGTTTGATTATTCTTTTTAATATTGCTATTTATTCAAGTCATTAGTCTATTTAAAAATTGCTTACTATTTGTTTTTGCTTTCCCTATTCCCGTTGCTTATTTTTCCCTATCTTAATTTCTTTTTCCATACTATTTTTTTTTTGTTATTTTATTTATTTATTTAATGCAGGGTCGTCGTTCTTTAAATCCTATATTGTTACCTTTAGACGACCGTATTAATAGGAAACAAAAAAGAATATTACTTTTTGAAAACCCAACTTTTGAACCACAAGAAACAACCACAACCATGGCTGCACTTCCTCCACCCAATCCCAACCCCAATCCTAACCCCAATCCTAATCCTAACCCCAACCCCAGGCTCAACCCTAGGCTGATGAAAGACTTTGGTAGGCCCCAAGTAGGAAATTCACCTTCTTGTATAGTGCTTACCAATGCAGGCAGGAATTATGAGCTAAAGACGATCCACTATAATCAATTACCGTCTTTTTATGGCTCGGCAACCGAGGATGCCCTTACTTTCATTCGGGATTTCTACGGGGTAGTCCAAAACTTTCCATTGAATGACCTAACGGAGGATGAATTGAGAATGAGGTGTTTCCCTTATACCTTGAAAGATGCAGCAAGGACATGGTTCATGTCTCTCACGCCTGGATCCCTTCGGACATGGCCGGAGGTGTATAATAAATTCATAGGTAAATTCTATTCCCATGCTAAAACTTCTGAATTGCGAAGGAAAATTGCGACTTTCTCGCAAGCTGACGGCGAACCGTTCCATGAGGCATGGGAAAGGTTCAAAATGTTGCTCATTCAATGCCCCCACCATGGTTACCCATTGGAGCTGCAAAACCAAACCTTCTATGATGGTTTGACCCAAACTTGCCAATCGATAGTTGATAATGCGGCTGGAGGTGCCATGGGTGAAAAAACTGCAGGGGAAACCTTAGCATTGTATGAAATGCTAGGAGCGAACTCCCAACAAAAAAGCATAAGGGGACGGACACCAGGTTTGTATGAAGTTAGCTCAAATCCTGATTTGACAGCTTATATGTCTGAGTTAACAAAACAAATGACAAGTATGTGCTCCATGATGAGTATGAACCAAAGGAATGCAGTTGTGATTGAAGGAAATGACAATGTTGAGCAAGCTAATGCAATGAACAGTTTTAATCAGAGGCCGAGAAATGACCCATACTCTAACTCTTATAATCCGGGTTGGAAAAATCATCCCAATTTATCTTGGGGCAATAACCAAAATAATTTTCAACCAACTGTTCCACCTCAACCAAGGAAACCATCTTTGGAGGATTCCTTGAATACTTTGGTACAGGCTTGCAATAAACAGCGAGAAACAACTGAGCAGCAATTCAAGATGCAACATGAAGCATTCCAGATGCACCAAGAAGCAAATGATCGACGCTTCCAACAGCAACAAGAAGCAAATGATCAACGGTTCCAACGAACAGAGGCATCACTTGCTAGAAATGAGACTTCTTTAAGAAAACTGGAGGTTCAAATGGGGCAAATGGCTGAATCTATGCAAGGTCATGTGCCAGGTAAATTACCCAGTCAAACTGAAGAAGCTAAGGTTATGACTGTTTTAAGAAGCGGTAAAATTATTGAAAATAATGCGAAAGAAAATACCACTTCTCAACCAACTGAAATAGTTGAAAACTTGCATGTTGATGAAGATGTTAATAAGGATGAACCCAAGTTGCATAAATCTGTTAATCCTTATGTGCCCCCTAAGCCCTATGTTCCCCCAGTTCCATTTCCTGGTAGATTGAAAAATTCAAAATTTGATAAATCATTTTCTGAAATTTATGATTTGTTGTCAAAAGTGCATGTGAATTTGCCTTTGTTAGACATGATTAAAAATATGCCTGCCTATGCTAAGTTTTTGAAGGAACTGAATACTAGGAAGCGTAGGTATGAACATAATGAAAAAGTTTTTATGTCTAGAACTGTATGTGCTGTTTTGCAGACTGACTTGCCCCCAAAATTAGAAGACCCCGGTAGTTTCATAATAACTATTACAGTGGGAAATTCTAAGCAAGAAACAGCAATGCTTGATTTAGGGGCAAGCATTAACTTGATGCCATATTCTGTTTACTTGCAATTGGGTCTGGATAAATTGAAATCTACTTCAATGTCTCTCGAACTTGCTGATCGCTCTATTAGATATCCTAGGGGCATTATAGAAGATGTTTTGGTCCAGGTTGATAAATTGATAATTCCAACTGATTTTGTTGTGTTAGACATAAATAAAAAGTGTAATCATGAACAGGATATGCCTATTTTGCTTGGCCGACCCTTCATGGCCACAGCAAAAACAATGATTGATGTCCAAAGTGGTAAATTAACCATGACAGTCCTTGATGAAACTGTTGAATTTTCGGTTCTGAAATCAATGAAATTCCCTGAAATCAATAATAATCATTGTTTTTCTATAGATGTTTTAGATTCAATAATTTCTGCTGAGTTTTTAGATGAATATCGGTTGAAGGTCGAAGAGACTGAGGCTGATGAAGTCGAACCTCACCAAATCTCAATAACAGATGGAAGTGGTAAAGGAGGTTCGGTTACAGGCTGTTTTGAGCAAACTGAGAAAGTACACACTCATTCCATTGAAGCTGAAGTTCCACCCGAGCTTGAACTGAAACCTCTTCCTGATTCTTTGAAATATGCTTTCTTAGGTTCGAATAATACTTATCCTGTAATAATTTCTTCTAACCTTTCACTTGAGCAAGAAACAAGTCTACTAGAAGTTTTAAAAAAATATAAAAGTGCTATTGGTTGGACAATAGGAGATTTTAGAGGAATAAGTCCAACGGTGTGTATGCACCGGATCCTTCTTGAAGAAGGCGCAACTCCTGTCCGTCAACCTCAGCGCAGGTTAAATCCAAATATGAAGGAGGTTGTACGCGCAGAAGTCCTAAAGTTGCTGGACTCGGGTATTATTTACCCAATTTCAGACAGTAAATGGGTAAGTCCAATTCATGTAGTGCCGAAAAAATCTGGAATTACTGTGGTCACTAATGAAAAAAATGAATTAATCCCAACTAGAACAGTGACTGGGTGGCGCATGTGCATAGATTACAGAAAATTAAATGCCGCCACTAAAAAGGATCATTTCCCTTTGCCCTTTATTGACCAAATGTTAGAAAGATTAGCTGGGCATGCTTATTACTGTTTTCTTGATGGCTTTCAAGGTTATTTTCAGATTCCCATTATGCCTGAAGATCAAGAAAAAACGACATTTACATGTCCTTTTGGCACTTTTGCCTATCGCAGAATGTCATTTGGGTTATGCAATGCACCCGCGACTTTTCAAAGGTGTATGATGTCAATATTTTCTGATATGGTTGAAAGATATGTTGAAGTGTTTATGGATGATTTTTCTCTGTTTGGTGACTCTTTTGATGATTGCCTTGTTCATTTATCTTCTGTGCTTGAAAGATGTGTCAAAATGAACTTAACCCTGAGTTGGGAAAAAAGTAATTTCATGGTTAAAGAGGGCATTGTTCTGGGGCATATAATTTCTGACAGGGGAATAGAAGTTGATAAGGCTAAAATTGATGTTATTTCTAAATTACCTCCCCCTACGTCTGTGAAAGAAGTTCGAAGTTTTCTTGGTCATGCAGGTTTTTACAGACGTTTCATAAAAGACTTTTCAAAAATTTGTAGGCCTTTATGTAACCTGCTTGCAAAAGATGTTGTTTTCAAATTTGATGATGATTGCTTATCTGCTTTTAAGTTTTTGAAAGAAAAATTAACTTCTGCTCCCGTTCTTGCTGCACCTAATTGGGAGTGTCCTTTTGAAATAATGTGTGATGCATCTGATTATGACATAGGCGCTGTTTTAGGACAAAGAATTAATAAAATGCCTTATGTGATTCATTATGCGAGTAGAACTTTGGATAGTGCTCAGGCTAACTATACAACGACTGAAAAGGAGTTGTTGGCAATAGTCTTTGCATTAGAAAAATTTCGTTCTTACTTGATTGGTTCTAAGGTGATTGTTTATTCTGATCATTCTGCTCTAAAATTTTTGTTGGCTAAAAAAGATGCTAAACCTAGACTAATAAGATGGATTCTATTGCTGCAAGAGTTTGATTTGACTATTAGGGACAAGAAAGGTTGCGAGAATGTGGTAGCCGACCATTTGTCCCGTCTACCCGAAGCAGCTAATAACTGTCCTAATTTTGATATTCCTATTGATGACAGGTTTCCAGGTGAACAATTGCTTTCTTTACAGAACACAGAACCTTGGTATGCTGACATTGTGAATTATTTGGTCACAGGTCAATTTCACCCGAGCTTAAATTCACAAGGGAAAAAACATTTTCTTTCCAAAGCAAAACATTTTTTTTGGGATGAGCCTTATTTGTTTAAAATTTGTCCTGATCAAATAATTAGAAGGTGTATTCCTGAATTTGAACAGCAAAATATTTTGAATCACAGTCACACTTTAAATTGCGGAGGACATTTTAGTGGGAAGAAAACTGCATCGAAAGTTTTGCAGTCTGGCTTTTATTGGCCCACTTTGTTCAAGGATGCATATGAATTTTGTGTTAAGTGTGATAGGTGCCAGAGGACTGGTAATATAAGTAAGCGTCATGAAATGCCCCTCTCAAATATTCTAGTTGTTGACTTGTTTGATGTTTGGGGAATTGATTTCATGGGACCGTTTCCTACTTCCTTTGGTTATAATTATATTCTTGTGGCTGTTGATTATGTATCAAAATGGGTTGAAGCTGTGGCCACTAGGACGAATGACAGTAAAGTTGTTTTGAAATTCCTGAAAAATATTTTTGCCAGGTTTGGGACACCCAAAGCTATTATTAGCGATGAAGGTACCCACTTTTGTAATAGACTTTTTGCAGGTCTTCTGAAAAAATATGGCATTACTCATAAAGTAGCTACCCCTTACCATCCACAGACTTCTGGTCAAGTAGAGGTGAGTAACAGACAAATCAAAGGAATTTTGGAAAAAACGGTAAATCCTTCCCGGAAGGATTGGGCCATCAAGCTGAATGATGCACTGTGGGCTTATAGGACAGCCTACAAGACCCCAATTGGTATGAGCCCATATAGGTTGGTATTTGGGAAGGCTTGTCATTTGCCAGTAGAGTTAGAACATAAAGCCTATTGGGCTATTAAATTCCTAAATTTTGATGTGCAGAGGGCTGGTGGAATTAGAAAACTTAATTTGAATGAATTAGAAGAGATAAGGAACGAGGCCTATGAGAACTCAAAAATCTATAAAGAGAGGACTAAAGCTTACCATGATAAATTTATTTTGAGGAAAAATTTTGAACCTGGGATGAAAGTTTTGTTATTTAACTCTCGGTTGAGATTGTTTCCAGGTAAGTTAAAATCAAGGTGGACAGGGCCTTTTGTGGTACGTGAAGTATTTCCTCATGGTGCCTGTGAGATTGAAAATCCAGAAACAGGTGAAAATTTTAAGGTAAATGGGCAAAGACTAAAACAGTACCTCGAGGGTGAATCCTCAACCCATAGTATTGAACGGATAGAGTTGCAGGACTCTGAATGTCAATGTTGTCTAGCTACAGACAATAATTGAAGCATTATTGGGAGGAAACCGAATTCTCTTTCCCTTTCCCCTTTATTTGCATTTATTTTCTTCTTTCTTTCTTTGTGTTTCTCTTATGATTTCGGTTCTCAACATTGAGGACAATGTTTGGAATAAGTGTGGGGAAGGGTTCTCTATTATTTTAGATTATTTGTCAGCTTTCTCGAAAAATGTTTTTACTTTTAGAAGCAATTAAGTATGAACTTGAGCTTTACCTAGATAGTCTTTTTGAATAGCCTATGATGATAATAATGCAGGTTTTTGTCAACTCGTAGTGTGTATATTATTTTTGACTAGTTGTTAATTTCTTTAATTTTATATCTTTGTCAAAAAACCAAAAAAAAAATCAAAAAAAAGACAAAAACAAAAAGATAGCATAATTAGAATTTGCAAAATCACAAATACCCATATATGTTTTATGCATTTTCTTTAATAGTTTATATGTTGATTTCACCTTATATTACCTTTATCAAATTCTTAAACAGTTTTTGAGTGCTATAAATTGTGGTGTAGTATGTTGGTTTCAAGGATCATCTTTGTGGCATAAGTGAGGTGAAAAATCTTTAAACAAAAGATTTAAAAATATATTCAAAAATAAATAAGAGTGTTTTATTTATTTTATTTCCAGCAATTTCAGAGATTCTACTCCGCTGAATCAGCCACCTATACACATGTACCATAAATAAATAAATAAGTGTCGTGGTCTGGTTTATGAGTACACACAAAATTGAAAACCCAAACAAGTCTGGCGTAAAATGGCGAGGTTTTTGGGGAAGTTCTCTTTGGAAAAGTCAAAATAGAAAAATAATGAGTGAACTTTGGAAGAGACGAGCAATTGCATTTTAATTTTTAATAAATGCCTTGATCCTGATTTCCTTCATGTTTTGCACCTGCACTGTGATAGAATATTTCTGAATCTGGTTTGGGTTGAATTTGGTGAAATTTTCCTATTCTTCTATTGAGTTTTTGTATAGTTCATATAAGGGGTGTCAGCACACGAGCACAAGTTTTATATTTATTCTAGTTGTTAAAGGTTTTAATTTCTAGTCAATTGTTTTATACATTCTTTGAGTTGGCATTAACTTTGCATTGATGAGGCAAATAAATTTGAAAGGCTATTTGGGTACAACTCGATCTTATGCTTGATTTTATTTTAATTTATTTTCTTTTTAATAATGTCTTTGCTTGAGGACAAGCAAATAAATAAGTGTGGGGAAATTTGATAAACATTATTTGTATTGATAATTTATATTAATTCTTTTTATTATTCATTAGTAATTTTAATTAATTATGCATTTATTTTTCATTTATTTTAATACTTAATAATGTTTGAGTTTTTAATATTTTTTGTTTAGTTTTTGTTAAATTTATCAGCTCACTAATTTCTCAACCTCAATTTATTATTATTATTATTATTATTATTATTATTATTATTATTATTATTATTATTATTATTATTATTATTATTATTATTATTATTATTATTATATTATGTTAGTAGTTTTGTTCCCATCCCAAATAAAACGCAGATCAACGCCAACGCAGCAGGCGTGAACAGAATCCGACGACGCGGAAAAAGTGAGCGACGCGAGCGGAAGAGGCTCCGGTCCTTGGACGTCCGACTGTTTCTGGCAAGAAGCTCTGTGGCATCCCTTAGATCAAGGATTGTTGTGGCTATTCTTCATTGGAATCGCAGCATTACGGTTGGGCTGAAGATTATAAATATTGGGCAGGAAACATCAAGATCTTCATAAAAAAAAACTCCCCGGAGCAACTTCGGTCGAGACGGCGGCGATCTCCTGCAGCAACGTTGGCATTCTACGGCAGCGACCAGCCCTTGGGTGGTGGTGATTTCCGACCGGCGGTGGCATCAGCTTGGTTCAACGTGTGGCTGCAGATCTCATCTTTCCTGGTTTTTGCCTTTATTTATACTTTCATTCTCTAATTAGTGTTGCAATTTATTTAATCGTTAGTGGCAAAATTACTGCGTTTTTGTTTTTATCATACTGCCAACTCTTCCTTTCACTTCACTTTCCCTTGTTATTAATTTATTTTGATATTAGTTGTTTGGTGAAGGAATGAAACTGTATGGTGATTTTTAATTTGGTTTGCTAAATCTAAACATTCTAGGATCATTTTAGTAGCAGCATTCCCTTTCTAATTTCCTTTAAATATTGCTTTTCCTATTCTTGGATCAAAATATGTTCATTTAATGTGTTTATCATTTGATTATCAAAACATTAAGATTTAGCAGTAGCAGTTCTCTGGTTTTCTTCTTCTTAATCTTCACTTGTCATTTAGAAATTCTTTACTTTCAACTTTGAGAGTGGTGTACGTGGTGAGCTTGTCGTAACGATATTTAATTGGTTTGCAATTAATTTTGAAATGCTTTTGATATTTTTAGGAACAAGATGATTTTAATTTTATTCACACTATTTGTTAGAAAATTTAATTTAATTGTTGATCTTGAATGAGCCCGTGCTTTGTTTTCGTTATTATTATTTTGATTTTGCTTTTCAAATATTCCATTTGTTAATTAGTTTAGTTTGCATCAATTCGTAGAATTGAACTATTGAAGCTATTATTAGAATGAGTAGCTAATTGATTCATGTTTTTAGCCTCTTTTGTTGTTTCGTTTCGTGGTTGATTATTTATCCTTCTTGCTTTGTTTTCTATGTGTTTTATTACCTTAGTTGCCTTGTTTTCTACCTGCGTTTCCACTTAGTTTATTCCATTGCTTTTGGAACATTTCATTCAATTATTTCTTTTAAGTACAGTTATTAAATTGCATTATTACAATTCCCTGTGGGATCGACACTTGCATTTGCACGCTATTACTACCGTGACTCGTGCACTTGCGAGGACATAAAAATTGTCCATCAAGACACACCATGGATAAGACTAGTGGACTGATTCTTTTGAAGCATGAGATGAAGGGATTCAAGAACAAGTATGAAGAGATAGGGAGACATGGGATCACCTTGCCTAAGGCCCCTATGAGGAACAACATGACCAATATCTCTTCCTTCAAGCAAAATAGAGTAAGTAACAGAAGATACCATTTCCCTGAGAAGGTTTAGAAACTGGCCAGTGAAGCCCATCTTATGAATTACAGCAAACAAGAAATCCCAATTCACTCTATCAAATGCCTTGCTCATGTCCAGTTTTACCCCCACAAAGCCAACCTTCCCCTGCCTTTTCCTTTTGAGATAGTGATTTATTTCATAAGCAAGCATGACATTGTCCGTTATTAGACGACCCGGAACGAAGGCTGATTGGGTTTCAGATATGATATGGGTGAGGAGAGGTTTAATACGGTTGGCCATGATTTTTGAAACAAGCTTACACAGGGTATTGCATAGTGATATAGGCCTAAGATCTCCCATACATTCAGGTTTGTTTTTCTTGGGGATAAGTATTATGTGAGTGTGGTTGATGTTACTAGGCAGATTTCCGGACAGAATACAATCTGAGCAGAAAGATAGGAGTTCTGGTCCAAGAATGTCCCAAAAATGTTGAAAAAATCCCGGGTTAAGTCCGTCAGGACCTGGGGATTTCTCCGGTTTCATATCAAATAAGGCTTCTTTAACTTCTTGTGATGTAACTCTACGGTTAAGGGAACTGTTATGAGCAGTAGTGAGCTTAGGCTGGATGCAATCAATAACTGGTTCCAGAATCCCAACAGTGGGGTTGAACAGATTAGAAAAATAAGAGGTAATAAGAGTGTCAAGATCTGTACCTCCTTCAACCCAATTGCCATCCTCCCCTTTGAGTCTGGAGATCTGATTAGCTTGCTTCCTCCGACGGACGGAATTATGGAAGTAACTAGAGTTAGTATCTCCATCCCTTAACCAAAATTGCTTGGCCCTTTGCCGCCAGTAGTCACTCTGTTGACGGAGAACCCTCAGGTACTGATGTTGTGCTTCCATGAACATAGATATGCCATTTTGGTCACGCCTATGTTTAGTGTGCTCCATTCGATTTTTCCAATAAGCAATACGGCGATGAAAATCTCTGGTAAAGTGTTTTCCCCAATCCCATAATTGTATAAAAATAATGTACATAATTGTATAAAAAATGTACATAATTGTATGAACAAATATACATAATCACAGCAACTTCCTACCGCACCTCCAGGCGCGCGACGCACAGTGCTGCGCGCTGTGGTGTAGGGTATAACGATTGTCCGAGCCATTGTGCATTTTCGTTTCTGATATGATGCAACCTCCCCCACCCGATGTTTCCTTGTATGGGCCTGCCAGCCATCCGATTTTGCATCAACCAAAAAAGTTATCCGAACTCAAAAAGGTTTGCTGTGGAGAAAGTCACTAAAACCACCCGAATTCGACATTGTTGCTGCCCAGGATCGAACTGGGGACCTTCAGTGTGTAAGACTGACGTGATAACCACTACACCACAGCAACCCAATGTTAGAAAGGCTGTATTTTAAGTATATAAATAGTACGCATTTTTTTTACAGTTAGTCGGACAATTAGAATTACAAAATGTTGCTGCCCAGGATTGAGCTGGAGACCTTCAGTGTGTAAGACTGACGTGATAACCACTACACCACAGCAACCCAATGTTAAAAAGGGCTGTATTATCAGTTCACGTTTTTTCGTCTCTTTATTTAACCGAACATTAACAGTGGCCTTATTTCGGTACAACTTTGAATATAAATTCCATATTAAGTTTGGAAATAATAAAAAATCATGTTATAAATATGATTATTATGGACATTATTATATACATGGTAACAGTTGTAACTAATTAGATTACTACCTTTTATATGTATTCATTATTACCTTGTATATAGAGATACTTTTGTATAAGAATTGTAGATGAAAAATGAGAAGATCTTGGCTTTCCTCTCCACTTTTTGTCTATTCTGAATATATATCTAAAAACATGTCAATACAAGTTATGTCCTTGATTTTTGTCCATTTTTTTTATATGCTAATAAATATATACATTTGGCTTTAATTGTTGTACATTCATTTGCATTGGACAAAATCACCCTTACACCGTTATAACACCGTTAGTTTTTAATATATCTACCAATCTTACCATACGCCTACATCTATCATATCTTTTTCCTATTTTTAATTATCATTTTATTAAAATTATCATATAACAATTAATTTAATTATAAATTATATTTTAATTAAATATTTATATGAATGTTAAATTATATATATATATATATATATATATATATATATATATATATATATAAAATAAGGATTTAACACTTAAAGCATAATCTCAAAACTTGAACCGATAGAAGAGAAGATCGAAGATGAAGAAAATGTAGTTAGTACGAGTCGAGCGAAACTTGTTAGTGTAATTTTTAACGAGACATAAGTATGATATAGTAATATGCAATGACAAGTGTTATAAATAATTAGATGTGGACATTACTAAAAGTATTATTATATTATAATAATACATCTTCATCCTTTATATATAGGGATCATACTAAAATTTTGTATATTTGTCAACCACTTTGTGCTCAAATGATATGTAATGACCTCTCTATGTTTTATTGTCTATCTCTTTACTTTATGCAAGGATACATTTGATTTCACAACATATTTAATTATCCGAGGTCAACGTCAGTCAGTAGTAAAACGACGACGTGGATTTGCAGCACCGATGTTATCAGCAATTCAAAACGTTAGGAGGTCCACTCTCATCCTAAACCGCTACTGACAAACAACTTATTATAAGCTCTGAAGAAAAAATATCATATCAGAAATCACCAGCCTGAGAAAATCCACCCACCCAACCCAGCTTTAACCCTAAAAATCATCATTTCTATTCTTTATGCAAGTGAAGGATTGAAATTCTTTCGCCATGGACGTGGCTTATCTTCAAGCCAAATGTATTTCTTCTCCGTTTCGTTCTCCCACTCATCATTGCCCTCTCTTAGCTCTTTCTAGGGTTTCCCATTCCTTGCTCTTCAATCCCAAACACATCAACTTGCGTCGATGGAAGAACATGTGCTCTGCTTCCAACTCCGAAACCCTCATCGCTGGCTCTCCCAATGGACACCACAAATCCCACGAGGTCGTCACTGTAAAGTCAGAAGACCACGAGTTGGGTGACTTGAAATCTTGGATGCACAACAACGGACTCCCTCCTTGCAAGGTCGTGCTTGATGAGAGGCCCTCCCACAATGCTAAACATCGCCCCATTCACTACGTTGCCGCCAGCGAAGATCTTCAGGTTCGGAGTGAAAGAAAGACTAGTTTCTTAATTTTTCTAGTTACTCATTTTGTTTTCTTGATTTTCCTTTTTCATTTGCTTATTATAGACAGGTGATATTGCATTTTCTGTGCCAAACTCGTTGGTGGTAACATTGGAGAGGGTTCTGGGAAACGAGACTGTCGGTAAGGTGTTGAATTCATGAATCTAATAAAGGTTTATTTCTTAGAGGCACTAAGAATTCCACTGCATATGATTAGAATAAGTTGACTCCTTTTAAATTATACAATGCAGCTGAACTCTTGACAACCAACAAATTATCAGAACTAGCCTGCTTGGCACTCTATCTCATGTATGAAAAGAAGCAAGGAAAGAAATCCTTTTGGTATCCATACATTAAAGAGCTTGATCGGCAGCGGGGTAGGGGCCAGCTAGCTGTTGAGTCACCTCTTCTATGGTCAGAAGCTGAACTCAATTACCTGACAGGGAGTCCGACAAAGGTATTTGAAGCTCCCATCTGTTGAGACTGGGCTCAATATGCGGTTTCTTTCTGTATTTAGTTTTAAATTGCATTTTGTTATAATTAAGGGTGAAGTCATTGAGAGAGCTGAAGGGATTAAGAGAGAATACAGTGAGCTTGACACAGTATGGTTCATGGCTGGATCACTTTTTCAGGTTTCATCCTCTTTCTCTTTGCAATTAGTGAACTTCCTCATCCTGAATCTTAAGCCTGACCTTTTTGGGGGATCATATGCAGCAATACCCTTATGATATACCAACAGAAGCATTTCCTTTTGAGATTTTCAAACAAGCTTTTGTTGCAGTTCAATCCTGTGTTGTGCATTTGCAGGTTGGTGGAATATTAAGAAACTTGATTGGCAGTTTGTTAACTGGGCAATTACCTGTATCTTTTCTACTTTTACCTTATTGAAACCTATGGTGTACTTGTGTACTTTTTAATCAGAAAGTTAGTCTGGCCCGAAGATTTGCTTTAGTTCCTCTAGGACCGCCATTATTATCCTATTGCAGCAACTGCAAAGCAATGCTAGCAGCTGTTGACGGTGCTGTGCAACTTGTTGTTGATCGTCCATATAAGACTGGGGAACCAATTGTTGTTTGGTACGGGCTTAGCTACCTTCACATATTTTCACACTTTATTCTTTTGCCCCTCTAGTGTTCTTTCTTTAAGGGATGATGTTTAATATAGCAAAAGCAGCAGGCTTGTGGTTTATTGGTCACTTCCATATAATGCGATGTACTCTTTAAACATTACATGATACATATTTGTAGGTGTGGGCCACAGCCTAATTCAAAATTGCTCATAAACTATGGTTTTGTTGATGAAGATAATCCTTATGACCGAGTCACTTTAGAGGTAATTTTCCATTTTCCTATTATTCCTGACAATATCATCAGCTTCAAGTAAAAATCTTTCACTTTCTGTCAGGCAGCATTGAATACAGAGGATCCTCAGTATCAGGACAAGAGACTGGCTGCTCAAAGGAATGGGAAATCATCTGTACAAGCTTTCCATGTACTAATTTGTTCTCTTTTTCATTTAATATTTCTTTAATCTTTTAGACGATTTTATTACAGTACTTGTTGACACAGGTATATGTGGGAAGAGAAAAGGAGACTATATCTGAGATGCTCCCTTATTTAAGATTGGGATATGTTTCAGACCCTTCGGAAATGCAATTTGTATTGTCTTCTCAAGGTCCTGTTTGTCCGGTGAGCTCATCTGTTTGGTGAATGGTTTGATTTTTTATTCTACTTTATCAGGCTTGGTAATTTTGAAGGATGAAAAGTTTGGTACCAGCACGAATCCTGACTTTACTCAAGCTTATTAAATAGGTGAGCCCCTGTACAGAACGGGCAGTTTTGGACCAGCTAGCTGAGTATTTCAAGACAAGGCTGCTTCGTTATCCCACCACTCTAAGTGAAGATGAGGCTTTGGTAATCTTCCTTGAACTATGTTCTGAACCCAGTCCAATGGTCTTAAATTTAGGCTTTGAACCAACTTAATATGCTTTTGTTTCTCTTAGTTGGCAGATAATGACCTGGATCCAAAAAAGAGAGTTGCTACACAGCTTGTTAGGTTGGAAAAGAGAATCCTGAACACATGCTTACAGACAACATTGCATCTCATAGACCAGTTACCTGATCTCTCTGTATCTCCTTGCCCTGCTCCTTATGCCCCTATATTAAAATGATAGGTCTCTCTCTCTCTCTTTCTCCTTCCTCCTCCCCTCCAAGGCTCCAACTCCACCCTAAAAAATAAACTTTAAAACTCCCCTGATGTACACATTAAATCAATCATCTTGAATTCAACCATCAAATCACAAAGATTTTAGCTCAATATTCATTTCATGCTGTGTAAGTTTTTGAATACTGTAAAGTATTATGATCACCAAATTTTAACTTACATTTACTTACACAAAAACAAAAAAAAAACCTTGAATCAAATCTGCTTTTTTGTTTTTTTGGTAAAATTTAAAATCCTTTCTTCCCTATAACTCGTCGTTGTTTTAGAGAAAATTTTTGAAGGGCCCTCGTCTTTGTTTTAGAGACAATTTTGAAGGGCAGTGGTGTTGAAAGAATGAAAAGTTTGAAGGGATTGATAGCATCATAAGTTTGGCAGATTCCTTTTTACTTTCCACAGTTGAGGATCACAAATATTTCTCTTTATAATCTGAGTAGAGTTAATACCTGTTTTAGTTCCTCAACTATACTGGCATTTCCACATTTAGTCATTTACTGTCAACTTTAACAAATGTAGTCCCTTAGCTTTTTTAAAATCAACTATAAATTCAATCCAAAATGCCCTCTCATGCAGAAGGTTGGAGTTTGGTGAACAAGTATTTGAACATTTTAGATTGAATTTGATTGATTTTAAAAAGTTTAATGACCAGTTGAGGCATAAATGTAAATCTGTTACTATAGACAATCGATGAGAAATTGGTACTACTCTTTGCCAGTATGTTTGCAATGCATTTTTTGAGGCCTGTCAAATCATCTCCATTAAATTTTGCTGGATTGCTGAAATATGTGAGATGCTATTCAAGATTCTGGAATAGTCTATAAGTAGTATAAGTATAACATGGCCATCCATGTGCAGTCTTGTGTAGGCTAAGCCATCTGTCTTTCTTAATGTGATTCTACCCTATGAGGGATATTCATATCTTTGGTTGTGCATTTACTGATCCAGTCGTCTTGATCTTACTTGCAGGGCATTGTTCAGCAAAGAAACAAAAAAAAGTTATTTTTTCAAAGCGAAAATGGGAGGTTGCTGGATGCTGCAAATACTTGGTGTTGGAACTGTTGGGTCCTTGTAATTGAACTACAGTCTCTACTCTCTACCTACCTTATATTTTCTTTCCTTGGCTTAGTTGTACATTTTCGCTTGCAATTTCTCACTTCATATCTTTTAGGTTAGAATGATATCAGATGCGAATAGCTTTTATCTCACAGTACTTCCCAGCATATCGGCCTTCTGGTCTTTTATTGTAAATACTTTTGATGTATCATACTATGAAACACTTGTTTCCTGATGCAATATAAATGCTGTTCGGATCAGAGTATGCAATCTGGGTGCAGAAAGAAGTAATTAAGACTATGATTAGAAGAATAATTTTGATGTGTCAACCATTTAACCATTTGATTTTGTCATAAAAAAATGTCAAAGTCTAGTTTGAGGTATCACTTCTCTTTATCCCCATTTTGTATATATAAGAAAAGGATAGTGAAAATAGTTGCTCTTGTGAGAAATGAGGATAAATGTAGGCGGTCCATCTCAAAATGGTAGACATGAAATTTATACTTGAAAATAAATATTTTATTTTATTGAAATAAGTGTGAAACTTTTTATAAGAGATTTTAGAATCAATTTTCCTTATATGTAGAAAAAAATTAAACTATTATTTTATATGTCTTATTTTACTTGTCATGTTTACTATTCTTAGCGGTTGAGATGTTGATTTCCTTTCGTAGAATTAGTTAGCAGATAGTGGTTAACCATTTTGACCATAGGATTGTTATAGTCATTTGTATATAGATGTTTGATAAAACTAGTTATTTATTATTAGTAGTTAACAAAAGATATACATGGACATGCATATATTTTATAAAATAATTCATTAATTATATACTAATTTTTAATTATAAAAATATTAATTAAAGTTAATAAATAATGCAATTATTTAAACAAATAAATATAAATAATTATTAATTATTAGTTATTATTTTATCTATTATATTTAAAATAATAATTTATTATTAATATTTATAAATTTATGAATGTAATATAATTATAAAAATAAATAAAAAAGAAAAAGAAAGAGTAAAAAAAATTAAAATATAAAACTGGACGATGTGCCCAGTTGTAAAGAAATGATAGGGGAGCCTCATGCTTATTTTTAAAGCTGTTTGTTATCTTCTCCCATGCTTGGGAATTCTAACTCCCCTTTAATTGGAAGCGATGGTTATTGTAGTAAGCATTTAACCAAGGCATTTGGAGAATAAACATGCTATTTTTTGTTTTGTTTTTGTTTTTGTTTTTTTTTTTTCAAATGCAAATAGAAAACCACTGCTATTTTCAAAATCAACCCACTCATAAACATTCCTAAAAATATGTTGGGATCCAATAGGAAAGCAGCTCAAACATATGAGAAAACCAACTATGGTCCACTAACCCATACTCCTCAATTAGACACCTCCACTTCACCTCAAAGTCATTAGCAAACAACAATTCATTCCAAACAATAACATTCAACTTCCTACGAAATACCTCGTCCTTGGCCAATACGGCCCCAACCTTCTCGCCGACCTTAGTCATAATATACCACATGAAAAAAACAATGCCATGTAGAAGTAAATACCCATGCAACTGCAATTTTCATAGCTGGATCCTGGTCCGTAACAATGTAAATAGGTGCATGGCCCATTGCCTTCTTAAAATTCTCCAACAACCACACGTACGAATCTGCATCTTCCTTCGTTATCAACCTCGCAGCAGACGTAACACATTGCTTGTGGTTGTCCACACTAGTGAAAGGGATAAACACTAAATTATACCTGCAAATAAACACACAAGAAACCGAATAAAGAAAGAGCATATGAATGCACAGAAATTACACAATTGCACAACATGAATGAAAAAATGCATGGTATAATCAATAGTAATGCACATTACCGTTTTGTATAATATGTAGCATCAAAAGGAGACAACATCACCAAAGACCGCATAATTCCGTCGTGCCACAAGATCAACCTAGAATATATGGTATAACTACTGATACACATCACCAACACAATCAAAATAAAAATCTAAGCATACCTCAATCTTAAACAATTTTTCAATAAAAAACTGTGCGTCAATCCCCTCAACATATGCTTGCAAGTCACGCTTGAAATTACGAAAATCTACATTAGTCGCACCAACATTAGAATACCCGACCATCTCCTTGTACAACCTAAATGACCTAGCGGGATTAAAATAAATAGTTAAGTTAAGACAATGTCTAAGCAAAATACAAGAGCTGACCTTAATGTCAGTGAACGTAGCTTCAGGCAAATTTTGAACTCAGATGTACACATCAACTCTAATATTTGCAGGTTCTGCAAAGTCAAACCCTTTGACTATTCATGAATCATTGTTAAGTCTAACTCTATATAGACTTTAACTCTGTAAAGTCTATCTCATTATAGACCACCCATAAGAGGAGTAAGTAATGACCATTTATTTACATAATTTTAGTGTAAGTCTTTCCATGATTTCGTTTGACCACAGAAGTGGTATCCATCACGAATTCCTTACCTCATCGGTTTTAAACCCATCTCTCTTGATTTTTCAAGGATGACCTTTCGGCTCAACATTAACTGCCGTACAAACTCATGTCTGACTCTTATGTGTCTTTTTTTTTTTTTTTTCATTGTAGACACTATTTTTTGTAGGGATGGCAACGGGGCGGGGCGGGGGCGGGGAGTATACTCCCCGTCCCCGTCCCCGCAACCCCGTCCCCATCCCCGTTCCCGTCCCCATCCCCGGCGGGGAATTGAAAATATTCCCCATCCTCGTCCCCGCGGGGAATTAGGCGGGGACGGGGATTCCCCATTCCCCGTCAACTCTTAGTCAAAATGTTATAATTGTAATTTTTAATAATAAAAAAATCAAATCTAAATCCTAGTTTCGAAAATAAAAATACCAAGTCTATATATATATATATGTGTGTGTGTGTGTGTGTGTGTGTGTGTGTGTGTGTAATACGTTGTATACTGCATATATATATATATATATATATATATATATATATATATATATATATATATATTTATATATATTTATTTATTTATTCGGGGTCAGGGACGGGGCGGGGCGGGGAGGGGTATCCCCGTCCCCGTTCCCGTCCCCGGCGGGGAGTCACACATACTCCCCGTCCCCGTCCCCGTTCCCCGAAAATTTTCCCCATCCCCGTCTCTGTCGGGGCGGGGATCGGGTATCCCCGTCGGGGACGGGGCACATTGCCATCCCTAATTTTTTGCAACACAAATGGCAGTTTGAGAATCACAATGCATATGCACAAAAGGTGTTGGACCCCCCACAATCGCATGTCAGCCAATAGATTTATTAGCCACTCAGCTTCTAGGCTTGCCAGATCAAGGGCTATGAACTCTGCTTCCATTGTCGATCTAGCAATACATGATTGTTTAGTCGATTTTCACGATATTGTAGCTCTGCACATAGTGAACACATATCCACTTGTTGAGTTGGCATCATCACTGCCATTTACCTATTTTGCATCACAAAACCCTTCCATCACTGCGGAGAATCTTGCATAATCAAGACCCCAGTCCATAGTGCTTCTCAGGTACCGAAGCACTCACTGCACTTCAGTGCATTCCAATGTGTACCACTTGGGTTGAGTATATCAACTGAGTTTATTCAATTCACTGCAAACGCAATATCATGTCTAGTATAGTTCATTAGGAACATTAGACTCCCAATTATTTTTGCATATTCTTCTTGAGACACACTATCTTCCAGGGTTTTTGATTGTTTAACTTGGATCATTAGGGGTTTTATGCGGGGTTACATCATAACTATCAAACTTCTTTAATAGTTTCTTTGTATAGTGGCTTTCTAACAAATGGTAACCTATATTGGTTTTTGAAACTCGTTACTCCAAGTATAACATCGGCTTCACCCATATCCTTCATATCAAACTTAGCACATAGAGTTCTTTTAGTCTCATTAATAGCTTCAATGTTTGAACTGAAAATCAGCATGTTATCTACCTAGAGGCATATCATCACAATTTTAGACTCAATCTCTTTGGTATACAAACAGGCATCTGACCGGTTGGTAGTGTAACCTAGGTCTATTAAGGTTTTATGAAATTTTTTATACCACTGCTTATGAGCTTGTTTTAAACCATATAGAGATTTTTTTGAGTCTACATACCTTTCCTTTCTTGCCAGGAGCAACACATCCAGGAGGTTGTTCCATGTAGATTTCTTCTTTTAGGTCACCATTGAGGAATGTGTTTTTACGTCCATTTGGTGAATTATCAGCCTGTGTAAGGATGCTAAAGCAAACAGAACATGAATGATTGCAATTTTTGTTACTAGTGAGTATGTATAAAAGTAATCTTCACCAAATCTCTATGTGTAGCCTTTGGCTAAAAACCTGTCTTTGAATCTTTCAATAGACCCATATGGTTTTAACTTTCTTTTGAAGATCCATTTACAGCCGATTGGTTTACACCCTTTAGGTAGGTTTACCAACTTCCAAGTGTGATTGGATTGTATGGAGTCCAGTTCACTTTTAATTGCTTCCTTCCATAATGTGGAATCGACTGAGGGCATAGCATCTTCAAAGGTTTTTGGTTCTTCTCCTAACACATATGAACTAATCACATAATTCATTTATGTCTTTCAATTCAGTCACAAACGTTATGAAATCAGAACCAAAGCTTTTATCTATTCTAGGCCTTTTGCTCATTCTAGGCTCATCGGAATTATTTGCAATACTAGACATAGGAAGTAATGCATGTTCATTTCTTTGAAAACTACTAGTAGATAAATTGTGAGTACTCTTTAAAGGAAATATGTGCTCAAAGAAAACACCATCTCTAGATTCACATATTGAACGACTTCCTAAGCATATAAATCTATAAGCAACACTTTTTTCAGCATACCCAACAAATGTCATCTAAGGTTTTAGGTCCTAGGTTGGGTCTTTTGAAGGACGAGAGTCCACCATTGCCAAGCACCCCCACACTTTAAAGTATTTGAGGTTAGGGGCATGTCCTTTCCACAATTCATATAGGGGTTTTTTCAAACCCTTTATGGGGTACTCTACTCAGTATGTCGTTTGCTGTTAAGACAACTTCCCCCCACAAGGAGTTTGGAGCACCTGAACTGATCAACATAACATTAATCATTTCTTAGAGTGTTCAACTTTTTCTTTCAGCTATGTCATTTTGTTGGGGTTGGGGTTGGGGTTTGGTGGGGGGAGGGGGGGGACAAGGAACAGTCACCTTATGAACAATACTAGAAAATTCACACAAACTTTTGAGAAAATTTGTTTCATATTGTCCTCCTCTATCAGAATGAAACCTTTTTTTTTTTTTTTTTTTTTGTCTTTTTATCTAATTGATTTTCTACTTCTGATTTAAAAACTAAAAAATTTTTTTCGACTTCGTCTTTTTTTCTCAAAAGATAAATCTTTGTAAATCGAAAAAAATCATCAATAAATGAAATAGTAGCGTTTTCCACCTCTAATTTCAGTGCTATTGAAATATTCTAAATTAGTATGAATAAGCTCAAGCACAGTTGAGGTATGATGATTTACAATAGAGAATGATTTTCTAGCAAATTTAACTTCAGCACATGTTTCACATTGAGAATACGAGTCACTTGACATGTTTGACAACAAATTCATATTTTTCAGTCTGTTTAAACAATTTAAGCCAACATGTTCTAGTCTACTTTGCCAAACATTAACAAAGACAATGATATAAGCAGAAGAAGAAGCATCATTATTATTGTTTGAGCCATGCTAGTTTGAGATACAATCATAAATGATCAGAGGAGGATCATTAGTGGCGTGGGAGATTTCTAATAACAACAACATCTAACACAAAGAGTCTTCCACACAGTTATCATTTTTTAAGATATTCCGCAGATATCCTTTTTTAAGACATCCCCCCCCCCCCCACCCCACCCCCAACGAGTCATGACCAGACGATCAGACTCAAACACTAACTTAATTCCAGTCTTGTTCAGCAAGGCTCTGGAGATTAAGTTTCTACGGAGAGAATGGACATATAACACATTTTGCAACAGTAATTTTTTCCCAGAATATAACATTTGTTCTACTTTCCCTCTACCTCTTACCTCAGAGACGCTGGAATTCCCCATGAATACTTGTTTTCCTTCAGTGATAGGCTCGAACCATTTGCACATATCTTTGTTGTTGCAGAAGTGGCGAGATGCTCCTGTGTCCACTACCCATTCTTCTAGATCTCAAACCATGTTGGCCTAAGTTATTACGGCTGTAATCACCTTAGCGTTCTCCGTGTTTTCTAGTAGATTGGGTTGATTCTTAGGCCCTTCATTACTTGTGTTTTGGTTGATAACCCCTCGCAGTGATAGCACCGGACACAGTGACCTTGTTTCCCGCTGACAAAACATCCACCACCTTTCCCTTTTTATAGATTTTGCCGTTCTTGAAGCGATTCTTGTTGTTTTCGGAATTTCTTTTCTTGTTTTTATTTTGACCAGCAGTTTTTGCCATGTCAAAATTGACACTTGTTTCTACGACGTTAGACTTTACATTATCAAGAAGAATAGAAGACCTGTGCATCAAGTGATTCTCCTCTTCTATGTTCAGGTGGTTCACCAACTGCTGCAGTGTGTAATATCGCCTTTCATGCTTCATCTTATTCTAAAAGTCTGACCAGACTCGGGCAATTTCTCAATTAATGCATTTGACAGAAAAACATCGGTTACTTAGGTTCCTTCAGCCACCATGTCAACAACCAAATGTTTATACTCGTGCACCTGTTCGACTATGGATTTGGAATCGGTCATTCTAAAATTCAGCCAGCGTCCAACTGTTATTTTCTCCTTCCAGCATTATCAATGTCATATTTTGTTGTAGTAAGTCCTAAATAGTTTTGGCAGACTTATGCGCAGAAAATGTGTCAAATATGGAGTTGATCATTTGCAACAGTATTGCTGCTCATGCATTCTTATTATCTCTTTCATATTTGGTGTGAGCTTCCTAGGTTATAGCAGTGGCTTTTATCGTAGGTGTTTTTTTATCAGGCGTGGCGTCCGGAATTGTAACTTGTGATTCTGGTTGTGCAGGCAACTTAGGAGTGTGTTAAGAAGATACCTTGTATTTTGCAAGATCGTCAATGATCACGTAGTACAGGTCCTGTGCCTCAAGAAGTATTAACATTTTTTCAGACCACCTTCGGAAGTTGAGACCACTAGTCAAAGGTTCTACTGTCTTGAGGTCGACAACGTTCTTTCCAGAGTTTGACATTGTTATCTTCCAAGTAAAATGCTTTAAATTGTTGGAATACGTAAGCTATAGAAGCTGGCAGGAAGATGAATAATGTCGTACACAAGCGTACTGTTACTGTATGCTGGGTTTGTATGAACGAAAGAAGGGAAAGGAAGGTTCTGTGATGTGTTAGGTACAACGTTACATTAAAAGCATTTTACGACCAGGGTATTGTATGCTTTCGACGGGCAAACACAGAACAACAAACCTGACAGATTAATGCTCAGACTAGAAACATAAAAGAGGAAGAAGAAGTGCGAATTGCTTCTACCACAGTGGGAAAGGGAAATTTATATACTAAGCAATATAACAACACTCTCTATACCGGCCACAAAAAAGGAACGCAAGAAGCGATTAGGGGAAGCAGAATGTGGACACGTAGTTGGCTTGTTATAAAAGAGTTTGCGTACAAGGTAGTAGAGGATCTACAAAAATAGGGATTTAAATAATTGCTATAAAGACCAAAAAGTTGACCACACTTATAAAAGAGTTTGCGGAAAAATTAGTAAAGGATTCGCAAAAATATGAGTTTAAATAATTTCTATAAAGACCACCAAAAAGGTTGACCACGCACGCATGGGAACCAGTTAGGTGGCGACAATGGCGTGCGTCGTTCCTCTTTATTTCCTCTCTATAACTCTTCAAGTCGTCTTGAACGTGTTGAGCCTTATAAATGAAGAAAATGTGAGTTAGGCAACCAATGTGAGACAACAAGTAAAGACAAAGATGTTTTTCATCTTTAATTAAATGTTTTTCCAACAAGGAGCCCTTAGAATTGAGGATTTAACCTTTGGAGAAGTATAAAGCATACTCTCATACATAAAATTTTGATGTGGACACTTGTATTGAAATTACATAAAAAAATAACTAATCAGATCTCGTTACATCATGAGTAAAATTAAAGAGTAAGATTTGCAATTAGATGTAGTAGAACTCCCATTAAAATGGTAAAGGGCAATGCAGATATGACCACGCGTCCAGTTACTAGAAGCAGCCACAGAAAGCAAATTTCCCACTTTGCATCTATGAAGGTACATACGTGTCATGCTTTTGGGGTGAGTGCTCTGTACGTGTCTCACCTTCCGTTGGTCCTCTCATGGCGTCCAATCGCGGCGCCCCATTTCCATTTCCATGGATGCGCTGCTTTTCTTCTGTGGCCCCATTCCTCCCTGTTTTTGGTTTGCCCTAGACACGTGGTCCTTCCTAGATCACCCAGCGACTTTGCTCTCTCTCCCCAGCATGTTACCTAGCTATTATCCACGCCTTAGCCATCATACCAAACTATTCTCCATCTCCGCAGCTCATCTTACCGGAGAAGAGATCAGAGGGCGATGCGTATGGACGTCGGAAATGGGTGGCGCCCCACCCCCGCCGCTTCTCGCGACAAGACGATAATCAACCGTATGATGCTAAGATTCCGGCCAATAGCTCCCAAGCCGGCCGCCGATACTCCTTCAACTACCACTCCTGCTTCATCATCTGCATCCAAATCCAAAGATCTTGTTACTGAACGGCCCAGATCTAAGAGAAAGTATGTTAGGGTTAAGAAGATGAGAAAGCGTAAGGGTATTAGAACGCAAAATATTGGTAATAATAATGATAGGACCGGTGAAGATGAGGGAAAAAGTGAGACAACGGCGGTGCTCACGCTTCAGTTACTGCCGGAAAGTAGTAGCTGTAACACTAGTTTCCATAGAGGCTCACCTAACAAGGGATCTATGGAGAAACCCTTTTTGATGAACTTTGATAATCTTCATGATATCCAGTTGGGCCCGGGATGGACAGATCGGAGCCGTAGGATGGTGGAGTCGTGGGTGATGGTGGAGGGGATGAGCGACACGTGGGTAGACGGGGGAGAGTTGGGGTATTCCGACACGGAGAAGATGAAGAATCTGGAGAGGGACTCATCATGCCCCGCCCTCATCTCCGACGCTCTCAACCGGGTACAGTGGGTCAACCCGGCTTACCGGAAGATGGTGGATCCGTGGCACCACGACGGAGACGCGGCGGCGCCGGAGCTCGTTGTGCGCCTCTCGATGACGGAAAATGTAGGCGGCGGCGTGCTTTTCCGGGCGGCGGCGTTTGCATGCAACGTGAGGGTGGTTTACTGGTGGCAGACGACGGCGAATTCGAAGATGCAGACCCAAACGATGCCGTGCGATGTGTGGAAGATGGAGTTTGGAGGTCTTGCATGGAGGCTGGACGCCAAGGCCGCGCTTTGCTTGGGCCGTTAGTTCATCATAAACTAATTTCTTTAAAATCATATCATTTCTATGCTCATCACTTACTACTTCAATTCTACCAGCCTACCTCAAGCTAAACCTCAAGGTAATGCTAATGCATCACATATATTATATATATAAGTGTGTCGGTGTGTGATAGAGAACAACTATATATATATGGAACCTCCAATCCATCATAGTCATTCCTAATTGTATAATATATGCACTTTCCTGTATAAACATTATCTAAAGTAAACAAGTGTAAAATGTTTTATGATTTGAAAAGCCTGTTTATTTTAAAATGAAATGTAACAAATATATATACACTATATAGTGTGTGTGTATGTGTATGTGTATGTGTATGTGTATGTGTGTGTCTATATATATATATATATATATATATATATATATATATATATATATATATATATATATAGAGAGAGAGAGAGAGAGAGAGAGAGAGAGTGAGTGTGAGTGTGAGACAGTGTGTGTGTGAGTGAGAGAGAGAGAGAGAGTTTTCAGTCTTTTTTTTTTCTTTTTTTCTTTTTTAATATTCTATAAAATTATAATTAATTACAATTTAATTAATAGAATTCTATAAAATTCAATTACAATTTCTGCAAACCCTTTACATAAACTTAAGAAGTTGAGATAAAAATAATTAAACATAAATTATATTTCTTTCAGAACAATAAATTTTGAACTAAAACTTTATGATATATAATCCCCATTGGCCATTTCATAAGATAAGATGTAATAAAAGGGGAAAAAGTACAACAGATGTGGGATTGAAATATATTCACTTTTCGACATTTCATTAAATTTTAACAAGTACTCCTTATCTTATTGCTTAATTTAGTTATATATATGATAATTTTTCTTTTCATACAAGTTATATATGATAATTTTATTTAATAATAACAACAATAATAATAATAATTATTATTATAATAATACCAAATAGAGTTGTCACACTAACAGAAAAAAGGTTTTCCACATACATCTTTTACCCCTTTTAACGTTGATTTTTTCATGTAGTACATTATAAAATATAAGACATCAAATTAGATTTTTTTTCTTTAAAAAAAAACTGATGTGTTAAATAATTTATTAATATACTTTCAACTCCTATTTTAAAGAAAAAAAATGATGTTGAAAATTTAAATTTATATTTCAAATAATATATATTTTTTCAACTCTTATTATTTTTTTTTTCAGGATTTGGTATTGAAAGAAAATAAAGTCAAAGGAAAATATTTATTACAGTCAATGAAAAAAGATTAAATTTGGCAAAAAATATCTTCTTAAATTTTTAATGGAAAGACATTTTTCAAATTATTTATTTTTCCTTCTTTCTCATAATCCTCCTACAAACAAATTTTCAGATTATTATTATTACCACCACAAATCCACAACTTCACACATGATCACCACTCCACCACCGCCACCACAAACCACACCACTTCCGCCGCCACCACGTACCACACCACACCACCTCCACCACCCCATCATCACCACTCCACCAACGCCACTACCACCACATCACCACCACAATAACAACCTCCACTATCGCCACCGCCACCAGGCCATCACCATCACCACTATCACCACAGTCACCTCTACCAATGCCACCACCACCATAACAACACCACCATTGCCACTACCACCACTGTATCACCTCAACCATCACTAAGCTACCACCACTACCAACACACCACCACTATTACCCCACACCCCCCCCCCCCCTCCCCCATCACCACCACACCACTTATAATAATAATAATAATAATAATAATAATAATAATAATAATAATAATAATAATAATAATAATAATAATAGTTATTATTATTATTATTATTATTATTATTATTATTATATAATTTATAATATGTTCATTTGTAGGAAAATGATGAACTAAACAGGAAAAATGTAATTAGTTAACTTTCAGTCAAACAGAAAAAGATAGTTTATGACCTTCCGCCAAACACTATAAAATTAAAAATTTTTTGGAAAATGAAGTATTTTCTAGAAGTTATTTTATAGAAAATATTTTTCAGATTTATAAATGGACCCTAAAAGTATTATATTATATTTTTCTCAAAAGTATTACTTTTTTTTTGAAAGCTTCTCAAAAGTATTACAATTTCACTAATAAGTAACAAACAATTTACTTTTGATTAGTATTACATTTCCAACATAAATATATACGGTCATGCTCATATGAGCACACTCTCCCACATGAGAACATATCTAACTCGTATAAAATAAATTAAAAGATCAATAACCATCATTAATCTCATGTAATTAGCATTCAAAAAAATGAAAAGATTAACATTTAGGAGTAAATTAGTCTTTTGTGTGTATGGTAAGTTCATCTAGGGGAAAAATATGAGATTTCCCCATTCCATTTATTATGCTGGTATAGGTCAATCTTTTTTATATGCACTTTTGGTATGTTTTGACAAATAATGCACACTATTATTCTGGTGTACACTTGCGTTGTGCACTCACGTGATCGTTTTTGTGCATTCTACGTGGGATGACGAGCATTTATTCATACACTATATCACATTTTTAACATGTGTTTCGTTATTTTTCGGTTGTTTCATTTATGTGCATTTACATGTTGCGTTGTCGTAGTCACTTAAAAAATGCCTAGAATATTGAAATATGTTAATGTTCATTTTTTCACAATAGGATATTTTTGTCACATTTACCTTTTTTTTTTTCCTAAAAATAATAAGAGTAAAAGACATTTTTGGTCCTAGACTTATAATGGCACGGCCAATTTTAGTCCTCTTTAAAAAAATTAGACAATTTGTGGACACTCTTATTGTAACAAGGACAATTTTGGTCCTCCGTCATTCTTTTCGTTAGTTGCACCATTTGAGTAGGGGTATTTGGGTCTTTTCATCATACCTCCTCCTTGCAGCCATGGCACCAGAGGCACCCCCACAGCTTAGGATCGCAAGCATGAGGAACCAAGAAATAAAGCCCCGGAGTTGCCAGGAACCATACCGGAACTGTTATGTAGTAGGCAATCCACCCGTCGTGGCTCACACCCCAGTAAGCAGCCATGGTCACCGAAGACGCGAGAATGAGGAAGATGAAAAGGATGAGCTTGTAGCGATCATGGGGCGTAGTGACCCCAGCGACGTAGTAGTGGCGCACGAAGAGAGCAAGCGCAACGAGCATGAAGATGAAGAGCGTGGCGATGGAGAGCAGGTTGGCCAAAATGTCCAGTTTCGTGAACAAGGCAATCACCGCAGTGGATGCCATCATTGTAGCGGTGGCGTTGTCCCAGTCTTGGCATTCATTGCGGCATTCACGTGGGAGAACCAGGGCGGAATCATGTGGGTTCGCGCAATGTGGGTTAGATATCGCGCTCACCAGTAACACGGAGGTCATCCCTTTCAAAGATCCAAAAGTAACCAAGTACTGGGCCCACGACCACCCAACACTCCTGAAAGCCATCGAGAACGGAGCGTTTTCATCAATGTTGTCATATTTCTGCATCAAACACGTATAGGGTGATCGCCATCAAGCAGTAAATAGTGGTTGTAATCACCATCGACTCCACCAACCCGATCGAAATATCTTTAGCTGGGTTCTTCGTTTCCTCCGCCATCGTTGAAACCGCATCGAAACCCACATAAGCAAAAAACAGCACAACCGCCGCCTTGAAAACCCCCCGGGACCAAACGGCGCAATGGGTGTATAGTTGCTGGCATCGTCTTTGATGATGCCACATACTATGATGAACAAAGTCACGATTATGTGGACGATACTGGCAACGTAGTTGAGGCGGGAAGAGCTCTTTGTGCTGAGAATTGCAATGAAATAGATGATTACGCAAACTCCAACGGCAATGGGGTCGAGCTTGTTATAGCCTTCTGCTAAACTGTAAGCTTTGATTAGAAAAGAATCGGGATGCTGGTTGCAGAGAGTGGCTAAGTAAGATATCCAGGACCGAGCCACTACTGCTCCGCCAATCACATATTCGAGAAGGATGTTTCACGCGGCTAGGCCACAAAGTCACCTAATTAAAGTTCACTAAGAAGGAGGTATGATGAAAAGACACAAATACCCTTCTCAAATGGAGCAACTAACGGAAAGAGTGACGGAGGACCAAAATTGTCCTCGTCACAATAAGAGTGTCCACAAATTGTCTGATTTTTTAAAAGAGGACTAACATTGTCCGTGTCTCTATAAGTTTAGGACCAAAAATGTCTTTTACTCAAATAATAATATAAATAAAATAACGCAAACGTATGCACCCAACAAATGACATACCAATAAAACATGTTCCTAAAATGCACATAACAGTACAAATAAATACACACTATCTATCTTCCCGCAACCCCAAACCCCGTCTGCCTTCCCTTAGCCATCGCAATTGAACAAACCACCATGCAAACATGCCAATATAATAGACAACAACCTAAAATGCACACAACATTACAAACAATTACACATTATCCATCTTCTTCCAGATCAAACCATGTTCGCATCTTCCTACCAACACAACATGTACCTAAAATGCATACAACAATACACACATGTGCACACAATCCATCTTCCCCCAAGCCTCAAACCCCATCCACCTTTCTCCCGACATCGCGGACCCTCTCCCCCCCCCCCCCCCCCCCTCCACCATACCCACCCCTTTAAAATGCACACAACGGGGGCCAAACACATGCACACTATACACCAACCACTCCACAATAATTCCACTGAAGACCTAACCACTGTAAAGTGCACCATAACTCTACCGAAACTCCGCAACAATAGAATACACACAAAACATAATAGCCCATACAAATGCACACTAACCATCAAGCCGGTTCAAGCTTCTCAAATTCAAATTAAATTTGACCAAACTCAAATTAAGTTTTAATTAAACAGCTTGCGAGCGGTTCAACTCGTTTGCACCCCTATATGTTGCACTCGCAAACTTTGAGTTTTACTTTCTCAAATCAAAGGAGGGTCTGACCAAAAGTTTTGTATTAACAATCCACTTACCTATTATTTTTATTTGATAAGTTTTTTTTTTTAAAAAAAAAAAATTATAACTAAATAAACTCACACAAATATTTTTTTTACTCCGTATAAAATAATATATAGTTGTTTTATGTAATTTGATATGACAAAAATATTTTTAAAAAATTATAAATCTAACATTTCTAGTTGCCAAAGGCCTTGTGATCGAGCGACATAGCTGCGACCCCTCAAGTGAGAGGTTTCAGGTTCAAACCCCAGTGTGGGGGCTTTGTCTCTTTGTGTTTCAGTAATCGCTTGTTGGCCATTAGGGACAAGGAGACTCGGGGGTAAGAGTCAAAACTTCGGGGAGAATGGTTGTCATCAAGAACGTGTATTCCTCATCGTCACAAGAATTATTGTGTGTATGTTGAAGTTTTATATTAAGGGGATGCATAAACAAAAAAGGAAGGAAAATATTTGGAAAATAAAAATATATATTCTAGATTTCCGGAACGATTAAATTCCTAAGTTACTTAGGAATCTTTGATACAGTTTTACTCCCAAGCCAGTTCAAACACATTCGCTAACTCGGGAGTAGGGGGCTGGTGACAGAGTAATGGGACCCGACCCGGGACCACTAGTGAGGCCAACAAGCACCTAACTCGGAACCACCTCAAGAAGCCCAACGGTCATAATCATTTACTACGGAGTTATAATGCCAACGGTCACGGACTCAAGACAAGGGATAATGAACACTCGACCTTCATTAATATGGTGAATAAATGTGGACTTGACTTGACTTGGCTTGGCTCCTCATTACTGAGGGACCGTTACTGAGATAGAAGAACGTTGGAGTATTAGCATAAATAGGATACTCTCTACATTCAGGGGACACACTCTGATTTTTGTACAGAAAACACTTTGGCAATATACACACAACTTGTTACTTATCAATTAGATTCTCCGATAACATATTTACCATCACATATAAAAATTAAGTATACTAATTTCATCAAAAGTTTTTACATTTTCCCTTATAAGTAATGTTGGCAAGTGTATGTTTGTTACTTATATAGAGCGTGTTTGGTGCATGGAATAGGTCGGGAATGGAATACCATTCCCGGGAATAGACCTATTCCATTATTTGGTTTATCTTTTCATGGCTGGGAATAGCATTTCCGGGAATGATATATATATATAACCATTGCCGTCGCCACCACCACCACCATTGCCATCGCCATCGCCGCCATCGCCATCGCCACCACCACCGCCACCATCGCCGCCGCCACCACCACCACCGCCACCATCGCCGCCGCCGCCACCACCACCGCCACCACATATTTTTGTAAGGGTATTTATGTCTTTTAAAACATATATCATTTCTATTCCTTAAACCAACCAAATACTGTAATATAATTCTTAAAGTCTATTCTTCCGCGAACCAAACAATAGAATACAATTCATATTCTATTCCTTGCCTATTCCATTCCTTATGGAGTAACATTTCTATTATCTCAAAATTCATTTCGTGAACCAAATGTGCTGATAAGAAAAAATGTAATACTTTTAATTCAAAATGTAAAAGTATTATATTTTTCTTCAAAAGTATTACATTTTCCAAATAATCAATAAACATTTTATTCTTTATTAGTATTACATTTGTTCTTGACCCGACCCGTCTCACAGATAAGAATATGTTAGACAATTTTACACAAATTTTTGCCAAATTCATAATATAAAAGAGTAAAAAATTTCATAACTTTTTGAATAACAATGGAATTTTAAAAGTCTTAATTGGATACCACTTAAAGGTTAAAGACTCTTTAAAAATTGTAATCGAATACTGTCTGACTTTTTAAGATTCTTTACAAGTTTGAATTGAATATCTCTAAATTTTAAAGTTCATAAAAATCTTTAAAAATTTATGAAAATCACGATCGAATACCCCCTCTAAATATGTATTCCCTAATTAATGATACAAAATTAAAATACTAATTTTTTTATTTTTAAATGTAATTATCTTAATTATAAATTTAGTTATATAAATTATAATTAGAGAAATTATATTATAAAACTTTTATAAATACATATTAATAAAAATTACGTGCTCATACAATCCATTATACAATCATATAAAAACTACGGGGAACCAATGTGCAGATTGGCTTGCAAATTTTGGGCAAAATATAGACTGGGGAACTCGTGTTTGGAACTCATCCCCCTCGAATCTCAACGCTCTTATGGACGCCGACGCTCGCAGCAGGTCGGTTCCAAGGATCAGATAACGCCTTCAGCTGAAGGTGGCAAATGCACCAAAAAAAAACAATCATATACATCCAATTAGGACCTACATTTACTCCTACAAACTTTAAAATTTACATTATTTGGTTTCTAAATATAACTTCCTTAAGTATTCTTCCAAAGACTGAACCCCAACCCTAAGGGAATAACTTCCTTAAGTATTATTCACATTGTTGGAAGTGTAATATATATGAAATATAATTAAAAAAATTAATTTAATTATGTAAATTTTGTCTGTAAATTTATCTAAGTATGTATATCATTAAATACTATATTAATTATACAAAATTTTAATTTTAATTTTGTATATTATGAAATTACAAACCTGACTAAATATATTGATAGTACTATATTATTATATTGTATACTGTAACATTTTTTAATTGTGCAGATAAAACACTAATTACCAATTAATGATATTTTGTTCGTTTCACTAAAAAGGAAAAAATTGTATTTTTATAAAAATTGGAGGGGTATATTTGACATTTACGGGGAAGTGGTCAGCAGTTGCGTAGATCCTTCTACGGACTATGTTCTATAAATAGACGCGCTCTGAACAGCTGAACGCTATTAGCTTTCTTTACGACATTACCCCTTATTCAGCCGCCTTTACTTGCGATTGCTCTTACTAGGTTTGTCTCATCTCTCTCTCTTTCTCTCTCTCTCTCTCTCTCTCTCTCTGTTCACAAATACTATTTGAGGCTTGGGGTTTTGATGGTGTTCAACCAATTAGGGTTATCTCTGGATAGGATAAGGGGATAACCCTCGGTCGTAAGTCTTGTCTGGGTTTTCTTTTTTCGCGTTCTTTGCACTCAATTTTGGTTCTTGAAGTGAGTAAGAAGTTGATGATTTTATAGTGTGTTAGACTTAGAGTGGATAAAGAATGAGGAACCATACACTTGTGTTTGATTGGCTGCGCCTTTATATTGATTTCAGGTCTAATTTGTACACTGGCAGTTCTTAAAGATTTCGTCTTTTTAATTTAGGGAAAGATATAAAGAACAGATTCAAGTTCATGCGAAGGAGATGGTGTTGAAGAAGCATAGAATTCCAGGGGACTATTCAAGTGTTTGTAGATCGAAAGTTTCTGGAAGAATTGACACTGGTGTTACTGTTTCTGAGGGTTCTATGGCTTCTAGGAAAAAATGGAAAACTTTGAATTCTTCCACCCAGCATGGTTTTTCTGTGCCCACAAATGTTATACGATTATCGAAACTATCTTTGTCTGAGAGAAAGAACTTAGTACTGCAGTTGAAATCCGAACTTGGAGATATCCAAATTCTCCTGAAGAAACTCGAGTCGCTAGAGGCAAAACCTGTTGCAGTCCCGTCTAATGAAATTCTTAGCACACAGAAAGGGCCACCTGTGCAGAACTTTTCGCAATTCCTGGAAAACTCGAGCTCTCTTGGCCAGAAGCCACGGGGGTGGAATCGGGGTACATCGGGAAGGTTTGAGTCTCTGAAAAGGGATCCCGAGCAGTCAAATACGAACTCGATGATATTCAAGAAATGTGAGGGCTTGTTGAGAAAGTTGATGACACAAAAGGGTTGTGAGTGGTTTAATCAACCTGTTGATATAGTGAAGCTAAATATCCCAGATTATTTTACCATTATTAAACAACCTATGGATCTTGGGACAGTAAAGAAGAACCTTACTTCGGGTCAGTACTCGAGTCCACTGGATTTTGCTGCTGATGTGAGACTGACTTTCTCGAATGCCATGACCTACAATCCGCCTGGGAATATAGTCCATACTTTGGCTGATACCCTGAGTAAATTCTTTGAAGTTCGATGGAAACCTATTCAGAAAATGGTTCATGTAAATTCAGCTAAACCCGCAGAAGAAAATCCAGCCCTGCATGAAGAATTTGAAATGACCAAGACTGTATCTTCTTCGAAAAAGAGGAAACTTTCTCCTGTACATCATACTGCATCGCCAGAGCCTCTGAAGCAGAGCATGACGGCTGAGGAGAAACAGAAATTAAACACCGACTTGGAAGCATTACAGGGAGATCTTCCTGATCACATAATTGAGTTTCTCAAGGGACAGTCTTCAAATGGAGCAGAGGTTGGGGAAGATGAGATCGAGATTGATTTTGATGTTCTCAGTGATGATACAATGTTCAAATTGCGAAAGCTTCTAGATGACTTTTTGCAGAACAAACAAAGCGAATATGCAAAAGCGGAGCCTTGTGAGATAGAGGTATTCCAGTGTACAATGCAAAGATCTTCCCCTATTAAATTGAATTTTCCACCATGGTTTGAGGTTATATGCTTTTAAGAATGACCTTGGCTTTTTCGTTTTCTTGGCATCTTTATTTCAGCTGCAAAATGATTCTGGATTTAGCAATTCGTCAATGCAAGTAGACAAAGGTTATTAGTATTTAAATTTTTCTTCTTGAATTCCCCATGCTTTCTTAAAGACAATATTAGCGTGTTACCTCCTTATATATCACTAATTTAAATTACAGGTAATGAACTCGAAGATGAGGAGATTGATATTGGTGGAAATGAGCCTCCAGTCTCGAGTTATCCTCCGGTTAAGATTGAACGGAATGTTGGTGAGGAAACTAATGATTGTGTTAATGCTGACGACCCATCTAGCAATTCAGGTTGATCATTTGAGCAATTCAGACAGTTATTTTTGCATGCATTGTGGATGAGGAATTCGCCTCATCCACTTATGAAAATCTTCTTTTTATACCCCATAGAAGTCATTATATATTTACAAGTTTTATGTTTTTGCACAATTGCCCCCCTTCAAGTTAAAAAAAAATGGGTAACTATCTTGTGACTTGAAATAAAGTTTACTAATTATGTTGTAAAATCAATAAGAAATTTTGGGATTCTTGGTACTAGAATTTGGAAATGAAAAATGAAATCTTTAAAAAATAAAATAAAAAAGAAAAAGAGAACATTTCTGAGATATGATTGTTGGATTTGCACTTACAGTGAGGATTGCTACTAGTGTGGAAAGACCAAAAGAGCACCTTTTTGTAATGAGAATTGTGAAAATGCATTTACATAGACAAATGTGACGTTGATATATCATGAATGCATAAATATTTTTTGGACGGTTAATTATACTTCTGGCTCTTATAATAGGTATATATGAATGGTCAAATTACTCCCTAAATTATGCATCGAGGTGGCTATTTTGGTCCCCTTTATTACGGCAATTGTTAGGTCTAAAATGTAGCAAATGGGTTCTGGTTACCTATTTCCTATTACGAATTTTTCTGAGTTTCTTGATTAATTTTCATAGTTGCGCTTTCCTACAGAATCTGATAGTGGGTCGGACCACGTCCATGAACAAGGTTCACAGCAGAAGGCAAACTCTAGTGATTCAGAGGGCCAAGATGATGGTAAGGAATACAAATGAGGGATTGGTTTATAGGCCGTTATAAGTCAAGTCTTATCATCATCATTTAACGTTTTAGGGGAGAGCACCCAGGATGGGAGGCCGGTCTCCCCCGAAAGGCTCTATAGGGCTGCTGTACTGAAGAATCGATTTGCTGATACAATTCTGAAAGCTCGTGAGAAGACGCTTGTGCAGGTAGGTATTTCACCGCACTTTTTTTGGTAGCTTGGCTGACCTGACTGATCATAGGAGATCTCGACTCTATTGTCTGGCAGGGTGAAAAGGGAGATCCAGAAAAACTGAAGCGTGAAAGGGAGGAACTCGAGATGCAAAAGAAAAAAGGTGAGACCTTTGTCCTAATTAACCGCCGTAATTTACTTTAAAGTATATATAACTGACCTATATTGGCCTGTGAGCAGAGAAAGCTCGGTTGCAAGCAGAAGCCAAAGCTGCAGAAGAAGTTCGAAAACGAGCAGAAGAAGAGGCTGCAGCCGAGGCCAAGAGAAAGAGAGAACTCGAGAGAGAAGCTGCAAGGCAAGCACTGCTCAAGGTCAGTTTTTTACACTCGAGTAAATATATCTTGCATCATCGGATCTTCAAACGAACTCTGAATCTGCAGATGGAAAAGACCGTGGAGATAAACGAGAATTCCCGGTTCCTCGAAGACCTGGAGATGTTGAGTGGAGTCGGCCATCCTGAGCATTTGCTTAGCTCTGCAGATGAGACCAGCCCAGAACACTTGCAAGATGGCGGTTTAGGCAGTTTTAAGTTTGGAGGTGGTAATAATCCCCTGGAACAGCTAGGGTTATACATGAAAGTGGACGACGAGGACGAATGTGAGGCCCTGCCACCACCTAAGCTCCCAAACGACCAAGATTCTCTAGAGGAAGGTGAAACTGAATAGGATTTTTTCCATTGTATTATACAAAATATAAACTTGGAAACCATCAAAGTATTGTAAATTGTGAAGGAATCATAGTAATTCTCGGATAAAATTTAGGGACTTATTTGATTTTTTTCGAGATAAAACAAACAATTTAATTTGGTATTGGAGTAGACAGATGATCTTGAATGATAAACAAATATTATTGTATCTTCACTAAAACTTTACTTTTTAGTTAACTTCACAAGTACTATAAGTGTAAAACAAGCCCAGCTAGCACTAAATTCCCAATTCCATCATCTTCTCCAAGAACTGCCTGCATTGTATCACAATTTTCTTGATTATGGAAGTTTGAATCCATGCATGCCATGAACTTAAGAGTAGAACTTGTAGGTCTTGGCTTGTATTATGATTTGTCTCAGCCCTCCAATGGGTGCTATAACCATCAAAAGAACTCCAAGTATGATGCAGAACTGAAATGATATGATATGATATGAAGAGATGAGATGAATGGAAGGATTTAAAACACAAATTAAAGGGAATGTAATTAAGGTGTGTATAGTAGCATTCATTTCATACCCAGTTAGCTATCCAAGAAAGACTGTATTTCTTGGGTTTGTAGATGGCAAGCCACATAATGCATGGCAGCTGCGGGCAAGATTGAAACCATAGTAAGTAAGCTATATATATATAATTTGTTCTATGGTAGAGAATTGAAGTGTTTGTTGCTTACGAAGTATGTGGTTGGGGCAAAAGCGAAACCTCCAAAGAATCCAAGAAGCCCTCCAAAGAAAGGGAAGGTAATGGCAACAAACATTGTGAATGCTGCATATATACATCAATCATATATATAATCAAATTCAGTATATGCATGGTTTAGGCACGTTGGATAATATATATATTGTTCGGCCGAGACCCGTGAAAGGCCAAGTCCAACACCAACTGGCTAGGCGAATTCTTGGGCTGCCATGCCTATTGAAAATGTGGTGTGACTGTATAAGGGAACTTTTGACACAGTGGTAAGCGTTTGAGCTGAGTACAAGTTGCTTTACTTACCCACATAGATGTTCCTAGAGGCAAAACGCAGGTACCAGGTAGGCTTGAACATCAATTTCTTCACAAGTACCGTCTCGATCATGTCAAACACCGGCATTGCATAAATCTAGAAATGAAAGGGTGTTAGGAAAGTGTATAATTTGATGCTTTAACTTAACTTATGACACTTATTACTCACCTGATAACTTCCAATGACATGAACAACTACAAACATGTTGGCCATGGCAATGAGCCAGGTAGGTTTTTCCAAGGTGATGAGGATGTTATCATCCACGGAATTCCCAAACATCCAATACCCAATAAAGGCAACCGGAAAGTAACACAAAGCAACCACAATATAAGCAACAACAACCCCTCTCCACATGGGTCCTTTGGAAGGCTTCTCAGGGGTGGAAGGAATAGTAGCCTGAATCTCCAACACCACATTATGGCCTGCATAGGCAAACGCCACATCCCCTAAAGAAGCAAAGAAGTTGAACACCGTCCCCGGCGTGGAGTGCGCCTTGTACCCATACTCCACCCCGTCTTTGACCCCTTTCTTCACCGACGCCCCCCACGCGATGGTGGAGTAGCTGAGTGACATCACCGCCGCGGCCAAAGACACCCCGGAGATGGAGTTGAAGTTGGGGAGGTGGGAAAGCACGAAATGGGCAGAGGCAAAGATCATAATGAAGTAGGTGAGTTTTATGTCCTTTTTGCAGTGAGGATGACCCTCATTGTCGTAATACTTTTTGCAGACTAATTCGTGGAATTTGTGGAGAGATTTCCCCCCAGTGACCATATAAACTATGTCCACCCCAACTTCCACGACTAATTGTTGGGGCACCACGATCCAGAGGCCCAGTTTTTCTCCGAATGCGTACTGGCCGAGCTCATGGTACCTGTCGAAGCGTTTCCCAGGCACCATTTCGTGCATTTCCACCATTTGCCAGAGAGTGTAGAGAGTGATGATCCAAGAGATGACCATGACCGCCACGCCGGGTCCCCATCCGAGATTTGACATGGCGTAAGGGAGGCTGAGAACTCCCGCCCCAACCATGGCGGTCACGTTGTGGAAAGCTGAGTACCACCATTTTGCATTCCTTGAAGATGTGATTGGAAGCCAGTCATCAATGGCCTTTTCTTTTGCAGATCGTTCATCAACCTGCAAGTCATCTCATCTCATTATTAACTCTATAAATAATTAACCCAAAAATGATGTCCATATTGCGTGGACCGTGGTCCACATAGCTGCGTGGACAAAAAACGATGTCGTTTTGTCTAATTTTATTTTTTCATAGGCTCAGCTGCAACATACATTTTGATAACTTATAATGTACATTACTCTAAAATATAATATACATTATTTCAAAACATAATGTACATTATTTTATAACATAATGTACATTATGTTACCCCAGATTTTTCATTATTCTAATTATGTAATGTACATTATTTTAACACATAATGTACATTATTCTAACACATAATATTTACGGTGATATTTTAGACCGTGGTCCACATAGCTGTGTGGACCGATAATTTGCCACTATTCAGATTATATTTTCATGTTTACAAAATTAAATAAATATTTTCAATTACATCTGATTCTAATGTATAAGCCCAGCCCAGCAACACTGTTAGGATCAAACGTGGTGGGCGGAAGGGGCAAGTCCATCACCTTGCCTCTCAAACGGTTTATAAAGAAGTAAAGTGGAACATTTGGCCAGTTTCTATCACTTAGTGTAGTGACAATAGAGACATAGGATTTCTTCTAGCTATCGGCTGGAGGGATACCTTTGAACAATAAAAAAAAAATAGAACATTCGCTACTAACTATAGAGTTCCTATCACTTAGTGTAGTGACAGTAGAGACATAGGATTTCTTCTAGCTATCGGCTGGAGGGATACCTTTGAACAATAAAAAAAAAAATGGAACATTCGCTACTAACTATAGCTTTTGCTTGATCGTAACAAAACTTTATAATTACACCAAAAGCTATAGCTAAGGGATAATTTTATTTCCTTATATACTAAGCTACTAATTAACATACTGCCACTACAATTTAGAGAGACAGGGTGCTACACTTAACCCTTCAAGGGCCTCCGCCTAATAATCTTTCAGCCACCAATTGTTGGACTTGACCCTTTACGGCTTCCGCTGAACAAAGACTATGATTCAACTCATTTAACCAAATTAACGCTACGCAAAAAGCGCACGGGATCCATGTATGTGCCTCATTAATTTAATAATTTGAAGGGTTACAACGCCACTTCAGTTTTCTCAAAGATCTGATCTGATCTGATCTATATGGAGATTGGACTTTAATTTGGAGGCTATGAAATATGAATATAATTGAAGCGATAGACTTGCTTTTCTGAGTTAAAGTCAACAACATAAGTTCAAAACATACATTTAAGTGTGAAATAAATTAGAATGCCTTAACGTCAACGTAATGTGGTCTAGTTGTTATTATTATTATTATTATTATTATTATTATTATAGACATTTAATAGTCAAAATTACTATTTTTGTCATTGGAGGACTAATTCATTCACTATACTAACAACTCAAGGACCAAATGCAGTAGCAACTATGATTGAAAGATTGAATTAATTACGGAATATTTCTATAAAATTGAGGGACCAAAAGTGTTATATATATATATATATATATATATATATATATATATATATATATATTTTTAAGTAGAAGTTACATTTAGGTCTCGTAATTATTTTATATGTTAATTGTTTCAATTTTTAACATTTTTTTTGTATTGTAATATATCCTATAACCTTTCAAAAATGCTGCAATTTTACTCTCAGCAACGTAGGTAACCATTAAATTATATTAATGTTTCACTTAGTAAATGTGTATTTTTATTAATTTATTATTTTTATAACCATTTCAATTTTCATATTTAATCCGCAAAGTAAAGAAATGAAAACCTAATTTTCTCCCTAAATTTTCCCTCTTCATATTTAGAACATTTTCCTTTTAAATTTTTTTTTTTAATCAAATTCTCTTATTATTATTTTTTTTCTTTAGATGAAATACCAAGACTGAAGAAGGATTTAATTAATGAAGAAACATATAAAATTATTAAAATATCTATGTATTAAGTAAATTAAACTAATTACCCTAATAAAGTTTAATAGTTATGATTTGTTAGGACTTAGGACTAAAATTATTATAACTTTTTTGAAAAGTTAGGGGCTAAATGACTAATAAGAAACAATTGAGGAATTAAAATGTATTTTCTATAAATAAAAATAAAAATAAAAATAAAAATAAAAAAAGAAGAAAACTGGGATGAGGTAGCAGGAGAAGAGCGTATTAGCATACTTCCATGCTGTCCCCTTCCAGTAGATGGAGGTTGTTTATCTCTGTGTATATATCGCTACCTCACAATAATTCTCTCTCTCTCAAAAAAAAATAAAAATAAAAAACAAAATATATAATACAAATAAGAAAGTGAATTGAAGACACTGGAAAACACACAACCCAGCAGATATATATGACAAAAGTTTAAATTATTAGAGGAATTAATTTAACAAAACCAATATATATGTATATATAGATGTGTGTTGAGTATGAAGATGGAGAAGAGTAGTGCTTACAGTCTTGGAGTTGTAGTTTTGGAGATCAGACGACGGAGCTTGAGTACCCATCTTATTATGATCCAGGAGTTAGTTGATGCTAATATATTAGCACCTTCAATTCTATCTATATATAAATATATATATATGTATATACTCCAGCAACTGTATTATATTATGAATTGAAGAATCCAAGCTAAGAGATCAGAGAAGAAGCTCCGAGGTGTAGTGTGATGCCACAATTCAACTATACTCTCTGTCCTCAATTAGCTTTTAAATAAGGACTTGGTTTCCGCCGGCCGGCCTGTTTAATTTAATTTCCTGATTTTAATTTTACTTTGACTTTTGGAAATACTACTGCCATTCGTATTTACGAATCAAGCTCTTAATTATTATTATTATCATTACACTTCAAAGTTCCTTGTGTTTAAATTATAAATATTGTGTGCTAAACTTGTATTTTTCATTTTATTGATAATTGATACTTGTAGGGGGTGTTTGATAAATAATTGTTAGCTGATTGGATTAGTGGCCTGTGTTTGACTAGTTGATAACATTAACGGATTGTAGAAAAATGTTTGATAAATTAGCTGATAGCTGATTACATACAAAATGACCTTTTCAAAAGCTGATCGAAAAAACTAGTTTGACCAATTCTTTGAATTTTAACATTTTAGATACAAAAAGTTAATTAATCAAAAACTCATATTGATTGTTTAACCAAGTCAAACAACTAATAGTGGTCAAATAAACCAAATTGACCAATAAGCTAACTATATTATCAAATAGGACTAGTCTTTTAATTCACCAAAAACAAAAAAACAAAAAAAGGACTAGTCTTTTAAGTATCGTATATATGATTTGATTCAATTCTTCAATTGTTGGTAGGTACAGGTAAACTATGAATCCCTAAGTTAATATTAAAAAAATGTTTTTGGTTTTCAAATGAGTGAAAAGACGATCTCAAATTAATTGTTAGCTAGTAAAATGATTCACCATACATTTTAGATATTTGAAGAATAAAAATCCTAAGAATTGAACCAAAAGTGAAAATTTTAACTATTAAATTAAAATATTGATCAAGTTCACTATACTTTTATGTTCTGAAGTTAAAAATATCATTTTTGGTTCGCTGTAGTACAGTGCGTGTTCCAATCCTATCTGTCTCTTTCCCAAGAAAATTCCACCATTCCTTGTTGCATGGTCTTGGTGGCCACATCCTATATACTATGTAATCAATGAAATATACAATAATAGAGCATTTGGTTGGAATGAATTTAAATTCTATTCCCAGTTAATTTCCACCTCATTTCAAAGGTCACTAAATTCCTTAGTTTGATTGGAAAGAATTGTAATTCCCTCATTTTTATAGAATTAAAATCCCATGTCTTCCTTGTGATTTTAATTCCATGAATTTTAGGAAGAAAAAAAGATAATGATGAGACAAAATTATACTATTTTTTTTAACCTAAAATTGATGCCTGACAACAATCATGGGCATTTTGGACTTTATACTACTTATTTCCTTTCAATTCTCATGTATACTAAACATTAAAATTGAAATTTCTAGTAATTTTATTCCGGTAAACCAAACACTGAAATTTAAATTCCCACTTTATTCTCAGTAATTCATCTCCCATAAAATTTCAATTCCTTTCCCACGTAATTTCCTCCCTCCAACCAAACGCTCCGTAAGAGGTTGATAGTGTATGTATTTAATATGTTTTATATCTAATTTTGTCCAAAGAATTATGTGCACAAGATTTAACTTCTTAAACACAAACGGTAATATAGGCATTATTATAACGTGCATAAAAATATGAAACTTTTTAATTTTATTATTACACTCCCATCTTATTTTTAGATATACCAACATATAAGAATGGTCGTAAATTTGTTATATCCATTTTCATTTCACTACATCGAAAAGGATAGATTATACCTAATCTAACAATACTACATATTATCAAATACGGAGTAATAAAACTAAGCTAAGGTTTTAACTCTTGATCATGATTTTATTGTATAATATAAAATGAAGATATATATATATATATATATATATATATATATATATATATATATATATATATATATATATATATATATATATATATATATATATATATATATATAAGTTTAAGTTCCAATGCCGGTTTCCCGTGCGGTTGTGCGGGTGATTAATGTGCATGAGTTTTGTACTTAATGTGCGTGAATCTTGTGCTTAAGGTGCGTGAGTTTTGTACTTATGGTGCATGAGTCTTGTGCCTAAGGTGCGTGGGTTGTGTGCTTAATGTGGGTGAGTGTGTACTTAATGTGAGTTGTTGAAAATTTAAAGTGCATGAGTTTTGTGCTCAAGGTGCGTGAGTTTTGTACTTAATGTGCGTGAGTGTGTACTTAATGTAAGTTGTTAAAACTTAAGGTGCATGTTTTTTGTGCTTAATGTGTGTGAGTTCTGTGCTTAAGGTGCGTCCGCCCGCACCTGATCCCTTCCATATATATATATATATATATATATATATATATATATATATATATATATATATATATATATAGGTCCCTGTGCGGTTGAAGGTGCCAAGTGCGGTTGTGCGGTGAAAGGAGAACCATTGATTTTGCTTAAATCAACGTTTAGATTACCAAAATTTTTTAAAAAAAATGCGGTGGTATTTTGGTAATTTTTTGCATTTAGGTCAAATGTAAGGTGCATGATTTTTGTGAGTTTTGTATATAAGGTGCGTGAGTTTGTGCTTAAGGTGCGTGAAATTTGTGCTTAAGGTGCGTGGGTTGTGTACTTAATGGTAATAGTTGTTGAAACTTAAGGTGCATGAGTTTTGTGCTTAAGGTGTGTAGGTTTTGTGCTTAAGGTGCGTGGGTTTTGTGTTTAAGGTGTGTGAGTTTTGTGCTTAAGGTGCGTAGGTTTTGTGCTTAAGGTGCGTGAGTTTTGTGTTTAAGGTGCGTGAGTTTTGTGCTTAAGGTGCGTGAGTTTGTGGTTAATGTGATTAGTTTCTGAAACGTAGGTGCGTGGGTTTCCTTTTTAATGTGCGTTGTTTTCATCCTTAAGGTGCATGATTTATATGCTTAAGGTGCGTCAGTTATGTGAAACTTAAAGTGAACAATTTTTAAAACCTTAGGTGCGTGATTTGTGTTCATAAGGTGCTTTGATATGTGCTGAAGGTGCGTGGTTTGTGTTCTTAAGGTGTTTTGTTCGTGTGCTTAATGTGCATGTGTTGTGTACTTAAAGTGCGTCAGTTTAATGCTTAACGTGCGTCCAACCGCACGGGACGCCATTCCCGCACCTGATCTCATCCATATATATATATATATATATATATATAAAGGGGTTCCTGTGCGGTTGAGGGTGCCAGGTGTGGTTGTGCGGTGAAAGGAGAACCATTGATTTTACTTAAATCAACATTTAGATTACCAAAATTAAATTAAAAAAACGCGGTGACATTTTGGTATTTTTTGCATCTACGTAAATTTAAAGTGTTTGGGTTTGGACTTAATGTGCATGAGTTTTGTGGTTAATATGCGTGTGGTTTGTGCTTAAGGTGCGTGGGGTTTGTGCTTAATGTGCGTGAGGTTTGTGCTTAAGGTGCGCGGGATTAGTGAGTAATGTCAGTAGTTGTTAAAACTTAAGGTGTGTGAGTTAATACTTAAAGTGCGTCAGTTTAATGTTTAATGTGCTTGAGGTTTGTGCTTAATGTGCGTGAGTTTATGCTTAATGTGCGGGAGTTTGTGCTTAATGTGAGCCATTTTAAAATCTTAAGTGCATGAGTTTTGTGCTTAATGTGCTTTGTTCTGTGCTTAAGGTGCGTGGTTTATGTACTTAATGTGAGTGATTTGTGTTCTTAAGGTGTTTTGTTTGTGTGCTTAAGGTGCGCGGTGATTTGTATACTTAAGGTGCGGCACGTTAATGTTTAAGGTGCGTTCAACCACACTGGAAGCATCACCCGCACCTGAACCCTTCCATATATATATATATATATATATATATATATATATATATATTGTTTAGGTAAGCTACAGCCGCACGCATTGATTGCAACGTAAAAGTTGGTTAATTACACAGCTACAGCTAATCAGTTCCCGTGATAGTATATATCGTACGCGTTTGACTACATATATATATTTTAAGTCTAATGATACTTAATTATAGATTACTAATTGACTCCTATGATACATAAAAAATAATTAAATAAATTTAAATCTAAGCTCATTTTATTCTTTTATTAAAAAATTATCTATATTACACTTTGTAAATTAAAATATATATAGAGTAATTTTCCTATTCAAAGCATTTTGAAATATATAGTTATAAGTAGTATTTTATATGAGCCATGCAGAAATATATATGTCCAATATTAATACTTAAGGTTAATAGTATATAGTTTTACTTTTAAATTCATAGTTGTAGAATACATATTATTTTAAAAGTATAGTTTATAATTTGAGTAATAATTATGGTATGATTAATATTATTAAACTTTTCTCCAAAAGAATATTATTAAAGTAAGAATTTTAGATATAATAAATTACTAAATATAATTATGGTAATGTTTAATTAAAATCTAAATGGATTCAAACTTATTACTTAAATTACTCTAATATATAATGTCTAAATACATTATTACCATTGAATAATATAAGAAAAGATATCGTACGCGTATGCTTGTGATGGTAATAATAATGAGAAAAGATAACAGAAATTATAATTATAAGGATATTTTTGTGTAAAAAAATTGTATAATACAACTCTTATATCATAATGTAAAAAAAAAAAAATGACATAAATCAAAAATATAATCTAGATTGAGACTTATTACATTTTAGATTTAGATAGTGCATTTTCCATATGTGTGTGTGTGTTGGAGATGTGCGAAGGAACTCCCAAGTGAAAAATGTGTGAGATCTTAGCCATGGATCTAATCTAAATTAACTGCCTAGAATGAAGGAAACATTTCAAAAAAAAAAAAAAAAAAAAAAAAAAACAAATGTGTAACTTCCTGGAGCAATTCGTTGATATTATATTACTAATAATAATAGTCTGAAGATCAAATTCAACCATTACTAATACATAAATTCAACCATTCGCACATTGAATTCATAACCAAAAACATTAATCAGGATTTAGTTAACTAATTGAAATTAGCAATTTAATAGATGAACCAAAGTTATGCACCTCATCAAGGTTTAAAATTATGCACCTGAAGGTTAAAAGTTATGCACATGTAGTTCCAAAGTTATGTACTGAGGCAACAAAGTTATGCACCTGATGATTAAAATTTATGTACTTGTAGGCTAAACTCTATGCACTTCAAGGTGCAAAGTAATAAATTTTAAAGTTATACGCCTTAAGTTCTAAGTTATACACTTGAATAAGGAAAATGATGCACTCGAATAAAAAGAAATAATTCACCATCTTTTGATAAGCTAATAAAGTAAACATTCATTCAAAGAGAAACTATGCACACAAAGAAAGAACAATATGCACTTGAAGAAGGAAATTAATGCACACATCTTCTGAGAAGCTAAAAAAGTAAATATGCACTAGAAGAGAAACCATGCACTCGAAGAGAGAAAATATTGTTGGTCCTAAAGGAGGTATGGTAAAAGTCTAGAGGGGGGTGGGGGGGGGGGGGGTGAATAGACTTTTAAACTGATTTCGCAAATATAACAATTGTTAAGGCAACAGAGAAACCAAAACTCTTAACTGGATTGTTAGAGTCTTGTGCACAGCAGAATAAGTAAAGTAAGTGTTGTGTGATTGTGTCAAGTATATCCACGTGAAGGCAAGCAAGCAAAAAGTAGTAAGTAAATAAAGCAGTAAATGACACAAGGCAATTATAGTGGTTCGAAGGTGATGTAATCCTCCTGCTCCACTTGCTCCTATCTTCAGGAGCAATTCACTATATCCACCACTTTTTGGTTCCAAGATACAATGAATTCCGTGATCTAGTGCTTTGATCACTAAGCCCACACTAATCACGCCAGTGCCTCCAACACTGGTGCTTCGGATTTCACAACTCCGTGCTACTTTCCAGGATTTCACAGCTCCGTGTTACTTTCCCCCCTTCTTCTACGCTCCGGTAGAACTGCACTTCAAATTTCACAACTCCGTGCTACTTTTCAGGATTTCACAATTCCGTGTTACTTTCCTCCTTCTTCCAAGACTTCACAGCTCCGTGTGACCATACTTCTTCTTACACTCCCGTAGGGATGTTACTTGTTTGTAAGTTTCTCTGATCTTGCTTCCAACTTTTGAGACTTCTGACTGTCAAACGGTGTGCAATCTTATTAATGAGTCCTCCTCGATTGACTTATCTTATGCCGGATGCGTGACCAATGAGTGTAGAGTTTATCAAAGACACTTAGAAGTAGTGTCCATTAGTTTCATTCCTAGATCAGTGAATAAGTCTGCTCATGCGTTAGCAAGAGCTGCTCGTTCCCAAACTGGTCATTTTGTTTGGTTTTCTTTTATTCCTACTTGTATTGAACGTTTGGTTTAATAAAGTTTTGATTTTTCCTTTCAAAAGAAAAAAAAAAAAAAAAAAGAGTTTGAATTCTTCTGAGAATTTAAAATATAGAAAATATATCTTATATTCTTATCCCTGCTAAACTTTTTCATCTCATATTTTCCCTTTCTAAATCATTGGGTGACCATCAATATGCTAACCAATCACTAATTAAAAAAGAAATTTAAACCAATCAAATGTTGCTAAGTTTGGAGATAAAAAAAATATAAGGAAAATAAATTAAGGGCATTACTCTTAAAATATAGGGAAGTTATTATGATGTGTATTAGATTATTACAAATGTGATTTCTAGAAAGCAAGAGATGTAAATCTAAATTAATAGTGATCCAATTTTTGTTTCTCCTAGTACACTTTTTCTACTATACACATTCCTTAAATTATTTTTACATAAACTTAAAAACAAATCACCACGTCAAAGGCCTTGTGAATTGTAATCGAGAGGCATAGCTGTAGCTTCTCAAATGAAAGGTCTCAAATGAAAGGTCTCAAATTCGAACCCTAGTGTGTGTCATTGACTATTTGTACTTCAGTAAGTTGAGAAAGTATCTATTTCTCATATGAGAAGTCTCAGGTTCGAACCCTAGTGTGTGACATTGACTCTTTGTACTTCAGTAAGTTGAGAAAGTATATATAAACAAATATTACATTGTAACAGAGTCAATAGTACTCAAAAAAAAAAAAAAAAGACACAAATCACCACAATTGTTATTGTCACACCAAGAGGCGGGAATAATGGCATTAGCCCATATGTACGCCAAAAACTAAGCGCGTAGTTGTAATTTTCTGGCCAGCAATTTTGTTTGGTTGTTACCTTTTGCTGTAAGTTTGTTTGCTGTCCATTAGCATCACCTTCTACAATTTAAATCTTGTGTTTACCTCTTAGTACATTTTCCGGACTTCGGATCTGAAATTTATTTATATTTAAATATAAAATTAATAAAATACACATAAAATTTTATATAAGCTAACGTGCATGTACTCTTGACATTTATTGATTACTTATAAATTGACGAACTTTAAAAAGTGTTAATTAAATTAATTCACTTTAATATATTTAAAATAATATAAAATTTCCTTTATACATCTATCTAATATTTTTGGGACAAAAATAGAGTTATTAAATCAGACTCATCCACAGTTTATGATGTGTCCTAAAATTTTCCATATTTATCGTTGCAGTCTGAAATAGTGCTTACGATGGCTACTGAATATGACTTCAAACAAAACAAAAAATAAATAAATAAAATAAAATTAATTTATTTCAATTCTTTCTTAAATAATACGTTAAGAAAATAATTATCAAATTTAAGTTTGTTTCTATTTTGTTCTCAATTATTAAAAATATATATATGTCACTTATAGTTGTTTGTTATGACTAAAGTGACACAAATTTTAACACTGAATATGACATATTTTTAATAGTCCATTAAGAATCAGGTGCAACAAATTTTAAACTCAATGACATTAAGGTGAGAAAAAATCAAGAAATTAGATTTTGTATGATCAAATGTTTATCACTACGTCAAAAGTTATAGCTAGTAATGAATGCACAACTTTATTTTCTTATACTTGTGTACCAATCAATGTCAGAGTCCAAGAACAAGATGATGAACTCGACTCTCCAACCCATAACCCAACAATCCCCCTTCCAACACCTGCCAGCCTCCCGTGACCTTGACTTTGATATCAATTGTAGGATCAAGTGATTATCACTGTGCCAAATGCTATAACAAGTAGCGAAGATGTAACTTTATTTCCTTATATTTGCGTAGCAGTCTACGCCACGGTATGATGGCAAGATACTGAACTCAGCTCTCCGAATCCCAGCCCAACAAATGTGAATTTTTTTTTAACTGAAAGGAAATTTCATTAAGTCAAACAATCATAGCCAGTGTTATAAAAATCGTGTTTAGACACCAATTAATCAACGCCTAGGTGCTAGTCGCCACCCGACATTGGCGTTTTTCCATTTAGGTGTCACCTAGTCGGTCGACTCGCTGCCGAATCGGCCAAGTCAGCTGAGTTAACTCGGTTGACTTGGCCGAGTTATTTTTTAATTTAATTTTTTACAATTCCTAAAGTCATGTGTAATTTTTTTTTATGTGTGTGTCAATGTGTGTACACACATGCACAATCCTTTGTTTTTTTTTTTAGTATTTCGCCTAGGTAGTAGCTCGTATTTTGCAACCTTGATCATAACATTTCAAAAAATTCAAATTGAGAATAAAAGTAAGGCATGACTAAGATGCATGCTACACGAGTACACGCTTTGATCCCTATTCCCTATCATCTAACCAATATAATTAAAGAAATAGGCTTCCTACCAAGTGTATTGATCGCACGCAGTATACATAATACATTATTCAATAATATTAAACACCAATATAATCAACCATTCAGGTTGTGACAGTGAAGTAGGTGCACTGCCAAGAAATTGATCTGAGGAGGATTAATTACAATAATAGCTACTTGGTCAAATAATGAATTTATGTTAAGAGGTTGAGTTGACTTGACTTGGCGTCGTCGTCTCAGATCATCAATTGAGCTGGAAGATTCATGGAATCTACAAAGCGCCAAGATTCAATACCTAATTATCACCTATCATAAGTTTCAACCTTAATTTCTAAATTTAAAGGTCCCTCACACTTTTATTTTGAAAGACTACAAGAAGTAAATTGCGGGATACGCCTCAATATAATAACACAGTAATCTGAGTGCTTGTTAATTAGGATGATATTAATTTATCTTAACAAGCTAACTCGATCACTTTGAAATCTTATAAAGTTTATATATACAAAAAAGGAAACTTTTGCATCCAACTAGTATAAAAGGATATATACAATCCTTTGGAAGAAGAAAATATATACAACCTAACAAATTTTAAAATTAGTTTATTATTGATTATCAAAACATTTTAAAGTACGTTATCTAGGTATATTTTATTTTAATAATGTCTACAAATAACAACTTCTATCAATATTTGGTTAAATATAAAAATTCGAATATATACATATATATGTACACACACACAGAGTCACACACTATACGATCTTTTGAATTAAAATTTTAGTATTTAATAAAGTTCCTTAACTTATTTTTGCCAACTCCAAGTTGACTTTTGACACATTTAAAATTTAATTTATTCAAATATAATATCAAGTTATCAAATAAAATATATATATATATAATATAATAAATGTTCACTCCACCAACTACGATAAAAAAATCAAAAGTCACGCCCGCATGAACAACTCAACTAGTCACAGATCAGAGGTAAAATTTGTCACAATAGGCTAAGGAGTGAGTCTCACCAACAGCAATGTAGGAGCAACCTCTCAATTAGTGAGGGGGCTCCTTGTGAGTGAGCAAAAGTTTAGTCTTTGTTGGTCAGTTAAGTCACCATAATTTACTCCTTCACAAACTATCGGGCTAGGGTGTAGGCACGCTTAGGGTGAACGATTCCACCTATGTCACAGGAAAAAAAAAAAACAAAACAAAAAACAAAAGTCAAAGTTATAGTGATTTACATCCTTACAAATATTCTGTCGAATTAAAGTGCGGGAGCCTTAGGGTTGGAGATTCAATTTTTGGAGAAATATTTAATATGGAATATTGGAATTTCAGGCCGGCTGAGAACCCCAATGAAATTGTCATCTGATATTTATCAGTGTGAATTCAACGATATATTTTCTTTAATTACATATTTAAATTATAATATAAAATCAAAATATGTTTTACACCAGTTAAAGTACTATTAAATTATTATTGAAAGTTATACATTTACTCGGTGCATAAAAATATTATTTTTCCCTCTTTATTATTATAATTATAAAAGAGTGAATAATGTAATAATTAAATACAAAAAATCACTAAATTAATAAAATATTATATCAGATATAAAAATTAAGAGATAGGGAGCAGAATAGAATTGCGGATCACTTGGCGTCGGAGGCTGTGGCTCATCCATCCGGATTGCGCATCTTTGAAGACCCTCCGGCAGAAGTCGCAGAGATGGTATACCACGACCGGGTTGGCGCAAGCTCGACAAGGAGGCTTTAGAGCTGTTTTTGGGTATCCCCTCCTTCTGATAAAAAAAAAAATATATATATATAAAAATTAAGAGATAATTTTAAAGGATAGGCATAAATAACTTTGCACCTCACTCTCATGTGAACATATTGTTTGTTGCATGTTAAACTAAAGTAGCTTAATAGTTTTGTCAACGTCATCTTGGTCGAGCCTATCACATTAACATAGGCTCTCCCTAGTTTGATTTATCTTTCATGTGTAATTTGCGGACTATTACACAGAAATAAAATTTTTACCATGTACAATCTCGAACAATGATTGTGATTTTTTTTTTTTTTGAGTACTACCGATTCTGTTACAATGTAATATCTGTTCATAACTGCTTTATCAGAAGAACTACTTAAAGATTGAACTCATGACCTCTCATTTAGAAAAGTCATGCACTTCGTGTTATTAGACTACAAGTCATTAATATAACTTAATAGGATATATTCAGACGCAAATGTATTAAACAATCAAGTCCATACACAATCTTTGAACCTTCATGGTTTTTAATTAATTATTTTTTTCTCTTTCTTTTTTTTCTTTTTCTTTTTTAGTAGTTCTCCTTGCCGGTCAACTTGTGTAGATAGGATCACTTGACAAGTCAGCAGTCTACGCCCCAAAAGCGAAAAGAATATATTTGCATTCACATTTCGCACTCACTAATTTGAATTTATTTATAAGTTCTCACTTCATTATCACATAATAGTAAGTTTTTTAAAGTTTAATTTTACCCTTTATATTTTAAAATATCTAAAATATTATCAAATATAGTGAAACAATTTTGTGAGGTTTTCACAATGCGAGTTATTTTGAACCAAATATAAAGTATTGTTTGAAGTTAATGAAAAGATGAGAAAAAAAATGTCGCAGAACTTATGATCAAATAACATAACTGTGACTCCCAAATGGAAGATTATAAGTTCAAGCTCAAATTAACTGATAACTGATTACATGTAAAATAATCTTTAAATGTACACATTATTTTCTCAAAAAGTTGAACATCTTTTTTGAATTTTAGCAATTTAGAGCAATTTGTTACAAAAAGTTGATTAACCAAAAAAAAAAAAAAAAAAAAAAAAAAACTGATTAACCAAACACTCATATTGGCTATTTTAGAGTTTTTTTTTTTTTTTTTTTTTTTTTTTTTTTTTTTTTTTTTAAAGCTGATTAACCAAACACTCATATTGGCCGTTTTAGAACAATGTGTTACAAAAAAACTTATTAACCAAACACTTATATTGGTTGCTTTAGAGTAATTTGTTTCAAAAAACTGATTAACCAAACACTCATATTGATTGTTTAATCAAGTCAAACAGCTAATATTGATCAAACAAGTCAAAATTGACTTATAAGTTAATTATGTTATCAAACAGACCACCATTATAATTGGATGTCAAAAATGAATAAATTATATTAATTTCTTTAGTTAGTTTCTAAAAGAAAAAATTAAACGAAAAAGAACACATCTTACACACCGACTGATGAGCCGTGAGCGTGAGTGCAATCCTAATAAAATGTCATGAGAAATATTGTAGACATTCCGAGTGTTTAGTAAATTGGAATTGAATTAAAATTTCTTTTTTTACACAATTTCTAAACATGAAAATTCTTGTGTTTGAAAGATAGGAATTAAAATTCCACGAAATCTCAATTTCTTTATTTCATGAAATTACAAATCCTATCCCCCATGAGATTTTTAATGCTGTTGTTTGACGTTTGTGGAAGAAAAAGTTGAAGTGATTGGATAAAAATATCCTTCCCTTTTTAAGTTGGAGTGATTTTACCAAGGTGTTTTTTATTTTATTTAATGTTTTATTTTTATTTTATTTAAAATTATTAAAATAAAGTAAAAATACTATTTTTTAATAAAATGACAGGCATGTCTGTAGTAACCCGAGGAACAAGTCAATTTTGGTTTATTTACATAATTTTAAAAAGTTGAGAGGCTCAATTGCAATTTTGTTGGGTTAGATGACCTCACTGTATTTTCTCGGGTACAGTTCGATTTTCTATTTAAGCATTATTCTATAAATGAAATATCAATAATACTAAACTAGTACCCACATATATACCCAAATAATATATTTTTTTTGAAGAGTAAACAATATATATATATATATATATATATATATATATATATATATATATATATATATATATATATATATATATTATACACATTATTTACCATTCATAGAAATTTAATTAAAATATAATCTACACATAAATTAATTGTTATATATAATATAATGATTTAATAAAATGATAATTAAAAGAATAGGAAAAATAAATAGGCCGGGTGTATTGTCTTTTTAATTTTTTGTAACATATGAGTTGTTGGAAAGAGTAAATGATGTCACGGTAACAACTTCTCAATGTCATGTTGTGAAAATTTCTAACAAGAGTTAGAAATTTTAATGTGATTGAAAATGACATTTTTAGTAAATAAGAAAAAAAAAAGGGTTTTAAAATGCAATTTTAGAAAGGTTTTAAAATGCAAAATATAATTAGAATGAAAATGACATTTTTAGTAAACCTTCAAGCAAATGGATCTAAGATATGGAATGTAATTTCCTAGTAAGGCCATAGAAACTACTAAAATTTGCAGCGGAATCGCTTGTATACGAAGAGTCAAAAATGATGTATTATTGATTTATTGACTTTGAAATGAGACCTGCCCTATTTTCTGCGGATTAGATGCGTACACTACAATGGAGTGAGATGTGCACAAAACGCTCGTTCGCTCATGTGGTTCAAAAGTCAACATCTGAAATTTCTTGTAACTTGTTAACAAGTAATACATAATACATAAACCACAGAGGCTAGATCTCTGCTTACTGTGCACAAAGAATCCCCGGGATTTGCTCCCACACTGTTGTTGGTGAGACTCAATCTCTGGTCATTCTTTCCAAACTTCACCTCTATGACCAGTTGAGCTGCACATGCGGGCTAATACATAATTATTAATTAACCCAAAGGGTCAGCTCAAATGGCAAATTAAATGAGTTTTTTCATAAGGACGATTTCCAAAATAACTTGGATTCGATCAATACTTTCATAAGTTACAATTTCTCTTGAGCCTGCTCCTGTACCTCTAGAAGCGAACAAGAATTAGTTGGTTAGAGATAGACTCGGACCACCTCATAATTTACACCTAAAAAAATACATAATTATTAATTATTCCATATCAGTTAAGCAAAGCAACGCGAAAACGTGTGAAGTATAAAACCTCTATACTTTTTCTTTGATCTTGACTAGTACACTTTTATTAATGCAAAGTGATTAAATAAGTGACACTGATAATTTTTAATTAGAGAATAGCATGTAACATTTTTATTTTATACGAAAAAATTTGTCGAAAATAAGCTTTGTACTAATCAGAAAAGTTTAATTATATCATTATATTGAATAATTCAAGAACTTATCTTATTGGCAGACTTTTTTATTAGACATGAAGGGGGATACCATATACTATTTATGCCTACACCGAGGCTCAAACCTAAGACATGTTAGGTAAGGGGCCAATCGGATACCAGTAGACCACAAGCCACTTGGTATTGCAAGGTAGACTTTAATCCAAAATTACATTATTTCGTGACTTACATAAATGGTCCCTTAACTGGTGTCGATTTTTTTGTTGTGCAATTAGAAACAACTAGTAATTCACCCGCGCGATGCACGAAAAAAAAATTATGTTATTATAAATATAAATAAAAAATAGAAAAACTAAAATATTTTAAATTATTTAATATAATAATATTTTTGAGCTTCCATTGGTCAAGTATTTATTATTTTTATAGAATACAAAATTACAATTAAAATTAAAATTATAATTCTAATTATAATTTTGTATGATTAATATAATCTCTAATTATGTGCACATTCAAATAAACTTATAGAGAGAATTTACATAATTACATTGATTTATTCTTAATTGTATTTCATCTATATTATAATTTTCACAATACGAATAATAACTAAGATAATTACATTTGGAAAGCAAATTTCAAATTTTGTATGTCTAAATTTAAACTCTAATTGAACACATTTTTTATATGATTATATAATATATAGCTATTTTATTTTTCAAAAGTATATTTTTTATATGATTATATAATATATAGCTATTTTATTTTTTAAATGTTGTGCTTTTTTTTTTTTTAATTTTATAATAAAAGATGTTGTGGCATTAATTGTAACATTAATTATTTCCCAAACCATATAGCTTTATTATATAAAGGATGTTGATGATAGAAAATACTACTATGAAAATAATAATTAAAATAAAATTTAAAAAAAAAAAAAGCACTAAAGGACAAAAGGTTTGTGGTTTAGTTTGAGTCGAGCGAAATATTATTTTCTTAAAACTCTAGCTACTTTCCTTTAGTGCAGGAGCGTTGTAACTTAGGTTTTCCAAGATAAAACGAACTACGACTTATGGTTTGAGCACTCAAACAATAAGCCCGGGGAACTAGAACACTATAGAACACAGAAATATTTTAAATTAAAATATAAAACTATTACATTTTTTGTCAAAAATATTACATTTTCTTATACAAGTAGTAAACATTTTATTAATAGTATGCTTAGCTTAGTTGGTTGGGCTTGTGGGTAATTAAAGTAAACATTTTATTCTTGATTTTAGTATTAGATTTTTCAATATAAGTATTACATTTTCTTATATAAGTAGTAAATATTTTATTCTTGATTTTAGTATTAGATTTTTCACTATAAGTATTACATGTCATCTTGCCCTGACCCGTCTCAAATATAAGAATCCATGAGACAGTTTCACACAAGTTTTTGCATATATATATATATATATATATATATATATATATATATATATATATATATATATATATAAATCTTGCACACCCTGCATGAGAGCATTCTTGTTTTCATTGGGTGCTAATTGTGGTTCTAGTAATCATTGGACCATGTTTTTCTCTTCTCACCACAATGTGTTCTTCTGACCCTGCAGCCTTGTTGGTGCGAGACGCAATTGTTATGCTGTGGAACCGTGTCCACCGGTGGACAAGGTTCTATGTTTGTAATTACAGAATTATATGTTTATAATTATAAAGTTATATATTCATACTTTATAAATTTTATATTCATAATTATTGAACTCTATATTCATAATTACAGAACTATTTGTTTATAATTACTAAACTATATGTTCATAATTATAAAGTTATATATTCATAATTTTTTTTAATTTCATATTCACAATTATTGAATCTTTATATTCATAATTACAGAATTATATGTTCATAATTATGTTCACAACTCTATGTTCATAATTATAAAATTATATGTTCATATTTTTAAACTATATATTCATAATTATGAACAGTTTTGAAATCGTGTCCACCTTTTACCGTGGGAGAAGCCTCCCTTTCATGTGTCCTCAGCTTTGGATTTTTGAAACTTGATGGTTTCGGGCTGGACATGTGATCACCTTGTGGACTCCCCTAAATATTTTTCTCATTTACTTAATTGCACTACTGACCGCTTCCCCTTACTTTTCCCTCTTAAGCCCAACCCAGTTTTCTCCGCAAATTATACTAGAACCATGATCCACATTGCAATATGAATTATTGATAAATGTTCATTTTGAATAGAGAAAATATCATTTTAAAAAAGATGAAAAAATGCCCCCCACCCTCCTCCTTCGTCTTCGGCTGAGACGAAGGAAGAGGGGGTGGTCGGCGTTCTCTTTCCCCCTTTCTTCGTCTACGGCGGAGACAAAGGAAAAATGGAGAGAAAGAGAACGCCTGCCACCCCACCCCTTTCTTCCTCCCCCTCCGGCAGAGACAAATGAGGAGGGGTGAGGTGGTTGTCATTTTTTTAAATTTTTTTATTTTTAAAATTTTTAATTTAAAAATTATTAAAATAATTTTAAAATAAAAATTAAATAAATTAGCCCGTCACTGGTGACTTGGTCGAAATTTTTACCGAAAAATTTAACGGTAGGACCAAATGTGATACAAGTTGAATAGTCATGCACCTAATTTGAAAATGTTAATAGTCAAGGACCAAATGTGATACAAATTGAATAGTCATGCACCAAAATTGAAAATTTTAATAGTCAAGGACTAAAACTGATACATGTATTATAGTCGAGGGACTAAAAATGATATTTAGTCTTTTGAATATACTAAAGATTCACTATTAATGTACAAAATGTTCATTTTTTAAAAGTATATCAAATAATGAGCCTTCAGTATATGCATTAAAAATGAACATTTAAAAAATGAACATTTAATGTACTAAGAATGAACATTTAGTATACTAAAAATGAACCTGATGTTAGTGATTCATCTTACAAGATAGACCATTGTTCATGGCATAATGATTGGAGAAAAGTCAATCATTATATCGTAGACCATGGTCCACTTTGCAAGATGGACCTTGAGCCAAAATAATGTCATTCGTAACTTAAATAAACAATGTTTTTAGTGGTGCTATTTTTTAGCACAATCATAAACATTGTTGATAATATAAGTACATAATCTGTTAACTATATATCAATAAAATCAATACCTTAAGTCTAGAGTTAATTTCATTTTTTGTCATAGATTTATAGATAGCAATGCATTTTTAGTCTTTTTTTTTTCAGAACATCTACATTTGATCCTAATATCAACAAAACATTTTTAATGCCATTAAATACAAAGGCATTACGGTTTTCAATTATAGATTTTTCAAAAAAAAAAAAAAAAACATAAAATATAGCGTGGTCAACTCACTTTGTATAAAAAATGATATAAATATGTAACATAATTTTTTGATTTGTAATATATAATTTTAATAATATGCTTTTATTAAAATTCTATAATTATTACGGAGTATTTTAATTAAATTTTAGATGATTTAATTACAATTATAATCTTAAATATTTAAAATATATTAATATAGTCAATTTATATATCCGCACGGGAAGTTATACCCGCACCTGAACCTATTGAGACTCAAAACCTAGACCTCCCACATAAGGGAGCAATCCAATACCAATGGACCACAAGCCACTTAGTATGGGGTTGGGGGTTTTTAATTCTTATTATTATTATTATTATTATTATTATTTTTTTTTTTTTTTAAATTCTGTAATATTTTTGAAATAAATAAAATAATTTATTAAAGGTTAACCACCCCGTCAACGGTTAACTTAGAGAACAAATCATTTTTGACTCAATTGCATGATTTTAACTTGTTCAGGAATTCAATTGTTTTTTTTTTTTTTTTTAAATTAAATGGCCTAATTACATTTTCGTGTGTAGTTCAATGATCAATGAACATTTTTCTAAAAATCTAATCACCCTACGCGACAAGATAGCTCACTCGTGATTGATTCCACGCCCACAAGGCGATTGTTATCTTTTGAGTGTGTAATTTAACTAAGGTTCCTTGCTGCCATTACTTAGCATGTTTAGAAAGCAAGGAATGCAAAAAAGCTTTGAAAACTACACTCAAAACAATATAATAATATATATATATATATCATGAAGTTGGGAATGAAAGCATTCATTCAAACAACAAAGTCATGTAGACACTCAAGCCCCAATTCATTGGAAACTAACATCAACTGAAAACATCATTTTTATTTTTAGCACTTGAGCATTGTACAATGTGCATCCACAAAGGATGAAGTAAATCCCCTACTAACAACATAAAGCCCAAAAAATCATGCTTGCATTGAGTATATATATATATATATATATATATATATATATATATATATATATATATATATATATATATATATATATATATATACACATCATAAAAAGGACCCTTGGGAATATGCTTGCATAGTTGCATTGAGGAATAAACCGTGGAAAACAAAACCAAAAAAAAAAAAAAAAAAAAAAAAAAAAAAAAAAAAAAAGTGCTCAGACCTTGCATCAATGAGGCACATCCCGCAATTTACCTCCTCTCACAGAATCCAAGGGCATTGGCGTGAAGGTCTCTTAGGTTTGGGGTTCAAAGGCAAACATTGTTTTATCACGAGGAAAATGTACAAGAACATCCTCGGCTTCCACCAGTGCATGCATAAAGTGCAACGCAAGCCATGCGCCAACACGATACCTGTAATCAAAGAGTCGATGAGTTGAGAGGGTAAGTTACCTCTCACTTATTCTCTCCCAAGACAATCCGAATCACGCTATTACTTGCATGCAAACCAGAAATTTTGACTTTGCCACGGGCAGCAGAGTACCTCTGGCCTTAACGGCCTTGCCAAATGTGAGCAGTTTGAAGAACAAACATGAATAAATACTAAGCCCAAACTACACGTGGATACTCCAACCACCACATGAAACCTGCTTCTTCATGCAGTTTTGTTCATATAAAGCAACAATCAAAGCCCAGCTATAATGGTAATAATTCCTTCCTTAGCATTGTAGAGGCAAGTAACTTATCTTTACAGATATGCCCACCATTTGTTCAGTCATGCTCCAGCTTTAGTTTGAGTACCAAGTGCCAATACCAAACTGTGATCATCCTTGAGAAAGGATAATAGCATTACAAATAAACATTATATCATTTACCCGTTACTGCTCCCTCCAAATGTGTATAACTTGTATCACTGTATCACCAATACCATGACTCCAGTTCTCCCCCTTCAAGTCCCTGGAAAACTTTAATAACCAGATATGCATCCCCACTTTACGTTCCACGACCAAAAAAGGCAATAATCCTCAATAATGCAAAGTTTTCTAGCCACATACGAAAAAATGGTAACTAGCCTGCTGGTGGAAAAATGCATGTTTTGGCAGGAATTCCTTGATACAACTGAAACAAAGATTCTCCAAACAGAATGTCTCTTCATACTCACAATTACTTAAGCAGCATCCACAGCTTATACAGCGAGGAACGCACAAAATACAAGCCCTGCACGACTGGTTCCCATGTTGCATTTTCTGGCAACTTTCGGAAGGGCAATCATAGACTAGTCTCAGCTCCTGGCACCTCGGGCATGTTTCAATGTCAATGGCCCGACCATCATCGAGCGGGAGATACAACTGGTCACCTCGGTAAAAATGCAGTTTACAGACAACAGTTGGTAGCTGGCTGTTAGTAACACCTAAAAGTATCTTCAACTCTTCAAATCCTTCATTTGTTATACCAAACACTCCACCAATTCTGAGACACTTGATTCCTAGATTACCCACACATTTAATGACCTTTAAGATAGACAGAAGACTGTCAAACCTGAGCTTTGTACATCCAGCAACACTAAGCTGCAGGAAAATGGACAGTAAAGTTATGATATTGCTTTCTTAAATAGAACTATATTATGAAACAAATACATAAAATGTAATTATGTAACTTGTGTCAAAGAGGGGGAAGCATAGCAATTTAAGATACCAAAAAAAAATGCAATGAGTGAAAAGAGAACGAAAAGGATTTCTGACCATAACTGTGGCTCTCCCAAATGGGAGGTTACAGGTTCGATTGTTCGAACCCCAGTGGGGGCATTGACTCTTTGTGCTTCAATAGGTTGAAAAAGTATGTACAGACAGATACTACATTGTAACAGAGTCAATAGTACTCAAAAAAAAAAAAAAAAAAAATTACAACATTAGAAATTATTCCACATCTACAGCAAGAATGGATGTTAAGCCACATATAATTTTTATTTCCCGACACAAGGTTGCTTGCTGCTCTCTGTCGTCACTATTCACATATACCCATATTCATATCACTATCTAGTAGCACATTGTCAATTCAGAGCTTAAGCCCATGACATAATTGCTGATGGATCGTGGGTGAGCATCGGGACACTGCACCAAGCCCAACCATCTGTTAACAAACTTATGAATTGAATATACCAAATATATGATGCCCAAACACAGATGTAGAAAGCATTAAAGTACCGAGCAAAACACAATACCCTAATTGATTTTCTTTCAACATCACAAGAATTCCAAAGAGAACCAGTTATAATTAATTCTCACATGACACTAGCAAACTTCAGGTTATAATTGCATCACAAGTAATTCATGGTTATTAAAACCTTTAACAATAGTGATAAGACTTGGAACTCTAATTGAGGATGCCATAATGATGCATAATTGAACATATAATCCACAAAGATTACAAGGAGCTAAAACATTAATCAAACAAAGCAGATTAACAATATAACTAACCTCTGCTAGCCTTTGATTCCTTTCAAGTACAAGCTTTAAACTATTCTCAGAGATCTTCGAGCACTCCACAAGACTCAAGGACTTGAGATTGCCTTGAGCCCTGTTTGTCAACTGCAAAAGAGCATCATCAGTTATCTTATCACTCAATGAGTGATCTATGTGGATACTTCTCCATAGAAGTGGGTCATTCTGCACGGCGTCACACAAAGATTTGCAAACCCTTTGAACAGAAAGCAGGTCCTTGACTCCTAGTTTACAAAGAGCCAAAAACAGAGCATCTGGTGGAGCAACAGCTCCCCCGAAATCACCTTCTGTGATCCCTTGATGCGCGCTGTTTGTTGCATCGTTATAAAAACAATACTTTTCATAATGGAAACCCATGAACTCCTCCCTTTTACCATCAAAAAGAAGATGGCTATTGAATAGTCCATTCCCGAAATCCATTGCACAAGCAGCAGAATTCTCATTCACCTTCTCACCACCCATCTTTTGATTATTATTATTCGCAATGGGGGTGTTCCATAGAAAATTGAATCCTGCAAATAATTGATTGTCCACTTCTCCAACCTCAATCTCATCAGCCTCAAATCCAAGGGTCTTTAACCCTCCATCTTTCTCAATACCTTCTATTAAACCTGTTATTGTGGTCCCAATATCCATATCAAAAGGATCCGGAGGCAACAAATCAGCTACATCATCATCAGAAACCCTCTCGTTTAGCTCCCATCTGTAACCTTGAGAATCCCCATTCTCACAATTGAAACCCCAGAACCTACCAAAGCCATCCAGTTTCTTATCTGGGCACTCCTCCACAATACGCCTATTCTCAAACTTGATCCCAGTGATCAAGCTCTCTCTTTGATTCATCATCGCCTTCGTGTCTCCGCTTTCCCCTCACAATCTAACCAAATCAAATCAACAACACGTACACCACCGCAAAATCCAATAACCCACACACCAAAACAACGAAACACCCCTAGTTTTATCCGTGGGAACCGAATCTCAACAGCATTCCACAAGAAAACCCTCGATTCTTGAATGCAAACTAAAAACACGCACCAAGAATTTCACGGAGATTCTTGCAAATCAATCACCAACAACAACAAGATGTTAGGAATACGCAAGAACTACCCCCCTCTAATCTAAATCAACAATCGTGGTAAAGAAAAATGATATGTAGCAGCAATTAAAGATAACAGAAACAGAAACAAGAAGGGAACCGTGGGATTAGCAGAGAGAAATGAAGCAGATAGGGGATAATCAAAGAAGATTTCGGATTCTAATAGAAAAGGGAGACTATGACGATTAAGAATCTAGTCCGAGAAACAACGGAACGTTTGACCAATTACACAATTACTACGTATATAAAAATGTGTGTATGTATACGACACATATACACAGCGTGCAAGTATCGATGTATGTATACCGTAGTTGGAGAAAACGGGATCGCTAATTCTGGTGGATGAGAGAGACGTAGAGCTGTCTTGTTGCGGAGCCTTCTTTCAATTTTACCCCATAATTAGGAAACTTATTATTTATATTTTCAATAATTAATTCCTTTTTTTTTTTAATTATTTAACAAACATTAAACCCCTCTCCCATTATAATTATAATTATAATTATAATCATAATCATAATAATAATAATACCCGCAAATCAAATAGAGGATAATAAATTTCTTACTTTAACATTAGTAATACTATACATTGTTTCAATAAGTTTTTTTTAGCCCTACCTGGCTTAGCATAATAATTTGTTGGAGTCAATGTTACAACTGAATGTGACAATATTGAGTTCGAATTTAACTGAAAACATAAATAGGAAATTGAATACACAACTAAAGTCTCGGCACGACTTATGATTTATCTTGACAATGACTTTAAGGGCGGTTGGAATCACCTAAAGTATAAAAAACTATATAAATATCCATTAAAATTTAAGTAATCACTCTATTATGCATTAAATGAGAATTTTTTGGGTCCATACATTATAGATTAACGTCTATCCTGTCATCTTAGTTAGTCTATAACCACTTTTTGAAATAGTTAGCATATATACTATTGCATGTATCACCTTTTCCATTTCAAATTTTATGATCTTATCTTATTATTCATATATGTCTGTTAGTTTTCTTTCTCTTTTTTTTTTTTGAAAGCTATATGTCTGTTAGTTAATTAACATATAAAAACTCATTTGAGTAGCGGTATTAGATAATACCAAATTTAATGATTATTCGGTCGTAGGTTAGTCAGCCGGTCAGTCTATCAAGTGAGGATTAAGTAGTCCGAGACTACATTGTAATGTAGTCAGGGGCGGAGCCACCCCTTGGTATAGGGGCCCACCCCACCCCCACCCCCACTCCCATTTTTAGTAAATATAGGTATATATTATTATAATATGGATAAATTACAATTTTGACCCCCTCTTAATTTATTTTTTTTTATAAATAATCTATTATGTATATATTAAATGAACTCGAATGTTACACTTTTCGTCCCTAAGTTATGGGATAATTGTAGAATTCGTCCATAATTGTTGGTCGTGTTCACTTTTCATCCCTAAGCTATAATTGACGTTGCAAATTTCATCCTTTTAATAACATGTAGTGATCACTCTTCCTTTCTAAGCTATACTTCGTTCCTAATGTTTTGTTAGTAAAGGGACGAAATTTGCAATATCAATTATGGAGTATATTTTAGGGATGAAAAGTAAGCACGACTAATAATTATGAATTCTTCAATTACCCTATAACTTAGTGATTAAAAGTGTAATTTTTCTTATTTTTTACTATTGTATGATTTTTGTGTTATGTAAAACACTCAAAAGTAATGTTTGACAATCTTAACGATCGTACTCATATAATTATATATTTCATATATTATTACACATAGTATAATTATCAATAATAATTGGCACAATCATATATATATATATATATATATATATATATATATATATATATATATATATATATATATATATATATATATATATATATATATATATATATATATATATATATATATATAATAATAATAATAATATTGTGTGGTTGGTACTAATATCGAGTATCGACTAAGATGATAAATTTTCTCTATAAATTTGGCCCCCCCAACCCCGACTTTCTGGCTCCGTCACTGCAAGTAGTGAATGGTAACAAGTGAAATAGATTGCAATGTAGAGTAAATCACGAGTGGTGTGATGTTACAAGTAGTGTGTTGCCAATTGCTATTACAAGGAGATGGATATGATAAGTGAGGGGGAGACCCTCCTATTTATACTAAATAGGTCGCTCTAAGCATTTAATGTTCTGCTGTAAGTGGCTTGACGTGACGCGTTCTCGTTGGCTTGGATAAACGGTCGCCCCGCAGCTACGTGTAGGTTGACTGTTCCATGTGACGGAGTCGTTATTCCTGCAAGTGCAAGTGAACTTCCTTTACTTGTAGTGTAAGCTAAGTTATCTTGCTCGTGAGTGCATTGCACCGTAGGTCCACTAGTCAACCTACGGTAGATCGGCCGGGTGGAGCTCCGTCGGGGTGATTTCAAGGGTGATTCGAGAACATCTTCATCTGTCACGAGGCCTATCGATATGAGCGGTACGGTTGATCACAAGTGATTTAATTAGTTCTCTCGAGTTGATGGCTGTGACGAACCGGCCGGGTAACTCTTTGACGAACCGACTATACGAATTAGTCCTTTATGTGTATTTACCCATCACGAGTTCCCCACTTCTTGAATCCGCGAGAGTCGTCGAGGTTCGAGAAGTGAAAATATTTTCCTTGTACTTTATTCCTTTCGGCTTGTCGCGGAGTGGTTCGATAAGTCCAAAGAACATATGGGAGCTCCTCTACCCATCCTCGGGCTGCGCTCTACAACCTCTTCTTCAATACGTAAAAAAAAATTGAATTTTTCTGCAGAAAAAAAAAAGTGACAAAAACAACAAGTTAGATGAAAAATAGCATGTCATCATTTTGTTTTTATTTTATTTTGCCTTGTAAGAAATTAAATGGGTTACTTGTTAGAAACTTGCTAAAAATGCTAGATGAAAAATAATTGAGAGTATAATAGCTTAGATGAACCATATTTTAATTCATGGGGCTAAATGAACAATCAATGTTAGTGCATGGACCTATTTTACCCTTTAGCCTATAATATATGGAGTCTTTAAAAAAAATTTAAAATAAATTAAAAACAATAGGATATACTGACATTTAAAGAAATTCAATATTTGTACACGTTTTTAGTTATTGACATCTCATGGTTCATAAATAGCCTTAAATATCATCATATGCGAATATTTATTTGAAATTTAAATCTTTGTTACGTGTTAATTAAAAACTCTTGGAGTGAACAGAATAGAATTGTTCTTTCACGAATCACTAGTACATAATTTTCCTACCGTTTAGTTATAATTATTTCTTTTATCCAAATAATAGAAATACAATTTATTTATATAATTACAACTTAACTAAAATTCCATTTGTATTGTTTAACTAATTGCAATTTCTTTTAGTTCTATTAGACCACAAGGTTATTGGCAGTCATATTCCTTTAATTTTGTCATATTATATATGTATCATTAACTTTCATTTACTTGTCACAATTAGTCATCTATTTAATTTTCGCAGTTAATAAAGATGACTAACATGTAATTAGTTTGAGAAATTAGATGTTGCGACAAAATGCTTGAATAATAAAATTACATGTTAGTTATTTTTAGGAAAAAATGCATTTTTGGTCCCTGAGTTATATCAAAGTTCTGACTCAGTCCCTGAGTTATGACCGTATCCATTTTTAGTCCCTCAGTTATGAACAAAGTGGCACATTTGGTCCCTGACCGTTAAAACTAACAAAAAAATTTAATAATATTTAAAATTTGAGGGGTAAAGTAGGAAATTCACATTTTATTATCCTTCTTACATCAAAACCACTTTCACAACATTATTTTTCACTTCTTAGCCTCTTATTTCAAGATTGTTCAATTCTATAAGCATTTCAATAACTTTAGTATGACTTGTTAGGAACCTGACTCTCGTATAACAAACTTACGACTTAGCACAAATAAAGAAACACTTTATCATTGTCTTCAGACGTGTGAAACACACTATCCTATCAATTTTCAATTTTCTTTACTAAGCAACAAAGGTAATCAAACCAAAACTTTTGAAATACAAAATGATGTCAAATTTCTCAGGTTGCTTTTATGAGAAATTCACCAACGGAATAACTTGAGATTTTTAGTATGTACAAATTTTTCATATGCAACCGTCAATATAATAATCGTTTTTAGAAGTTACAAATTTTTTTAGAATTTTCATAACTGAGTCTTGGGTTCCTCATTCGTTACTCTAGTTTTTAAGAAGACAGAGTAGGTGATGGGTATTGGGTATATATATATAATATAATTTTCATATATTGTCAGGATATACGATTCTTGATTAAGTTATTGCAGAGCTTACGAAGGAATTTTACGTACTAAAAATCTCAAGTTACTCCCTTGGTGAATTTGTCATAAAAATAACTGAGAAATTTGATATCTTATTGTATTTCAGAAGTTATGGTTTGATTACCATTATGTTTAGTAAGGGAAATCGAAAACTTTTAGGATGGTGTGTTTTACATGCTTGAAGACAATGATCAAAGTATTCTCTTGTTTGTACTAAGTCACAGGTTCCTTATACGAGACTCAGGTTACTAATAAGTAACAAGTCATACAAAGATTATTGAATTGCTGTTGGAATTGAATAACCTTGAAATAGAATGCTAGGAAGTTGAAAATAATGATGCAAAAGTGGTTTCAATATAAAAAAGTGAATAAAATGTGAATTTCCTACTTTACCCCTAAAATTTTAAATATTTTTAAATTTTTCCGTCAGTTTTAACGGTCAGGGTCCAAATGCGCCACTTCGCTCATGACTCAGGGACTAAAAATTGATACGGTCATAACTCAGGGACTGAGTCGTCACTATCATTATAACTCAGGGACCAAACTCGCAATTTTCCCTTATTTTTATATTAAATGATAAATAACAAATTGAAGATAATCCTAGTCAAATTAATCAGACTATTAATTTAGTAAACACAAAATTTTAAATTTGATTCTCAGTACAAATAATGATATCTCAATACCATTAATAAATTATGGTTGGATGACTTATGATTATTATTTAATTCCTCAAAGGTTTTGTAGTTGATAATTGGTAAAGGCCATTGTATATATTATATATTTTTAATTATGACGATATGGGTCATTATCAACTTGCCTGACATAAAAAATTGTATTCTTGTCAAACAAGGAAAACGAAAATAACATACCCTGACTATAAGCACAGCACACATATTGATAAAAAGAATGGTGATCAATAATATAATGCTATCATGGAAACTCCGCTTAAAGTAACATAATACAATGTTATTATTATTCTTTCTATACTTTTTCAAACATTTTCAACCCAAAAAATTTAAGTTCCCAACACTGAAGCTCAAACTTATGACCACTCATTTGGAATGATATCCGGGTTCGAACGTATGACGCTCAATGGTTCCATCTGCTTTTCGTTTGATGTGAAAAATCCATTTGCACCCCATGATATTCATACCAGGGTGAGAAGGAACTAAACGCCACGTCTAATTCTGTAGCAACGCATTGAACTCCAAGTTCATCGCCTCTTGCCACTCGATCAAGAAATCGAACAACCTGAGAATAGTACGTCGGATCAGAAGATTGCGATGTGACAACAAGAGCAGCTGGCACAGAAGGAGACACACCCGATCGTGTCATATGTCTCAAAACCATCGGGTGTGTGCGAGCAGCAGGCTGACGTTGCACCACAGTCCGACGAGTAGACCACCGAGGAGCCACAGGAGCATGAACAACTATAGATGGGTAGGATGCTGAAGTAGTCAAAGGCGGTGGGCACATAGTAGCAACGACAAAAGGGCTTGGGGCCGACTGTTGAGGCAACGACATAGGCACATAAACTTGTCTAGTAAAAGAAAAAACAGACTCGTCAAAACGCACATGCCTACAAACAAAAACCCGGCTAGTGATGAAGTCCATGCACATATACCCCCGAAATGACGCTATATAGCCCAAGAAGACACAGGGAGCAGACTGGAAATCCATTTTGTGACTATTGTAAGGACGCAAAAACGGAAAATATAGACACCCAAAGACACGAAGAAACGAGAAAGACGGAGAAAAACGATGCAATAGTTGATGAGGGCTAGAGTTAGACAAAGTAGAAGTAGGCATTTTATTAATCAAATAAACAGCTGTCTCAAAAGCATACTCCCAAAAACGAGCAGGAATCGAAACATGTGTCATAAGAGTCAATCCGGTCGCAACAATGTGCCAGCGACCACCACCTCGACCTCGCGACTGCTACTCCAAAGATGATCCAGAACGCTGCGCTTGCTGGCGGCCGGTTGCTGCTACTGATCACGCGACAATCCAGACTCCAAAAAATCATCAGCGTGAATGAACTCTTGGGCAGCGAGGAAATCCGATAACTCCGTCAGAGTCACTAGCTAGCCGTGAGTAGCTAGAGAAGATGTCATGGTTTGAAACTCTTACCGAAGTCCGCGAAAGACGTAAAGGTTTTGTTCGTCAAGAGAGACTAGACGCCTGGAAAGCGAGAGCTCTTCTACCAACACCTGCGCTAGACCGAGAAACTTTGTTACAATCAAATTACCTTGACGAAGAAACTGCAACTGACCAAGCAAGTGCAGTGCTCGAGCCCGCGTTGAAGATCTTAAGGACTACTGAATTGATTCCCAAATTTGCCTTTTGACGTCGTACGACCAACTGCTAAGTGCATAACCTCTTTGGACAGGGAGGAAATCAGTATAGACATGATTGATTGATTTTGCTAGACCCAGGTGGGATAGACTGGATTTAAAATTGGAGGAGCATAAACATCACCAGAAGCCGGAGGCACCATAATCGGCAGACACGAGAAGGTACTGTTAACATACCCGAGCAAGTTTTGACCACAAAGAAACGGGACCAATTGGGTACGCCAGAAAAGATAATTACGGGTTGTCAAGTTTATAAAAACAAAGTGATGCGCCGACGACAACGAAACGGGCGCAATATGCAATAGTAAAGCAAAAATAGCTTCAGAAATAGTCCGCTTAGAGCTGGCAGAACTGTCACTTGCGGTCGCAATTAGGGAACCTGAACCTAAATGACTGATACCATATGAGAACACGATTCTTGTATAATATTCCAGAATACAATAAGGAACAGGAAATATATATATATATATATATATATATATATATATATATATATATATATATATATATATATATATATATATATGACCATATGAGAACACTTGCTTAGGTGAGAACGTGAGAACAAATCATGTGCATCCAAAGGTATGCACATAAGGCAACAAAGTTATGCACCTAATGATTAACATATATGCACTTGTAGGCTAAACTCTATGCACCTTACAGTGTAAACTTATGCACCTTACAACTTATGCACTTACAGTATGCACCCACTTACAGTATGCACCCAAATAAGGAACAATATGCACTCAAAGAATGAACAATATGCACCCAAACGAAGGAAAATAATACAGTCAAAGAAAAAAAAATTCACTAGAAGTTAAATCATGCACTCGGAGAATGAACAATATGCACCAAAAGAAAGAACAATATGCATCCAAAGAAGGAACAATATGCACCCAACGAAGGAAAATAATATACCCAAAGAAAAAAAAAAGTAAACATTCACTAGAAGATAAACCATGCACTCGAAGAAGGAACAATATGCATCCAAAGAAGGAAAATAATGCACCCAAAGAAAAAAGTAAATATTCACTAGAAAATAAACCATGCACTCAATGAAGGGGAACAATAATATGCACCCAAAGAAAGAAATTAATGCACCCAAAGGAAAAAGTAAATATTCACTAGAAAAGATAAATCATGCACTCGAAGAAGGAACAATATGCACCCAAAGATAAATCATCAACTTACGCACCTTAAGCACACAAACCACGCACCTTAAGAAGGAAAGCCGCACACCTAAAGTTTTAGATCGAGACACTTAAGTTTTCAACACCTGATGCACCTTAAGCCACACAGTACAAAAACCACGCACCTTAAATTTGACCTAGATGCAAAAAGACCAAATTGCCACCGCATATTTTTTTAATCATTGTTAATCTTGGGCGTTGATTTATGCAATATTATTGGCTCATATTTAACCGCACAATCGCACCTGGTCGCACCAACCACATGCAAAATAATGTACTTTCCCTAAATACAATGTACAACATTTTTAATATACTAAAAGTATATTATTTGTGTACTGAATATGCATTATTTAATAGAATGTTCCACGCAATTGTATGGACCATGATTGGGGAGCGAAAACTAGAGGCCCTTTGCTAACACTTATGTATGTAGTATGTTGGTGTTTTGTTCTTTCCTTACATGGTATGCAAAATAATAAATAAATAATCATACAACATATTGTACTAAAAATTTAGAGTGTTTGGTCTAAATATTGAAATCAGAATCATAATCAATATACTGTAAATAAATTGAAAGACATATAATATGTTAATTACAAGTACATAATAATGATAATATGTAATTTACATATTATGTGTTTGTAGTTAACAAATTATGTATTTTTAATTTATTTACAAGTATATAATTTATCAATTTAAACACATAATATATTAATGGTAATACATAATTTTTGGATCAAAATTCACAATATAAAGTTAACCATTGAAACTTGACAAGTTATAGTCTTTCTTTAGTTGTAAACGTGGCGTCCAAGCTGTTCTTATCTTGCTTGCCTATGTTTCTTTAATTCTAGGGATTCTTGATTCCAATGACTGATGTTCTTCCAACCAAAAGCAACTCTTCAAATAATAATAATAATAATAATAATAATAATAATAGTAATAATAATAATAATAATAATAATAATAATAATAATAATAATAATAATAATAATAATAATAATAATAATAATAATAATAATAATAATAATAATTATTATAATATAGGTTTTGTGTCTCATCGATCAATTGTATTTATAATAAAACACGATTTTGTATATTCATATATTTTAATTGTTTGAGAAAAATTTTAGTTTGTAAGAGGGTTTTCAGTCATCCTATTTCCTAATTCCTATCAATGTTCAACCATTTGCTAGCCAATGAATTCTTTTTCAACCTATTATTCCCCACTATTCTTTTCACTCTCCCCCTCCTAAAAAATCGACTGCCTTTATGCTTTCTGCCCAAAGTAAAATATGTGACCATTAAACGTATATGTTGTATTTATAATAAATGAGAACTTTATTTTATTTTAAAACACTCATGATTCTTTAAAATACTATATTTGTTTTATACTTTCTCAATCTTTTTTCAGCCCAAAAAACGGAGTTTAATCCTGTGTGACATGTGACCACCCATTTGAAATAGTAACAGAGGTGCTATCACACTACATAGTAGTTGGCAAATGAAAATTTTAAATATTAGATTGATGAATTATGGTTTACTGTCTATCAATTTTTTTTTTCTTAAAAATCTTAATTGAAGATCTATTTTTCAATTAATTTTATAAGAAGACCGTTAAATTATATTATTACAAACGTTATTACTCAAAAAAAAATATTACAAATGTTTGAGACGCTGAAGTAAGTATAGTGCTCCAATTGCTTTTAAGTAGGATATGATAACGCCGAAAAGTAAGCATAGTGCAACACTGAGATCCATCATATTATTAGTTCAAAAAGAGCTTGAAGGGTCATTTCATGGCTGGGTGAAACTCTTAATTATTATTATTATCCCTCACAAATTTAGTACCCCGTAATAATTTAAACCGCTTAAAACAAACGTTAATAGTTTAATCACTTAGCATATGATGAGCCTCGAACTTTATATCAAAAAATTGTAAATTGTAATACTCCCAACCCTCTTCAGTCTCCACAAAGCCTCATTGCTTCACTCCACTAATTATTTCCCTTTCAAATCAATTTATTCAAATTCTATAACCCTTGCACCAACACAAGGTTTTGGTATCCAAGTCATACTGGAAATGGAAAGTAGAAAATTTGATATTTTCTATAAAAAAGATGGAGAAAAAGGAAAGAGATAGAAAGCAAGCAAAAACCTTACTCAAACTAACAGGCTAAATGTGCGCACAAAGGATCTACTCACTTTAGGCATAATCCCGAAATTCGAACCTTAGTCTCTTCTCCCAAATACTGCTTACTGAACTATTGAGCTAAGTCTGAACGGGTAGAAATCAAGCAAAAACCTAACAAAAAGTCAGGATGCTTATTTATTTATTATTACTCATTGGATACAAAAAGAGTTGTTCTGTTTACTTGGTAGGGGTAGGCAGCCACATATTACATATAGAAGATTGTTGGCTTGTAGCAGAAACTATTATAAAGTGTGTTGTGTTTAATTAATACTAGAACTGGAATTCTATAAGGTTGGAGGGATCCAAATGTAGCCATGGGTCTGAACATAGCCCGCCTTTCGCAACAACTCATCTGCTTCTACAGGCCCTCGGCTGCCTGGCTTGTAAGGGATCGGCTTCAACTCTCCATCGTCTATCCTGTGCAGGAGCGGGGTGAAGATTTCCCAAGCCACCTAAACAATCACACCATAACCAATCATCAATCACGCCATATTGTCATGTGCTCGTTATATTTATTTATTCAAATATGGTCCGCTATGAATATTATACCTTCAACTCATCCCTGCGAACAAAGTGCTGCTGATCCCCTCGTATTCTGCAACATAAAATCTCAAATTTGTAAGTCTCGTTTGTTTGTGTATATGGCAAAAACATGTTAAGGCAAAGCTGATAAGAGATGAGAATGCAAAAGGGCATAGTATAGAATCGTACGTGTCAAGAATTAGACGCTCATATGCCTCTGGAATGGTAACCCCTTGATATCGTTGCCTATATGACAAGTCTAGTTCGCTCTGGGCAGTCGACATTTCTAGCCCAGGTTGCTTGACCTGCACAAAAGATTAATCGCGTCAAAAACTGAGTAAAATAAATCAACAATCCCAGTCTTATAACTTGGGCCTCAGCTTCATTTGATAGTGCACAAGACAACTAGTTGATCAACATCCGCAAAAAAAAAAACTTAAAATAATAATGGTAGCTTACCATGAGTTTCATATACATCGCTTCTGATGGTTGGAGGCGTATGACAAATTCATTCCTCCCACGCTTTTGACCTGATGAAATGTTTCACAACTGAATTACGGCTCTGATACCATGTTATAATCGAAGCTATAATGCACATGGGCCAATTGGCCAAACCACACTAAAAGATTGAATCCAATCAATTAGTTAACCTAACTCGTGACCTTATAAACTCATATGTTCTTTCTTATATTTTCAATGTGGGACTCTTAACAATTTTTATAGGTTTAAACTATAGAGGCCTTGGCATGTATTAGTCAAACATAAATATGCTCTTATCAATCTCTCTTTTGCGTTTCAATAAAGCTGGTGGTCATGCTAACCACCCTATTCAAGGTGGATTTATACTAAAAGATGGAAAGACAAAGGGGCCTAGAGACAAAACCTATAAAACGAAACAAATAAAGGCAGGAAATTGATATTAATTTGCAGGAATTCTGATATACATACATTTGAATATATCACCGGGGACATCCTTAAATTGGACCCGAATTTCTGCTTTTCTTGAACTAAGTGCTTTTCCTGCCTTAAGTATAAAGGGCACACCTGCAACAAGTCATTTGTAGAAATATTAATAACAAAAAATTGGCACAGCTATTTTCTCAACACTTCGATAGAACCAACAATCGAAATGTCTCATCAAATTCTAAATTTCATCCACATATTAAAAATATGAAACTCCAAACGGGAAAATATAATAAAAATAATGATACCGAGATGGAAAAAAACTCAAAAAGGTGTCTTACCTTCCCATCGTTCATTGTGTATGCGCAGAACCATGGTCGCAAAAGTTGGAGTGTTTGAGTTGTCGGGAACAGTGGGATCATCCCTATAGCCTTCATATTGTCCAAGAATAACCTCTTCATCTTTAATGGGAACCACCGATTGAAGAACCTTAAGTTCAAATCAAATCAAAGATAAATAATAGCTCTTGTTATAAGCAATTATCAGCACAGAAGAAAATATAACAATACATCTAGAAAATGCTTAGATACGAACCTTCACTTTCTCATCTCGTATGTGCTCAGGTTTAAGAGAAATAGGCTTCTCCATAGCAACAAGGCAAAAGACCTGCATTGTCAAATGACAGACTTTTAGAAGAGCATAGCTATAGAAATCAATGCAATTTCATAATATTAGTAATTGATTCAAAAGGTCAAGAGAGACTGCAATGCATTACCTGCAAGAGATGGTTCTGAATAATGTCACGTATAATCCTGCCAAAAATCAAAAATTAAAAAGCAGTTTCAAGTAACCATTACTGCATAAAGTTTTGCAAAGATTAAAAAAAATATGCTTTTCAACAGTAACGTTTAGATTAAATTGTAGGACAACTTTAGAACTCCATATGTTCCTCCAAATTTCTGGTTTTATGGCAAGTAGTTTTAGAGCCATACTATTTAGAAGCATGAGATTATTAAGAACTACAATTTGGGACTTGGGAGAACATCAGAGTTTAAGAATTATATAATAAAAATGGGGGTGAGAGAATGTTGTCCATAAGCATACCCATATTCATCAAAATATCCACCACGGCCATCAGTTCCAAAATCCTCTCTGAATACAATCTGCAAGGAAGAAATTAAAAATAAGAAAAGGACTAAATGACAATGCAAGGGGTATGATGATCTCCCCAGCTTGGTTCTTTGTTTGTTTGTCTGTTTTAGTTTTTGTTGGTTTTTATATTTATTTTATTTATTTTTTTGCAGGGTAACTGATTATATGTGTTTGCGTGTGTACACACACACACACGGTTATTTTCCCAAAGGAGTGCAATTATGATATATTTGATAAGTATAATAAAAATAGAGGTAGAAAGAATGAGGGGACCAACCTGTACATTAGCAATGTTGTCACGATTCCAAAGTGGCAAAAAGAAACGATTCGCAAAGCGAAGCACCAACTGTTTTTGCAAAAAGTGAGAGTATAAACAAGAAAAACATTTGATTAACTAAAGTTGGAAAAGATACAAACATCTGGATACATACCAAGTTCTGAACCAACTCCTTCCCCAAGTAATGGTCAATACGATAAATTTGTGGTTCATCAAATAATTCTCCTATTTGGGCACTAAGTTCCTCAGATGAAGCCAAATCCTTGCCAAAGGGCTTCTCAACAACAATGCGTGTCCATCCACCCAAATCAGCTGTAAACAGAACACTAGGAATCTGTAAAGTTATGTTGTAGAAGAGTCTGCTGACTAAAGAAAACCACCTTGTACTTAAAATAGGTTTCGTGTTACATTATTGCACTTGAAACCAGTAATATAACACGCAGTAATTATATATATATATATATATATATATATATATATATATATATATATATATATATATATATATAAAGTATGAAAAGATAAGCATACATTTATTCATGCAATAAGATTTTATCATTCTGCAAACAGGTGGGTATACTGAAGGAGGAAGTGCAAGGTAGAAGAGTCTTCTAGCAGATCCCTCTGTGCTGTTTCTTGATATTTCGTGCTCATAAATTGCCTTATCTAATGTCTGGAAACCCTCCTCAGAGTCATAACCACCACTTATATATTCAATCTGCAGGAATAGTAACATGGACATCATAGGTTAGAAAATACAACATAATTGAGAATTTAAACCGTTCATTTCTATTGTACTAACCAATTGCAGAAAATCCGAAACTTCTTCAGCATTCTCTTTCCCTTGAGAAAGATACCTGTGATAATTTGGCGAAAGGTCATCGGAGCAATAGATTCATGTATCTCGAGGGTAAAAGCAAATACGAATGGGACATGAAAATAAATTTTAATAACATGATTGGGGCATGGCAGTGAAGAAATTTAAGGAATTGGGAGAATGACACAAGAAAATACAAATAAGAATCAGCATAATAATGCAACAATAGAAAAAGTCACACAAATCTATAAAGAGAAAAGTCATGAAGTGAAATACATGGAAATAGATAGTATATGATAGGAGAAATAACCAGAACCAGAGAGTGGAAAGAAGGACAGCAAACAGAAATCTCACCCATGGATCCTTTCTTTCAAGTCATTATTTGAAATTTTGGACCTTGCATACCCAAAAATGTGAACTTCATTAGATTGCAAGAACCCCTGCAATTGCCCCATTGAATTCTGAAGTTAGCAATCAGGGATTGTGAATGGGACCAAAGTACACAATCTCAAGATATAAGTGAAAAGAAAATTACTAATAAAGATCTATAAACTTCACCTGGCGATAGAGGTTGAAAAGTGCTGGGAAAGTCTTCTTCTTAGCAAGATCACCAGAAGCACCAAGAACAATGATGGAGAGACACCCAGTTTCTGGGACATTGTCATTGTCCCTAAAAGATTCATTCCTAAACGAACCCCTTTTCTCTACGCACCATTGACCAGATTCCATCTCCAAAGCTTCTATTAATCACTCCTCCACTGTATGATCGCTTATTATCTTCTGATCTACACACAACAGAAACACAGTTAGTCCCAACTACTAGCTATCAGATCCAGAAAAGCAGTTTCAGACAAAATTAAACAAGATTAAGATATATGACCGGAAAATTGGAAGCAAGAATTTTAGGAAAATTTTGGGAAGATAAAGAACAGCCCACCTAATGCAAGAAGACGTTAAGCAGAAATACAAGAACCGGCCAACTACTAACAAAGATTTAGGTAGTGAAAGAGACAAGGCTTACAGTTTCAGGAGACAACTTGAGAGGGACTACAAACATGCATTCATACGGGACGGGAGGGGAAGTTGAAAAGTAAAAATCTTTATAATGATGCGATCCCGAGGGACGAACGAAATTCAGTACGACTCGTGGGGCATTTTTTGGGATTTAAATATTTGAAAATCATGAGTCATGAGTCATGGCCCTCTCACCAACCCCAGAGAGGACCTCAATTTTGACTATGATTTTGACATTAGCCGCCGTATTCGACTTCGCATGAATACAGTGGTTGCCGGGATGTGAAATTATGATCCCACAGTCATTGGGGTTCTGGTAGGTGCTTCGAATTCAAGTATTTCGTTCCCAATATTTCACATACCATTACCAACAAACAAAACCGACCAACGACCTAATAAGAGTAATTGAATGATAGAATTATATTTAGTCATATTTATTAAATTATGAAATAATAATATATTTTTAAAGGAGAAATAATTGTCGCTTCTCTGGTTTTCGCTTTAATTTCCACACAGTCGCTGTTTCTGTGAAGCAGGTAGAGGCGGCATCTGATCGTCTTCCCCTGCTGTTATTTCTGCCACAGACAACGATCGCCTTCATTATCTTCTCTGCTTTCACCGTCTTCTCTTCCATTCTCTGCCTTTGCCACCGGTTACGTCTGGCCCCATCCCTCCATCTCCACCGCTACCGGTCGTTACTCCCTTATTTTTGCATTGTTGTTTCCGTTTGCTTTGTTTTGACGAATTCTAACGATAAAACTGGTCATGGCATATGTGAATCTCGTCCTAGGTGACAAACATGACAATGAAAAAGAGACTCCTCTGGACTATGATATGCAGTTCAATCCGATGGAGATATTGTCAATGGATAGAAGAATGGAAGTAGATACTCCGGTAGTGTGCAAGACCATTCAACCAGAGTCAGTCTTGGGTATGTTTGACCAAATCATTAAAGAAGTTTTAAGTTCCTCCAAAGAGTTCAGCTTCAAATTTGTGAAACAGTCTACGAATCAAGTTTTCTGTTGCATTGCTAGAGAAGTTGTTTCTATATCTGACTGTAAGGAATGTTTGACCATTCCATCAATCTTTATTGTAAATGTTTCAGCCTATGATTAATGAATTAGCTTATTTACTTTCAAAAAAAAAAAAAAAAGATGAATAATTGTGACAAGCAAATGAAAATGAATGTGGCAAAATTAAGAATCTGTTTGGAAACCTTGAAAATATTTTTCGGAAAATAAGTTATGTTTTGAAAAATATTTTAATTTTCTAGTGATTAGCTGAATGTCAGAAAATTATACTTTTATGTTTGGCTGAAAGTTAAGAAATTACATTTTTTATATTTAGTTTATTTCCCTGAAAAATGGGTATATAATAATAATAATAATAATAATAATAATAATAATAATAATAATAATAATAATGTAATAGAGTCAGTAGCTTTCAAATAATAATAATAATGTGGTAATGGTGGTGGTGTGGTGGTAGTGGTGGTAATGTGATAGTAGTGATAGTGGTGATGGTAGTGGTGTGGTGGTGGTGTGGTGGTAGTGGTTGTGATGTAGCAGTAGTGATAGTGGTGATGGTAGTGGTGTGGTGGTGGTGGTAGTGTTGTTGTGGTGGGTGGAGATGGTAGTTGTTGTGGTGGTGGATGATGATGATGGTGGTGGTGATGATGGTGTTGGTGGTAGTGGTGGTGGTGTTGGTGGCGGTAATGGTTGTGGTAGGGGTGTGGTAGTGGTAGTGGTAGTGGTGTTATGATGGTGGTGATGTTGTGGTTGTGTTATGATGTGGTGGTGGTAATAATAATAATTCGAAAACTAACATTTTAAAAGAAGAGAGTGAAGAGAGATAAAAAATAAAGAATTCCAAAAATGTCTTCTAACTAAAAAATTAGAAAGAATTTTCCACCAAATTGGACTTTCTTCCTTTGACCAAAATGAATATTTTTCTTTGACTACATTTTCATTGAGTACCCAAACACTGGAAAATTTGGATGGAAGTCATTTTCTGAGTTTTCAAACGGACCTTAAAAGAGCATGACTAAGGATGTGTTTGAAAACTCGAAAAATGATTTCTTTCCCGTTTTTAATAAAGAGTATAAAATGTGAGTCAAACGAAAATGAGTGTTTGGTCAAGAGAAAATACCATCATTTTCTTGAAAAATGACTTTTGCTCTTTTTTTGGGAAAGTCATTTTCTAATTTCCACACACTACCACCACCGCCACACCACCACCACCACCACCACATCACCACACAATCACCTCACTACCATCACCTCCATCGCCACCATTAGGGATGAAAATTTTCTCCGTCCCCGACAGGGATCCCCGATCTCCGCCTCGACGGGGACGGGGATAGGAAAAATTTTCGGGGAACGGGAACGGGGACGAGGACGGCGATACCCCTCCCCACCCCGCCCCATCCCCGAATAATTATTATAAATATATATAGCGAAAATCAATGATTTGGTCCCTCAATTATTAGCAAAATTTCAATGTAGTCCCTTAATCGCTTATTCATCGATTTGGTCCCTAAAAATAACTGTTTTTAGTTGATTTAGTCCCTCCGGTCGTAGTCCGTCAATAACCCGGCGAGAGCTCCGATTTGCCATGTGCAATTTGGTCTTTTCACGCCATCTTCTTCATCCTCTCTGACCAAGCTTCGCCGAAAAACGCTCGTCGTCAGGAAAATGGAGCCGAGTCCATCTATTACGAAATCTGTCGCTGAGCCTGTCGGATCTACTCGAGCTCGCCTGAGGGATCTCCATCTCGTCTGCTCGTTAGAATGAGCTCATCGCCGAAAAAATAGTGTTTTTGAGCTCGTCGGATCTGCTGGGTTCAGTAGCCTGTGCATATTGGCCATCATCAACAAGTTTTCTAACGTCAGCCAGTGCTTTTGGAGCATCTAGATCAGTATAATCCCCAGGAATTCCAGTCCACAAAGTGTCCTATGTACAAAGCAGACAAAACCTAATTAGATTACATGTGATCTTCCCCTTCTTAAAACTTGCTGCTACGATTTTGTTCCTCACTGATCATAAAAGGCATAGAGCTTACTACACAATAGAAAAAGACGACAAACGAAGCGCAAATAAACTTTCGGCAAAATATGATTACCGTTGAGATTGAGAGTCTCAGATGCAACACCGCCCCAAACCATGGCACCGAGACGATCGTTTCCAATAGGCAGAGCATCGGAAGCCGGCGATCCCACCACCGGCTCCATATATGCCCAGGAGCTCCCTGATAACGCAACTACCTCCGACAATTCTGGAAGCCGGCGATCATCAAATTGGTTGGTGAATTGTGATCGTAACATATCCCACAAATTATCCCCCTCCTTCGATTGCCCATGCAACACCTCCACTACCGGAGAATCCTCCATAGACGAAGCGTGACTCGGACCACCCGACTTCGCAACCAGCAACCGGTCTTCAATTCGACCATGGCGATCACTCCGCTGAGGCTCTAAGACAACTCCAGGGGGTCGAGAGGGGCCACCGTCGGCGTCGCCATAGATGAATCTGGACTGCGATCACGAAAGTGCTCCAAAGCCGTTCGATCGCTGCGATGTTGATGGCGATGACTTGGGGGAGGCCGGCCGAAGGCTCCAAGGCCCATGATAACACTCGGCTGCCATATTTTTTAGGTGAGATGGCGTGAAAAGACTAAATTGCCCATGGAAAATCGAAGCTCTCGCCGGGTTATTGACGGACTACAGCTGGAGGGACTAAATCGACTATATATATATATATATATATATATATATATATATATATATATATATATATATATATATATAAACTTTTTAAATTAAAACTTGGATTTTTAGTTTTTAAAATTAAAAATTACACTAATGTAAGATTTTGACTAAGTATTGATTGGGGACGGGGAATCCTAATTCCCCGCGGAGATGGAGATGGCGATGGGGACGGGAACAGGAAGTATACTCCCCGCTCCGTTGCCATCCCTAGCCACCATACCGTGACACCACCACCACCATTTATATTATTATTATTATTATTATTATTATTATTATTATTATTATTATAAATGTTGTTATATCCTAAACAAAAATAATTAAAATGTTTAATTATACAATTCTGCTCATTTTCCAAATACCAAACACACCAAGACAATTTTTTAGAATATAACCAAACACTGAAAATGTAAATATTTTCTAGAAAATGAGCCATTTTGAGAAGTCATTTTCCTGATTTCCAAAGATATCCTTTCCTCCATTCAATATTATGCAATTCACTTTTTAAAACAAAAATATATTTACTCATTTAAAAAAAAAATACCGTGTTAATCAAAATTGTGTTGGTCTTGTTTAGTATTTGCTTAATGTTAAGAGTATGATATGTTAGGAGGTCAGTAAATTGATTAGCTCATGTGCTTTTAAGACAATAATATGCCATGGATCATGGTTCACCTTGTAAGGTGAACTATTAACGCAAAATTCATTTTTTATTTTTTTAGAATAAAGAAGCTAATTCATTAATCATAAGCTGAAACGTTTACAATAAAGATCGATAGAAATTAGAAAGATAAAACATTCATTACAGTCAGACATAGAAACAACTTTCCTAGCAATGCTACAAGAAACTTGAATTGCGGACTGTTTTACAAGATTGAAGCTGAATTCATTGGAGGAACTTGAAGCTTCTTTGATGTTGTTAATGATCTGGCTACCCAAGACTAACTCTGTTTGAGAAGTCTTCTATACCACATGAGTATCTATTGCAGCTCTTTTGTCTATAAACAATATCTCCATTAATCTGAACTGCATATCATAATTCAGATCTTCTTCGTTGCTCAAGATGAGATAAACATACGCCATAACCAATTAAGTCGTTTCACCTTAATGAAAAGAGAGCTCGCCAAATAAACGAGAGGAAAAAACTCGTCAAAATAACAGATGAAAAAACACAGATCTGCAAAAAAAAAAAACTAAAACCAGTGAAAAAAAACATATAAAAGCAGTGCGAAAAGGAGTGGAGATTGAGGGAGAGGGATAATGGCGAATAGTGGCTGTGGAGATGGAGGTAGACGTATGAGGGAAGGGGGGAAGTTAAAACCGGTGGCTAAGGCGGAGGAGATGGTGGAAATCGAATGGAGGAGACGGTAGAAATCGAACAAAGAAGCAAGGAGATGGCAGCAAGGGAAAGCAAGGTTGGGAGGTGGTGACAAGGGACGCCGCCTCCGTTCGTTTAGCGAAGGCGGCGGCCGTGAGGAGGAACGAGCGGTTGCGCCTGAAGATGGAAACCCTAGGGTAGAGAGAGAGAGAATTGTACCATAAGATTCATTTTTAGTATACTGAATGTTTATTTTTAATACAATGAATCTTTATTTTTTGAAGGTTCATTTTAATACAGTGAATCTTTGTTGTTGTTGTTATTTTGAATTACAAGACTTTGATTAGTTATTTTGATATCTTATTAGTTATTTTTTATTATATTTAAAATTGTTATTATATTATTATACATGTTATATTCTAAATAAAATAATTAAAATGTTTAATTATACAATTATACTCATTTTTCATAAAAGTAACCAAACACACCAAGACAGTTTTTCAGAATGCAACCAAACACCGAAAAAGAAAATATTTATTTGAAAATGACTCATTTTCCAACAAATATTTTTCAAAACTCATTTTCCTACTTTCCAAACGGACCCTTGAAAGTAAACTTTAATTATATTAAAAATAAATCTTCAATACAATAATAATGAACATTTATTCCTCCTGGCCCACAATATAATTTGCCATTTCAAGAGCTTTGGGTTCCCAACCTACCTTTTAATTTCTTCATGGACTGGCAATCTGCCTAGTTGTATTTTCAATTTGATTTATGAGGTTTAATAAAACTTGATTACTTTTCTTTAAAATATATTTTGTTAACATTTAAAAGATGATTAATTTTAGGATTAATTATTGTACATACATTATAGTTGTAAATCACAGCGTCCGATGAGCATGAGGAATGTGTCTACTTTAGACATAATTCCCACACTGTTGCTGCCGAGATTTGAACCTTAGTCTCTTCTCCCAAATACTGCCCACTGAACCATTGAGCTAAGCCCGTGCGGGCATGTTGAGCGAAATCTAGTGGACTATTAGGGGTGTGCATTCAGTTAACCGAACCATTTTAAACGAATTTTTTAAAGGTTTAACCGTTAACTAAACGAAACTTTGTATTACTGAATTAACTGAACCAAAGTTTTTTCTTTTTTCTTTTCCCAATTAACTGACATTTTTTAACTAAATTTTTAAATCCTTAAAATAATATCTATAATAATAAATCCAACTACTTCAATACCTATAATAATAAATCCATAACTTCAATCCAAAATCCAAAGTCCAAACATCCATAGTCTATAGGGATTTCATTTTAATTTTAAGAATTTTACATTATATATGTATTTATTTATTTATATATTGAAAATTTCGGTTAATCGTTCGGTTAACCAATAGTTTCGAACCAAATTAATCATTTACCAAAATTTTACAAAATCTCTAACCATTAACTGAACCCAAGTATTTCAGTTAAAAAACAGTTAACCAAAATTCTTTGATTCGATCGGTTAATTGAACTTTTACCGAAGTTTGCACACACCTATGGAGTATGTTATAATCCCAGACAATATTTCTTACAATCAACAACATAAATAGCACGAAGGCGATCTTAATTAATAGATGAAATGAAAAAAAAAAAAAAGACAGAGGGCTTGTATCCCTTCTTGTGTTGCATCAAATACAATTTGGTATAACTACACGAGATTGAAATCCCACGAAACAACAACAACAAAAAAAAAAAAAAAAAATGGTCATTATTGCTCTTGATTAATATACAAGCAGATTTCAAGAATATAACGACTCAATACCTAGTCATTCCTTTTTGTATATGTAATATATATATACTATACAATCAAGTGATGGTAAAAACAAAGAATTATACACATTGGGTGCTGAGCAGACCCTAACTGTAGGAGGCACTTTTAAGCCCGTTCCATTCTCAGACTAAGAATTATACACTTTGTAATACATTAAGTTCCCAGTTTCTCAGTGGGTGTGTTTTTTTGCCCAGAAGTGCTTCCAAGGATTTAGCTTTCTTGTTCCTAACTCTTCCTGCTTCTTTCAACAGCTCTTCCAGCCTTCTCTTCTCGTCATCTACGTCTGGGTTTGCGGTTCCCAGTTTATCCTCCCTCATTCCAACCACGAATTCCAAGATTTCGATCGCATCAGCAGTCCTAACCGAGATCAATTCAAGAAACAAAATGACCCGTAAAGTTGATTTAAAAGATAAGAGCTTTAAAAGGTTGATCATAAAGTACTATACCTTCCCATGGCATCATAAGTGCCAGCAAGGTTGCTATAGACTCCCAGTGTGTCAGCGTGGTATGGACCATATTCGGTTTCCAAGATGCTTCTTGCTTCTTCGAACAAGTCTGCAGCTTCGTTTATAGCGTAGAGTTGAACACAGGTGAGCCCCATTTGGTTAAGGGCAATGCCAAGAAGAGCGGATTTCTTCTCCCCGATTGCCCGGAACTTGTCAATGGCGGTTTTAAGGGAGGTGTAAGAGTCTGAGTAGTCCCCTAAGATGTAGTAAAGAACCCCGATTTGGGCTTCGATTCCTGCAATGGTGCTCTGTTGGCCCGGTGCGTCTCCATAGGCTTTGATGGCCTTGTGGAGTAAGTTGAGTGCTTGTTCGGGCTCGTCCATTGATTCGTATATTGCAGAGACATCAACGAGGCCGCTGGCAATCTCTTCGGGTTGGGTTTTGGGGAGCGTTGCTGGGGCTGGGGCTGGCTTAGCATAAACACGGAGAGCGTTTTCGCAGTATGATTTCGAGTCCTTGAATTTTCCTATCCTGTAATACAAATCAGCCAAGCGGACGAAGACTGATGCAACTGATGGGTGGCTCTCTCCTTTTATGGTCTTAAACGTGGTGAGAGCTTTTTGGTAAGAACAAATAGCCTCGTCGTATCGTGCCAGAGCGAGATACGCATCGCCAATGTTGCAGTCGATAGCTGCAACCTCGGCTTCCTGGCCCTGGGCTGCCAGGGCCATGCTGGCCAAAACGTAATGCTCGAGAGCAGCTTCGTAATCTCCCTTGGAGTCATAAACCAGCCCCAAGAGTCTCCTATCCGCGGCTTCTTCGAAAGAAGCAGGGCGGGCATTCTCTCTATGGATTTCAAGAGCCATCTGACAAAGCCTCTCGGCCTCGTCAAATTGCATTGCTTGAATATGGGCTTCAGCCACATACCTACACGTCTCACCAAGCCGGGAGTCTTTTTCCCCGAGCACTTGCCTCTGAATCTCGAGCCCGGCTGTGTAGAACAGGATGGAGTTCTCAATCTGACCCTGCATTGCATATGTATCTCCTAATTGCATACACCCTGCAAACTTAGCCAGTGCGTGATTTTGGCCCTTATCCATTGCCGGGATTTCAATAGACCTCTCAAGAACCGGGATTGCCTCTCGGTACCGGCCTAATCTGCAGTATAACGCCGCTGCAACGTGTAAACACATGACAAACTCCAAATTGGAGGAGTTGGGCTTCGAAGAAACCTCAAAAGACTTTATGGCACGGAGAGTCAAATCAAGAGCCTTTTGATCGTTTTCCCCCGAGGAAACCAAGGCCCTTGCCTGTTTGAGTAGATATGACCCGAGATACGTAGGCTTACCCCCCTTCCCACCATCCTCACCTCCTTTCCTCAAGGACTGAGGAGTATTTAGCTTCCTCAAGTTCGTTGAGCTCGAGCTCATCTTCCTCGTAAAAGGCGTTCTACCATGAGAACACTTGCTGGTCCTCGGATTTGGTTTCCGGGTAACTTTTACTGGAGAATTAAGCTTATTATTATTATTGTTCATCTTACCAAACTTTTCATCTTCACATTTTCCTTTTTCTCGGTCCGAAACAATACCAACTCCCGTGTCCTCCACCACCACCTCCTTTTTAATCTCCTCCACCTCTCCATAATCCACACCAGCAAGATACCTCAACTCGGAGTCAATTCTTGATTCCTCTCCATATGATAGGAAGCTTCGACGAGATGGCGAGTGATCAGAGCTCTGCATCTCGTAAACATTGTTATATAACTGCTCAATGGAGGTGTCCATAGCCCCATCCATGGCCAAATCAAAGGAATCAGTCTCAGCAGGGCTATGTGTATACAAGGGACTCCTAGGTGAACTCTCAGAAAACATTTCCTTATATGCTGCTCCCACAAACTGACCATCACTTTCTTCTCTATTAACATTACCTCCAATCCAGCCTTCCATCACAATTGGATCCATTCTTTCTGCACATAATATTCCTTCCATTTCAGCTTGCTTCAACCATTAATAAAACCCAAACTCATAAACACCATATAAAACAGAATAAAAAAAATATATTCTTTGACCACAACTAACCAACCCATCATTCATTTCTGCAACAATAATCTCCCCCATGGTGAAATTAAAGTATTCAGGACCAAAAAACATGAAACAACAATTAACCAAAGAAAGGAAATAATGATCATTGAGACATTGACAAACCCCATTGGAACAAACAAAGGAATTGGGTACATAAGATTCAAGACAATCCTACTGGGAATCAAAGAACAACCAAGGAAATTACAATATCATTAAAAAAAAAAATTCCAATAATCATTAGGGAAGAAAGCTCTAACCTTGATATTCAAAAAGGGAGGAGGAGCCCAAGCCCAATCTCTCTCTTGATTATCTGGCAAATATAGAGATGCGAGAGAGACAAAAGGTGCAGGTTTGTAGCTAACATGTGTCTTTATATATATAGGAATAGGATAGGCAGAGGGGGCAAGGAAATGTAGGATTGAGGATATAGATAGATAGAGGGGAGGGGAGGGTGGTTAAACAGAGGGAGTGGGATGACTAGAAATAAGAGTAAGAAAGAAAATTAAAATTTGGGAATCACATTCACATGAATGGAATTTGGGAAAGCCATGAAAATAATGAAGATGAGCTGTGGGGCTTGTAAAGAGGTTAAAATGTTGAAGCATGAAGGGGACCTGTTATCTCCCATCTCTCCCTTCAAAGGTTGGAATATTGAAGCATGAAGGGGACCTGTTATCTCCCTTCAATACCCCAATTCTTGCCCCCATTTTTTTTGTTTTTCTTTTTGTCTTTCAATTTTGTCATTTGTTTTTCGCCGTGAATATGTCCTGCGGCTGTGCCATCAAGTCATCAACGGCTGATCAAACCCAAAAAAAAAATGTAATCTTTTGTTCAAATTTACAATTTTAATGTTGAATTATTATTATTATTAAAAACATAAATAATTGTTAAAATAATAAACACTAACAACAACAACACCAAGAAGGGAAAACAACATTTTGACCCTTGAATTATTTTACTTTTGAAAAATTTAACCTCTGTAAGTTAATTTATACAAATTTAGCTCCTTAATTGTTTTGACAAACCTAGTTGAAAAGGTAGCTGAAAGCTGAAAAGATATAAGCTAGGAGCTGAAAATAAAAAGCTGTTAAACTAACTATTATGCTTGAAAGTGTTTGGTAAAATTAACTGTTTTGATAAGCTTATAAATGTAAAAAGACTAAAAAAGACATCTTTATAAAATTTAAATTAGTTTGTTTACATATTAAAATTTAACATTTTGAAATAAAACTATTAGCATAATCACGATCTAGCATCCCATAACATCTTCATCTTATTCATCATATATATTAGATCATCAATCTTAATAATAATAATAATAATAATAATAATAATAATAATAATAATAATAATAACAATAATAATAATAATAATAATAATAATAATAATAATAATCTCAAAAAAATAATAATAAAGGATAAATGTGCGGATAGAGAATTTGTCATTTCTTTAAAAATGTAATAATAATAATAATAATAATAATAATAATAATAATAATAATAAAGGATTTGTCGTGAAAGTTGCAGATAAAGGAGAAGTAAATGGTTTTTAATTGGAAAGAGTAAATGATGTTATTTTTTAAAAATAATAAGGATAAAAATGGAAAAAAAAAAAGTTAGGGAGCTACTAGCTTATTTTGAAACACTACTTTAGGTAGTGTTCTAAAATAAGCTCTTATTTTAAGCTACAAGCTTATTTGGGAACATTACCAAACAGAGCTTATAACCTAATAGTAATTTAAAATAATCTATAAGCTCCTAAATAAGTTTTGACAAACAGAGTCATAATGTTGCATTTCTAGTCCTTAGTGTTATATAATTGTTAAATTTCATTAGCAAACTACAGAGTACTTTTTATGAGGTTATTTTTGTCACTTAGAATCGATGTCCATTGTTAAAAAAAATTTCTCCATGTCAACATTATTTTTAAATTTTAACAGTGAATATTAATTTTAAATGGTAAAAATAACCTTATATGTTAATGAAGTATGACAATATATAATACTAGTGACTAAATGTATAAAATTATGTACAATTAATGGGCTAAATCTGTTTAAATCAACTCATAGGAGCTAAATTTTCAAATGTGAAATAATTCAGGACCAAAAGTGTCGTTTTAATAATAATTAATAAGAATAATAGCCCTAGCACATTATTATTGCAAAAGGCTGAACCCCAACCCTAAGGGCCCCCCACACCCCGGCCCGACAGAGCATTTGGGAGGAATAATAGCCCTAGCACATTGGTCTTAGGGGTGGTCATTTAAGTTTTCGGTTAGATTTTTTCAAGTCTGTTTCGATTTTGAAAAAATGAAACGATTGTGATAGATACTTCCAATTGAGCACCAAGCTTGGGGTAGGTGGGGTAGTCAGTCTTTATTACTTGGGACACTTAGTAGTTCAAGGGAAGAGGCCTCCTTCACAAGCAACGAAAGGCATGGGCACCCTGGCGACCAGGCTCCGCAGTTGACGTGTCCCTAATCGAGCTACTAGTTGGCACGGATGGGAGACCAGGCTGGGCAGTCGGAGTTTTCCTTGGACGGCAAGTAGTTTCCTTTTTCTCATTTTAGACAATTAATGCGCCGGTCTTGGTAATTTCCAAAGCATAATTTTAGTTATTTTCCTTCTTCTCGCCTTATAGAGGATCTAACTCCTTGTATAAATACCCTCAAGGGGTCATATTGTAACGGATCCGGAATTCAAATTATTAACGTTACTTTGCTCATTTTTCTCTCAATCACTTTACTCCTTCTAACCCAGTATTTTACGGTAGTGTTAGCCCGTCAAACGGATGCCCTAGGCCATAAAACCAACAAATTCAATTTAACATTCTAGTTTGGTTCGATTTCGGGTCAGATTTTGGTTTAGTTTGAGAAGCTTGACATTTCATAGTTATCTAGCACACATAATTATTTATGAAGTATTTATTATCACTAAAAATTTAAATTTCAAAAACTAAACAACAAGTCAATAATGCATGTTTCAAAATTTTTAATAAAAAATAAGTCAACAATGCATATTTCAAAATCCAAAGTCCAAACATCATATAAAACTTAATCTAAATAACAAAATAGCAATATAAGTGTCTAATAGGAAAATATAGAAAATTAGGGATTTAGTAATTAGTGTGTATATATATATATATATATATATATATATATATATATATATATATATATATATATATAGGGAAGGTATCAGGTGCATTTGTGGCTTCTCGTGCGGTTGATTAATGTGCGTGGGTTTTATACTTAATGTGCGTGAGTCTTGTGCTTAATGTACCTGAGATTTGTACTTAATGTGCGTGAGTTTTGTACTTAATGTGCTTGAGTATTATGCTTAATGTGCGTAAGGTTTGTGCTTAATGTGCGTGAGTTTTAACACAATCGCACAGGAAGCTATAAACAAAATACATTCAGACCACAAACTCACACCTCACGCTAACGGAAGCGATGAAGAACAGAGACAGGGGAATAGATGATTAAGGGAAAAGAGGAAAACTGTTTTATTAGGAAGATAAGACGAATACGTATATGATGAAGAACAAAGAGAGGGGAAGAGAGGATTAAGGGAATATGAAGAGAAGACGAAGACGTATATGGTGAATAACAGAGAGAGGAAGAGAGTATTAAGGGTAGGAAGGGAAGACAAAGACGAAGACGTATATGTACAGGAGCAACAGGAGCACATTAAATATTACACACTCACGCACATTAAGCACACAACTCACACACCTTATGCACAAGACTCACACACCTTAAGTACAAAACTCACGCACATTAACATTACACACTCACACACATTAAGTACAAATCTCATGCACATTAAGTACAAGACACACGCACATTGAATACAAAACTCATGCACATTAATCAATCGCACCACCGCATGGGAAGCATTCAACCGCACTAGAAACTTTCACTATATATATATATATATATATATATATATATATATATATATATATATATATATATATATATATATATATATATGTCTTGGGTCCCATGAGGACTCATCCTTAGGTGAGGACGTGTGGACTAATCTAGAATGTCTATTTGGATTGATCTACAAGCTACAATTTTTTGAATAATTAAATGCTGGTTTTTATTAACTAATGCATTATGGGCATTAAGGTAATTTTTGACAGTTTCCTTTAGCATGGTAACTGCTTTCACGTTAATTTCCTTGATTGTAGGCATATACACCCATGATTTCTATGCTATACATTTGCACGAGAAACACCACTATAACACACTTTATGCTACATCACGGTGCATATATATATATAAATTCAGTTCCCGTGTGGTTGGGTGTGCCCCGTGCGGTTGTGCAGTTAAATCTAAGCCATTAATCTTGCCTAAATCAATGTCCAGGATTAACAATTTTTTTTTTTAAAAAAAAACACAGTGGTAATTTGGTAATTTTTGCATCTAGGTCAAATTTAAGGTGCGTGGTTTTCATTCTTAAGGTGCGTGATTTTCCTTCTTAAGGTGCGTGGTTTGTGTGTTTAAGGTGCGTCGGTGTTGAAACTTAAGGTGCGTCGACCTAAAGCTTTAGGCGCGTGGTTTTTTTTCTTAAGATGCATTGTTTCCTTCTTAAGATGTGTGATTTGTATGCTTAAGGTGCATCATCACTTGTTGAAACTTAAGGTGCGCCATTTTAAAACTATAGGTGCGTGGTTTGTGTGCTTAAGGTGCGTGGTTTGTATACTTAAGGTGCGTCGGCCTAAAGCTTTAGGTGCGTGATTTTCTTTCTTAAGGTGCGTGATTTGTATGCTTAAAATGCGTCAATTGCTGAAACTTAAGGTGCATACAGGTTGTTCGTGTTTATGTATCTTCATAACTACTTTCTCAACCTATTGAAGCACAAAAAGTCAATACCACATCTACTAAGACTCGAATCCACAACCTCCCATATGAGAGAGCAGCTTAGTGTCACTAGATCACGAGTTCATTGACTTTTGTGATATAAACATAATAACTCTTTTTATTTTAACGAAATTTGATGCGTGTACTTATACTTTTAGGTCTCAAAAAGTCCAGAAATGATGTGGAAAATTATACTCCGTAGGAGGCCAACAGATCCGGGAAGTAAACACAAAGTTTGATGAATGATATGAACATCTCAACCTCATCAAAACAATACCATCAGACAAAGCATTAAATTCAGAAACCATCGCCCGTACACATTATCAACAAGACAACAACTAATCAATCAGAAATTGTAGATTAGAGAAAGAAAACAAAAAACAAAAAACAAACAAAAAAAAAAACAACATAATTGTTTCTTATTTTTTTGTTTTGTTTTGTTTTTCCCAAAACATTGTTACAATATAATTGTTTACTAACTGCTTAATTATATAATTAAGCAAATTAAATACATATCACTACATTACCAAATTATTACAAATTCTTAAATAACAAGTTGTATCAAACCATAAATATTTACACCAAAAAAACTTCACAAAGCTTATTTGGAAGCTCCCTTGATTCTTGGGCGACAGATTGTAGGTAAAGATGCATGAACAAGTCCAGACAACCCGTGTGAGAATTTCATTCTCTTTGTAGGAGTAATATTTTGTGAGTATCAGACATTGGTTCTCTCACAGGATGAATACTTGTGAGCATTAAACACGATCTTCATACCTAATGGATTACTGAATCTCCGTAATTTACTCATTCATAATTCGGTAAGACCCTTAAGACGATAAATTTTATTTTTTTGTGGGTAATCAAGATATAGTACTGGAGTTGTCAAGGCCACTTAGCTTATGATTGACTTTTAAGTCCATCTTGAAACTGGTTGTTTTCCTGTTAGATTACTCTATGTAGCTTGGAATGGCCAAGAGAACCTCCCTTATCCTCTCACTGCTCTTTCTTCCATCACAATTAACTTAATGTTCAAATTTATTATCACATATTCCCTTCATTAACAGGAAAACTTCTTCCTAACTACCAGTCTACCACCTATATTTACTTGAAAAGGAACAATAAACTACCTTAAAATGACCTGACAACTAGCTTAATTAACACGTATATTCTACAAATTATATATATATATATATATATATATATATATATATATATATATATATATATATATATATATATATAATCTATTTATTTCATTAGTCATACAATTGAACCTCACTAAAACCTCTATATAAATACAATATTGATTAAAAAAAAATTAAAAATTTACTAATTGTAGTTGATAGTTAATTATATAGAGTGACTCTTATATATGTGAAGTCATTTCATAGATCCATATCCGTGAAACAGATTGGGTCAATAAGGAAACTTACATTTTAAACTCAATCCACGAAAGCAAGGGTGCTTGGTTCAATCAAGGTTTTTACGCCTGGAATGAGAATTGAATCCAAAGTAGATGTTTGTTTTCCTTTTTATTTTTTATTGTTATTTTAAATGTTAATACTGAAGAGATGAGTTTTGCATTTAGAAGTAATGATAGATTTCGTTACCAAGTTGAACATGAGATTTTGTACTCAAGAATATAATGTGCAATAGATTTGAAATGTTAAAAAAAATAAAATTAAAACGTACTATTAGTAATAAATCAAATATAATTTTTCAAAAAAAAAAATAAAGAATAAATCAAATATAATATTCAATGTTGTAAAAATCGCACCTAGCTAGGCGCCGCCCGGTCACGGCGAGGAAGGCCTCCTAGACCGCCTAGCCGGTTGAATCAGCATTTTTTTTTTTGAAATTTTTTGTAAAAAGTTTGGCAAGACATAACTTTTGACTTAGTACATTTTTTTTTGAAATCGCGTATTGTTTTATATGCTATCAATATTATATATATATATATATATATATATATATATATATATAAGTTCGACTCTATGTGAAAATTATCTGTTGGCCTTCTTAATTTGACCCTGTAAGTTATGAGTAATCAGGCGGGTAATCTGGTATACCTTATTGTGATTTTTTCTGACTAAAATTACAAAATAAATTTTATTTAGAAGGCATTTTTGAATAACCGTGGACTTTCCTGTAAAATCAAAGTATTATAGTGAAATTTTTAATTTTTAATATATATTATGGCAGTACAAGTTTCCAAGTTTTGACTTTTGAGAAGTTATAGTTTTAGAAGTTAGTTTTGATTTATTAATTTAGATTAAAATATATTGTACACGCATTAAATACAATAGATTTAGACGTTAGGTAATTAGTTATGGGTAATGTTATATACCCTAATTTATTTTCCCTATAGGTAATTAGATATGAGTAACGTTAAAATATATTGTACACGCATTAAATATAATAGATTTAGACGTCTAAGTGTTGGTTATACTCACTTTTTGTTTTTAAGTTATTATTATTGACGTTGCATTTTTCATCACTTTACTAATAAAACATTATGAACAAAATTTGCAATTGTATTATAATTCAGGGACAAAAAGTGTTCACAAAAGGACAAAAAATGCTATGCTAATGATAAATTAAGGATGAAAAGTGAGCATGATTAACACTCATGGACGAATTCTAGAATTACCTTATAACTTAAGAACAAAAGGGTACAATTTTTTTCTAAAATTATAAAATATCCATGTACTAAGTAAAATTTTAATAGATTTTAATAATTTTGTTCCTTCATGAGTTAAAATTGTCACCTTTTTGAAGTGTTAGATTAGTATATTGCAAAGGTACTGTAAAAGTAAGGGACTAAAACAACTAGCAATGAATAATTGAGGGACTATAGTAGTTTTTTAGACTAAAATTGTTATAGACTTTGTTTTTTAGATTTATAACTTGTTAGAATATTGATTATGATTGATGAGGATATCAATTACTTAATATATTATACGAGTATTTTGTTGGAATAAAATAAATTAAATAGAAATAAATGAAGAATTTAATTATCAAATTTAGGACTATAGTAGTTTTTATTTATTTATTTTGATAATGTAATTATACAAATTCTTAACATTGGACATTTATTTAGTTGCGTATCGTGCTTTATTTAACTAGTACTAATCTACAATCTAAATACAATACATACATACATGGCAAATTATATTATGCACCGCGGTACATAATCGATTATGCACCGTGCATCTTTTTTTTAAAATGAAAATTAACAGTGTTTATTTCCGCCGTTTCGCACCCTTTTACAAAAAGTAACTCTGTTATTCAGTGTCATTTTGTATACACTGCAGTTTCAGTTGAACACAACTACAGTTTCATTTCGATATAACTATAGTTTCATTCGATATTTATAGACTCAAATATGTGAAAATGTTATTTAATTTTATTTTATATACACTATAGTTTTATTAAAACACAATTACATTATCATTTTGATATAATTACATCTTCATTGTATAATATACACTCAAATATGTGAAATGTTATTCAGTTTCAGTTTATATACACTGCAGTTTCATTTCACTATAACTACAGTATCATTTTGATATAACTGCAGTGTCGGTTTGGATATACTGTAGTGTCAGTTGGTGTTTAATACACCAAACAAACGGACTCCGTTAACTCTAACGGCGGGCCATTTCTTTACTTAAAGAAACGGCGTCGTATATGGGCCGCGGTGCATAATCGATTATGCACCGCGGTCTATAATATAACAACTGTACATACATATACAATTATATACAATTATAATAAGAGCCAATAATGTTAGGCCCTTAACTGGAACAAAAAAATGTCGGTACGATTGTTTCTTAAAATCAATGGTTCATATTATTTTGATTTTAGTATTTTTTTAATGATTTTCCTTATTTACCCTCTATTATATTATTTTCTTCCCTTAAATAACTTAAATTCCGTTAGTATAAACTTTAGTAACGGAATATTCTGTTAACTATTTATTATTTTTAACTTAATCATTAATTTCTATAAGAAAGGTCTTAAGTTCGAACCACATCCCAATTAAAGTTTGGCATAATTGTTAAACATATACTACGAATATGTTAAAATATATTAAAAAAATATTATATAATATAAAATTTAACATAAACTTTATTCAAATAATTAATCCGACTAAATACATAGGGATCGTTATGCTGTGAGCACGTGCCCACCTTGCAAGGTGGGCACGGTTCCATATCCATGATTTCTATACTGTAGATCCATAATTTATATACTGTAGATTCATAAAATTTATACTTTAAATTCATAATTTCTAAACCGTAGATTCATAATTTAAATACAGTAGATTTATAATTTCTATACAGTAGATTCATAATTTCTATACTGTAGATTCATAATATATGTACTGTAGATTCATAATTTCTATACTGTAAATTCATAATTTCTAAACTGTATAGTTATCAATTATGAACATATAGTTCTCTGATTTGTGAAAACAGAGTTCAACAATTGGAATCTAAAGTATAAATTTTATGAATCTACAGTATAGAAATCATTAGTTATATTATCTTTATTTTCTACAATTCAAAGATTCACTATCAAATTTATTAATTTATTATATTCACTACATTGTCCATTGTCTTCTTTTTACATTATCTTGTAATTAAATATCAAAGTTATAATACAAAATATGTCATATATATTTATTTATTTATCAAATATAATAAATATTAATATTTTGTTCAATACTTGCACATGATAACCTACGACACACATCTCACAATGCATGAAACATGTAGGGAAAAACTACCACTACCAAATATCAATAGGTGCTTGTAAGATAAAGAATTCATAGTACAACTAAGATTCCATCATATACACAACAAGGCAAATCTAAAACTTCCTACATCATAATCTCATTGCACGATGAATCCTTCTAATCTACCACAAGTAACTCAATTGCACACGACACACTACCAATTAAAAAAAAAAGGACATGTACGGAAGATGGAGGCAATGACAATGCTACCCAAAAGAGAATTAAGAAGAATTAGCGAAATTTAAACCAAAAATAGTATTTATTTAGACTATCGTTTTAGACTAAGTATTTATACTACCGTTATTACAAAATTACAAACATTTAATTTAGTGACAATTATAATCAATCTCTCATATATTATTTTGCATTTATATACTTTAAATTACCGATTTAAATAAACAAATTCAATATTTATTTATCTATGCATGAACATCTCCTATATAATATTACATTACTATACTTTGAAATACTTATTTAAAAATAATCATTGGGCATTATCCCATTCGCGTAAAGCGCGTAAAAAAACTAGTAATAAAATAAAATATAATAAAAGGCAATGGAGGTAAGGGTATAACGGGAATAAAAATGTATTGGTGTAATTGTTTGCAATAATGAGTTTTACATTTTGCTTACTTTTTATGCAATTATAAAATCTTCCCTCATTTGTCCTTATCATTTTATTTTTTTCGCCATAATGATACTACTAGAAATTACAAAACTTAAGAGTCAACAATATAAAATTTAACATAAACTTTGGTCAATTAATTAGTTAGGCTATATGCATAGCATTTAAAGTTGGATTACAAATAAGGAACTTTTAAAAGCATTTTTTCTATCTTGTTCATGCTCATCTCGTCTCTGTCCGATGAAGTTATGTATATTGCAGCGGGACATGACACGTCCTGGGCCTTATGGCTATTGAAGTCGCATTTGGGTTATCCTCTCAAACATGTTTTCTGAGTATCTTTATTTAGCTATTGTCTTTACTCCAATGAGATTCCACACCAAGTGAGTATCTTGGCAAAGTCAGGGTTTTAAATGGACTGCTTGCAGAAGCATGCTGACCAATTGGTTTCAATGAACAGAATCTCTATATGTTCAAAGGCCTCCTCCTTGAGTACCATGCAATGGTCTCCTCATTGAACACTAAGGAACCTGTGACAATTTATCAACTCAACGGTGATCTCATCGAGCACCAGTTCATCTACGCTAATGACATATCTTTGACCGCTCCCCCAGAGCCACCAGCAACACTTGTTGCCCAACGTGGACCATCCACTACCTTACAACTGGAGTTCACTACTGAACGACAAAAAAATTGTAGCATTCATCACATCAAAAAAACATCGTCTAAAGTGTGGTACAACTGTCTTGGTCAGCCCCACTCAAGAGCCTTACACAATAATATTCTATGCCATTGTCCAATGTCAAAGTCCTCAAGTAATATTAGTACAATTTGTTATTCTTGTCAACTAGGGAAATCCTCACGATTTTTGCTAGAACAAGTCAAAAAGTCTAGTTCTGTTGTATTAGATTTTGTTTACACAAATATTTGAAGACCATCCCCGATCTTATCTAATGAAGGTCATCATTATTTTGTTATATTTGTTGATAATTACTCTCGTTATACCTAGTTCTTTCCCATGAAACTAAAAACAAATATCTATGCCATTTTCCATATATTTAAAGCACTGGTTGAGTGAACCATCTCTTGCAAAATAAAGGTCATTCAATATGACCTGGGAGGGGAATAAAGAAAAAAAAAAAAAAAAAAAAAAAAAAAAAAAAAAAAAAAAAAGATAGACAAACTCTTCATCAGTTTTGGAATAGTTCATCGTCGATCTTGTGCTTATGTACATGAAAAAAAATGGGCGTGTTGAAAGACGCCACATACACATTGTCGAAACTGAACTCATCTTACACTCTCAAGCCTATGTACCTCCTAGAATTCCATTCTGCCACGCCTGTCTTCCTTGGTTACCTAGAGTCATTAAAAGGATATTGTTGTTTGAATCTCAATACTCAAAAAATTCTTACTATTCACCATGTTCGATTTGATCAGAATGTTTTTCCTTTTGCATCTAAAACACCTTCACGGATTCTTACTCGTGCTTGGGGTGCAATGCCATGTGTTGTCGTTAACACACGAAGTAGACTAGGCTGCACAAAGATCGACAAGGCCATGTCACACTCGTGTTACCCATCCAGAAAGGGACACGACATGTAGCCCCCCCCCCCCCCCCCCCCCCCCCCCGCCATGTCATTAATCCAAAAAGGGACACGGTCGTGACCGCCCTCCCCCCTTGACGGATTTGGCTCCTGAACATCCTCTAATTGTTTTTTTCCAGGCTCGAACGACATTGACAAATGCCCCAGCTCAACGAACACATCTTATATCCTTTGCCACATGACTTGTGACTCTACAAGTAATAAAGCTGCTTGAACGAGATATGAACGTAATTGGATGCAAGTCGGTGTTCCAAATCAAGAGAAAAGTTGATAAGTCAATTGAATGATACAAAGCCAGACTTGTTGCAAAAAAGTTCGACCAGGTTGAAAAAGAAGATTTTTTGACACTCTCAGTTTAGTGATCAAGCTAACAACAATTAGACTCCTCTTATATCTTACCATAACAAAAAATTGGTCTGTCTAACAGTTTGATGTTCACAACGCATTCCTAAATGGTTGTCTAAATGAGAATGTTTTTATGAAGCAACCAGCATGATACATTGACCAAAATCTTCTTAATCATGTTTGCAAATTGCAAAAATCTCTCTATGGTTTGAAGCAAGCACCTCGTGTGTGGTTTAAGCGTCTTCATGACTGTCTACTTTCAATAGGACTCAAGGCTTTGAAAATAGATGTTTCTTTATTTATATATTATGTTGCTAACACCCATATTTATTTATTAGTCTATGTTGATGATATACTAATAATGGGCAGCAACAAAATCCCCTTAACTTCTATAGCAAGTAGACTAGGTGATATATTCAAATAAGAGATTTGGGACCTCCATGTTTTTTTTTGGGGAATAGAGACAGAGGGGGTGATAGATCCTATCACAAAGAAGGTACATGATTAATACTCAAAATGTCGATGCAACAAATACTCCAGTTCTACTTTCTAACGTACGGACCAGTCTAACATGAGCGATTTCTGGACATTAACCAAATTTAAGATTGAGGAAGAAATGAAGCAGTGTTCAGGTATCTCTCTCTCTCTCTCTCTCTCTCTCTCTCTCTCTCTCTCTCTCTCTCTCTCTCTCTCTCCTTAGGCAATAAATGCTCCTTATATAGGCAAGCTATGGGGCGCATGCCAGTGTTCCGGCATGTCTTACATGTGTAAGGAGAAAGTTCACCAGTCAGTGAGGTTGTGCCATCACAAAGAGTCTAGAATGTTGAAGAGACGCGATTAGACTACTCCCTCGGTTATGAAGGTGTGTTAGTAAGGTTGTGAAATGCGCAATTGGATCGCTGATCGGGCTAACAGCCCCTCCTGGTTGGATTTGATTGGGAACAGGGTTGTGTGCCTTCAGCCCAGCTGGGCAGCTAGTCGGGAACTTAACCTAACCGGGCTACATGGTTGGGAAAAGGTTAAGATGCGATTGGTTTGGTTTGGATATGATCGGGGCCTGGGGGATCAGTTAGTCCTGGTCATATAGTCTCTATCAGAAACACTGCAAACCAATCTCAACTCTAATTCCAGTCAACAGCAAGCTAAGTGCAACAACCTCATCTCAACTGTATGAAAATCTGACATAATACCGCAATCTAATTGGAGCACTTTAGTATCTAACCATCACTCGTCCAGATCTCTCCTTTGCAATAAACAAACTCTACAAGTTCATGCACTCTCTAACCATTGATCATTGGGTTATTCTAAAGCTTGTTCTAAGGTATGCCAGTTACTCTAAACTACAGTATACATTTTAAAAAATCAGACTCTAATGATATTCATGCATTTTCATATTCTAATTGGGTGAGGTGTCCTGATGACGATAAGTTCACTAGTGGTTTTGTTGTGTTTATTGGTAAAATTTTAATATCTTAGGCATGTTGTAAGCAAAAGAAAGTGGTTAGATTCTCAACATAAGTAAAATACAAAGCAATAGCTGATTTTTCAACTGATGTAACATGCATGCATGGTTAGTTGCTCTTCTTCGAGAACTTAATTGGTCTCATTGTTCTAAAACCACCCAACTCTGTTTGATAATCTTGGTACTAATTTGTGTACAAATCTTGTTTTTCATGCCCGAACGAAACATGTAGAAATCGACTACCATTTTGTTTGAGATAAAGTAGCATCAAAGGAACTAGAAATGAACAGTGAACTACATCTCTTCAAAAGATCAACTGGCAGACATCTTATTAAGTCACTCACCACAATCAGGTTCAATGTCTTAAGCTAAGGGACAAATTCAATGTTCTCTGAACCTTAAGCTTGAGGGAGGGCGGGGGGAGGGGTTAGGATGTGGCTTTCATTCATTGGGTGTTCATGATTTGACTAACCTATCATTAATTAAAAATGAATTTTAGTAACCAATTAAACGATATCCATCATAAGTGATAGGTTAGATGGAAAAAAATAAAAGGTATCTAACATTAGTCTATATAAAATGTGATATAAGTAACACTCCATCATGCTCATGCCAAACCAATCAAATGATTGAGTGAAAAAAGGATTTTTTTTTTTTTTTCTTTATTTACCTACTTTTCTTTCTTCCCCAATGATTAGTACGTTTGGCATTTTGTAAAGGTGCTGCTCGGTGGTCAGGTACTCGTGTACAACCATTTTTTGCTTTTAAATCTTTAGAAGAAGACACTTGGCAGCTCTATCTTGGATTCTTATGCTTTGTATATGGCCGTAAACGAATCTTTTTCCGTGTAAGATATACTCTTTCCCATAGCTACAATATAGATAAGATTTAGGGAAAATGGCACTTTTTCCCTCTATGTTATATACTTATAGCACTTTTTTCCCCTCAATTATTTATGTAAGCATATTAGCCCCCTCAATTATTTTAAAAGTGGTGGTTTTCTCCCCTAATATATTAAATTGACATTTCTACCCTTAAAGTAAACATTTTATTTATTTTACTTCTCCAACAAATTATTGCGTATATGTAGCGATTACCACGGTTCGGTTCGAACTAAACCAGACACTATAGCAATCGAATTAAAAGTTTTCAGTTATGATTCAGATCTAGAACCCAATATTTGGATTTCAATTTATTAAATTTAAGAATTAAAAAAAAAAAAAAAAAAAAAAAAAAAAAAAAAAAAAAAAAAAAAACTGGATCATGAACCGACGGTTCCGGATCCCGTTCGCGATTTTGAACCGTCTTTATTTTAAAATTTTATTTTTTATTTTAAAATAGTTTAAATTCAACAATAAATGTATTTTATTTTTTCAGTTTGGAACATAAACCGCCCATTCCAGTTCGTGATTTTAATAAACTCTAAATATCGCGTTTTGATTATAAATTGTAATTGGAATATTTTGGTTTGGTTACTATAGTATCTGGTTTGAACCAAATTATAGTAAAATTTATTGGAGAATAAAAATAAATGAAATATTTATTTTAAGGGTAAATATGTCCATTTAACATTTCAGGGGGAAAAAGAGCCACTTAAATAATTGAGGGGGAAAAAGTGCTATAAGTATATAACATAGGGGGAAAAAGTGCCATTTTCCCTAAGATTTAATGCAAGTCTAACCAAGTTAACAATGTTAGTGTAAGTTTCGTATGGTTCATTTTAATCATTATAGTGTGATATATAGATTTTCTTTTTTCTTTTTCTTCTCATACCAATTGAATCGATAGGTAATTCAATATAAATTTAATCCTCTTAAACTTACACTACTGGAAATTCTGAAATTTCCGACCACCTGAAAATGATCTTAAATTAAGTTGATACCAAAAAGTCTAAAAAGTGGTCGGAAATAGCAACAAAGGTTTTTCCGGATACCAAAAGTGGTCGGAACAAGACTTTCAACTTGATTTAAGATCACTTTCAGGTGGTCGGAAATTTCAGAATTTCCAGTAGTGTTATAGGTTGATATATATATATATATATATATATATTCTTGGAGATGAGATGATATAGAATCTTTAAAAAAAAAGTGATCTTAGAGTGGTCTCTGAGAATAATCTAGAAAAGATTTGAGAAGAGTCTGAAAAATAAGTTATTTTCTGCAAATTATTTTTCGTAAACCATTTTTCATGTTTTCAAATTAACCTTAAATTTGATTCGACTTATTTTAACCCTTAACATAACATTTAAAATTATAAAATTTAAATAAAAAAAAATAAAAATTGGCTAGTACGAAGATAGATATTATTCTAGACAAGGATAGTTCATTATTGGGAATCATTTGTATATTCTATTAGGTGCTGCCGGCGCATGTGTTCACTCCTAATGGTCGGTTGGCCAGGACAATCTGGTCAATATAATTATAAGCAATTTCTAATTGACTCAACAAAAATGTTTTAAGTAATTAATACGGAAATATGTATATCATTATTGGGTTAGATGAAACTATATTTTGTTAATTTTGGAATATAATGTGGGTGGGGCTTGTTAAGAGGCCAAAGATTGTGAGTGAGCATGAATTAAAGAATGAAAAATGAGTTGTTAAATACATGAAACTTTTTCTTAATTAATTTGAAATATTCTAAATGGGTGGTTATAGAATCAGACCTCAGTGGTAGATACGTTAGTTAGTTGATTACATACAAATTGACTTTTTTTAAAAATTGATCGAAAAAGCTATTTTGAGTAGCTTTTTGAATTTTAGCATTTTAGAACAATAAGTTGTTATAAAAACTAATTAATTAAACACTTATATTGATTATTTAACCAAGTCAAACAGCTAATAGTGATCAAATAAGTCAAAATTGACGAATAGGCTAATTATTTTACCAAACAAAACACTATCTTGTAAAGAATCATGAGTATTTAAAGAAAAAATTAACTTGAAAAATATTCAAAAATATACTCCATCAAGCATGAAGACATTAATGCCTTTCAACAGAAAATTTTAGGCAACACAATATAATGTTTCCATAGTCCGTACCGCAAATTATGCCGTGGAATCGTGTTCACCGAGAATGGTGAACACAAGTCAAAACGGCGTCGTTTTTAGACAAAAAAAAAAAAAAAAAAAAAAAAATCGCGGATGTGGAGTTAACGGCGCGTTACTGATCAAATTATGAATTTTCTGTTATGAGATTATGAATTTTATGAAAATTCATAATCGCATAATAGAAAATTCATAATCGCATAACAGAAAATTCATAATCGCATAACAGAAAATTCATAATCTCACAACTGAAAATTTATAATCTCATAACAGAAAATTCATAATCTTATAACAGAAAATTCATAATCTCATGGTTCCAAAGTGAATGTGTAGGCATGGTTCCAAAGTGAATGTGCAGGCATGGATTCATAATTTATGAATGTCCGTGATTTCGGACGGGAATATGTAGGCATGGTTCCAAAGTGAATGTGCATGCATGAATTCATAATTTATGAATGTCCGAAACTCCGAAATTATGAATGTAATGAAAATTCATAATCTCATAACAGAAAATTCATAATCGCATAACAGAAAATTCATAATCTCATAACTGAAAATTCATAATCTCATAACAGAAAATTCATAATCTCATGGTTCCAAAGTGAATGTGTAGGCATGGTTCCAAAGTGAATGTGTAGGCAGTCACGTAATTAATTAAAAGAAAAAAAAAAAAAAAAAAAAAAAGATAACGGTGCACTAACACCGTTGGAACCGTGTTCACCATGAATGGTGAACACGGTTCCATGGCATAACGTCTGAGTCCGTACTATTTGGGCCTTCTAGTCATGACACGTTATGTATTAGATGAGTGGTGAACATGGACTAGTTATCTTGTGCATCCGTATGTACCATGGTGCATACAGATGCAAAAACGACGTCGTTTTATTAAAAACGCGCGTCTCTCCTTAAAAAGGAAAATTCAAGTTCGATTTCCAATAACAGCATTATATTGTTCATTTATTCTAGAATTTTAGTTCATAGATTATGAAATTTTAGTTCATTGATTCTGAAATTATAGTTCATCAATTCTGGAATTGTAGTTCATCGATTCTGAAATTTTAATTCATAGATTCTGGAATTTTAGTTCATTCATTCTGGAATTTTTAGTTCATATATTAAATTCTAGAATTTTAGTTCATAGATTCTGGAATTATAGTTCATCGATTATGAAATTATAGTTCATCGATTCTGAAATTTTAGTTCATATGTTGTTGCTGGGAATCGAACCTGAAATTTTTTTTTTAAGGGGAGACGCGCGTTTTTAATAAAACGACGTCATTTTTGCATACGGATGCACAACATAATTTTCCTTTGAATATGCATATGGGTGTAAAGTATTACTGAATTCCTTATATGACCTATAACCCTAGTTTGTAGGGCAAATTATGTTGTGCATCCGTATGCACCATGACGTCGTTTTATTAAAAACGCGCGTCTCCCCTTAAAAAAAAAAAATTCAGGTTCGATTCCTAGCAACAACATATGAACTAAAATTCCAGAATCGATGAACTATAATTTCAGAATTGATGAACTATAATCCCCAAAATCTATGAACTAAAATTCCAGAATCTAATCTATGAACTAAAAATTTCAGAATGAATGAACTAAAATTCCAGAATCGATGAACTACAATTCCATAATCGATGAATTATAATTCCAGAATCAATAAACAAAAATTCGATAATCTATGAACTAAAATTCCAGAATGAATGAACAACATAATGTTGTTGCTGAGAATCGAACCTAAATTTTTTTTAAGTGGAGACGCGCGTTTTTAATAAAACGACGTCGTTTTTGCATCCGTATACACAGCGTTATGCTCAGTTTGTAGAGAACATTCCTCGAAAGCTTAGGCGTTGAAATATTTTGGATTATTTGATTCAAAACTTGGGCCATAATTGTGCATAATATTGACCGGGCCATACAAATTAAGCCCAAAATAAGTTGTTTTATTTGGAACCAAAGAGATTGGAGACACCTAATTAACACCCAATTAACCTACAAAACTAGGCAAATTATGCTGTGTATCCGTGTGCACACGGATGCAAAAAAGATGTCGTTTTGACTAAAAATGTGTGTCTAATATGAAAAAAAAAATCTGTTTCGATTCCCGTCAACAACATTATGTTGTGCATAATTTATGAATGTATAGTTATAAAATTATGGATGTATAGTTATGCAATTCTGGATTTATAGTTATGAAATTATGGATGTGTAGTTATGCAATTCTGAATGTATAGTTATGAAGTTATGCAATTCTGGATTTATAGTTATGAGTTATGCAATTCTAGATGTATAGTTATGCAATTCTAGATGTATAGTTATGCAATTCTGGATGTATAATTATGCAATTCTGGATGTATAGTTATGAAATTATGAATGTATAGTTATGAAATTCTGAATTTTTTGTTTTTTTAAGTCGACGTCAAAACATCGCTTTTGCATCCGTGTGCACCATGCATGGTGCACACGGATGCACAGCATAACGACTCACAAAACTACTACATACATATAGAGTCATCAAAATGGGCCCAATTCGTTGAGTTAAACCAATTTAGCTCAATTTTTAATTAGGTTAGACTGGAACTTTCACTGGTCCAACTCATTTAATCCGTAGGGGTACCTGCATTATACAGGTTGGCCCGTGTAACTCGCGGGCCAACTCCTATAACCCACCACCCCACCCCATATTTATTTAAATATTTTCTAACCTCTCAATTAATCTATATGTAATAGAACCAACCATGTTAAAGGTATTTGTTGAATTTTTTGTATATTAATTTTTTTTTCAGTTTAAATAATCAATGCCCGCACCACCCCCACTCATTTAGAATGGTAACGTGTCTACGTAGTAGTTGACTATAACATATAAGTAATGTAATATATATATATATATATATATATATATATATATATATATATGTAATATAATTTTGAACAAGTTTCATGTATACTTATATATGTATAACGTGTCTACGTTTAGATAATTGGATTTTATTTAACTTTATATATATATATATATATATATATATAATGTTACACGGCAAGGCAGCGTCCCTCCAATTGGCAAGGCAGCGTCCTGCCAATCATTATTGCATGGATCATGGTACATACAATTGTGTGGACCACAAATAAAAAGTACATTTTTAATCTACTAATGATACATTATTTATGTACGTAAGGTACATTTTATGAAAGTACATTTTAATATACTAAGAGTATATTATTTTATATAATGTACCTTCAATACAAAAATCATGTACTTTTAATATATTAAAAATGTACATAATATTCATGGTCCACACAATTATGTGGACCATGGTCCATACAATAATTTGCCGCGTCCTGCCTTGCTGTGTAACATATATATGTATATTTAATTATTTTCGCAGCACGTGCGGGCTACGGGTTTTAACGAGCTAAGTTTGCTATTTCTTAGGCCATCTTTTTTGTGGTCCTAACCTATCCCATCGCGGGGTGAGTGAGGGCTAACCCACGGGTTTCGATCCACTTTAACAGTCCTAATTAAAATAATGAAATTTTATGATATTTTGGTAGAATGAAACTTTAGAATACAAAGAAGTTACTCAAGTTAGGTAAGGTCTTAAATTGTTGGCACAAATGACAAAACTTGACAAGCTAAGTATGATTAAGATGAAGGGTTTTGAATATTTAATTGCTTGGACAAATCAAAATCCCAAGTGCCTGCCTTTGAAGCAAACCTTAGGTCCTTAACCATATCCGTATTCTCATTGGCAATCATTGCATTATTGCCAATCTTAAGAAAAAATTAATAAAATAGGAAAAAAATTTCAAATAAGCCTTCTAACTAATAACAAGAATGTAATTAGAAACCTAAAACTAAAAATTAAAAAATAAAAAATAAAAAAAAATAAAAGAACTCTTATTAAATCTTTGAACTTAAAAAATGCAATTAACGACAACTATAATGTAGTGTGATGGCATCCTGGTTACCCATCCAAATGGATGGTCATAGGTTTGAACTTCGGTGGTGGAGGCTTAGATTTTTTGTGTTGAAAATATTTGAGAAAGTATAAAACAGATAGTACTTAGCTTGTAAAGAATCATGCGTATTTTGAAAAAAAAAAATGCAATTAACACTTTTAAAGGATTACCATATCTACTTAACATGTGATATGGCTCCTGACGCTAAATTATGTATTTTAAGAGTTGACATGGCATCATCATCATCATCATCATCATCATCATCATCATCATCATCATCATCATCATCATCGTCATCATCATCGTCATCGTCATCGTCATCGTCATCGTCATCGTCATCATCATCATCATAACAATAATAACAATAATAATAATAATAATAATAATAATAATAATAATAATAATAATAATAATAATAATAATAACTCAATGTCGTGTGCTTGCTTCAGATATTAGAAACTTTCGTGTTCGCCATGTCAATAGGTCAGCGAATCATATAGCTCACATCTTAGCACGGGCTTCTGATTCTTTGTCTGCTTTATGTTCGTGGTTTACGGTGCCACCAGCCTGTATCTCATTCCTATTTGATGTTTAATGAAATTCATCTTTTCCTTTCAAAAAAAAAAATAATAATAATAACTCAATGCCAAATCTCTTAAATGGATCCATATATGAGGGAAGGATTTTAAGGCAAGAACACATCACCCAGTAAAAAGTGGGGGCCGGGATATCCTAACTCTTCATATTGACAAATCAATGATTGTGATCTTATGGCCTTTAGGGTTGGGGTTCAGCATTTTGGAAGAATGATTGTGATCTTATCATAATTAACTTGGACCAAAACTGTAAATCATTAAATTTAGAATTAATCTATTGGTTGTTAATTTATTTATTTTTTTAATTTTAAAAGAGATTAAATTAATCCACAGTCCATAAGATTTAAATATTAATCCAAAAAACATGATCCACAAAATCAACATAAATGGAAGACCTACATAAATCCACACTTTTTACAAGAAGCTAAGAAGGTTTATGGGAGAACATGCTCCAGATAAAAAGTAAGGATTAATATGATCCACCATTTGGGTAGATCAACAAAAATTATAAAATTGACTAGACTTTTTTTTTTTACTAAAATCATCAACTATTGATAACTTTTGATGAATGATTGTGAACAGTTCTCACTTTTTACACGAGGACCTAGTTCTCATTTGAACCATTGTATGTATGTATGTTTGTATTAAAAACATCCATGGTTAAATTAGAACTTTGTTTAAAAAAAAAAAAAAAAAAGAGCTTAGGAGTCTAATTACATTATTCACCATGGTCCAATAACATCATTTAAATTTCTAATACTTACACTCTTTAATATTTCAATATATATATATATATATATATATATATATATATATATATATATATATTGAAAACATTAAGATGTCTATGTATCCTCAATAATTTAGAGGAACCAAAACCAGGTAGTTCTTTATTTTTATAATAATTTAGAAAAATAATTGGGCTTACTCTTAATATTGTAAAAATTAAGATGTCTATGTATTCTCAATAATTTAGAAGAATCAAAGCCCACGTAGTTCTTGATACGTACGTCATTAGATTAGTTCATTCTCGTTCTTGATCGGAAGTACTTGCGGAAATTGCATGAGAACTGATAATAGGGGTGACTTTAGATGATGTATCGATTCATGGCCAACCATTCATCTACATCGATCATCCTCTTCATTTAGTGCATGTTGATTTTGAGTGCGTTCTTTGACATTGTTCAAATCCTTTTTCATGACATAAATTTTAAAAAAATTCAGAGTCAAACTTGATCTCTTATAATCTAATACTCTTTTATCGTCACTAAAAAGGTACTCTAATGCAACTATTGAAACAAAACATGCAACTTGTTACACGTTGCAGGCCTAATGTGGCAGACTGGCAGACTGGCAAAACATGTCCAAAATGGCATTTAACTTGCCATGGTAGCTTTGACATGCTTTGCCGCCATGGCTACATTATGTTGCTTTTGCCCGAGCTTAGACCTTGGCCTGGGACCAGGCCTTTTCATTATAGGACCGGGACCGGAATCGGTCTTTTACAAGTCGATTTTGGTCCGAGCTAAGTTTAGTTTAAATCAAATGAAGTTCATGTGTTTTTTTTTTTTTTTTTTTTTTTTTGGGATGGATTCTTGGTTTGATCTAGAACCCGGTCAGCTCTTAATCCTACATTGAAACTTATCTACTATATAATATTCTTTTCGTCTCATTTTATGTGTCATATTCGAATAACGATGTTTGATGAACTTATTTATTATTTAATTTGTCATAATATTAAGTTTAGAATTAGTATGTAAAATTTATATATTTAGAAACTACATTAAAAATATGAATAAAAGTCAAATAGGTCATCAAACTACGTATCAAAATTGTTGCTATTTGCACCACCCTTTGACCAAAAGTGGATATAAAATATCTTGAAATTGTAAAAAGTTGAAAACTTTTAATAATTGCATAGGTGGTGTAAATAGCCAAATAAAAATTTATTTTGCTATGGGTGTTGCTATTTGCACCCCCCTTTGACCAAAATGGGGTAAAAAGTACATTGAAAATATAAAAAGTTAAAAACTTATAATAAATACATAGGTGGTGCAAATATCCTAATGAGTGGTCAAAATGCTATTTGCACCACCTTAATTAAATTACATTTATTAGGTTTAAATAATAATTAATTAATTCAAAATCCTTACTGAATTCCGCTCCGCAAACCGCGCAATTCCTCCGGCCCCGCCCGTCGCTTTCTTTTCACTTTGCAGGAAATGTTCCAGATATCCAGCGCAAATCGTATCCAACGGGTTGATGAACAAGTATGGAATCCATGGGGACTGTACACTGAACTCTTCTTCGTCTTCTGCAATTTTCATGTTCTTCACGACAGCACTCATCCCGACGGCCACTCCGGCTTTGACGACGGTGTGGGCAAAATGAAGCCCTCCTCGGAGCTTCTCGCTCTTGATGAAATGTCTCAGCAGCGATGCAAACGGGGGATTGAACAGATAGGTTTCCAAATTGTAACCCATTTTCAATACCATGTTTCTCCCGACCAGCAATGCGATTGCGGATCCTAAGGAATGTCCAACCAACCAGACATCCTTGGTGCCGGCCACGAAAACGACAGCCTGGACGGCCTAAAAAAAAAAAAAAAAAAAATCCGCCTTCTCCGGTGCCTTCTCACCGGAGAAGGCTACATGGGTCTCCTTCGTTTTTATTTTATTTTATTTTTTTTTTTTTTTAAACAACCCACCGGGTTGCCTTCTCCGGGAGGTTGGTGTTTTTTTTTTTAATAATTTAAAAAAAATGAAAAACAAATAATAATCTTTGACCATATTTAATGCTGGTGGTGTAAATAGTAAATTTGCATTTATACCACCTATAAAGCTATTTGACTTACTATATAGGTGGTGCAAATAGCAAAATAGGTGGTGTAAATAGAATTTCCCTTTGCTATTTACACCATCTTGACCAAACCTCATTTATGAGGTATAATTAATAATATTTTAATTCAAAACCTAATTAATTAAAATATTAATTTTATTTTTTTTTTTTTTTAAAAAAAGATGAACCCAGTCACTTTTTTGCTTTTGTTTTTTGTTTTTTGTTTTTTGTTTTTTGTTTTTTTTTTTTTGTTTTAATGCCTAATTATTTATGCAATATTTTTTAAAGTTTCAATAAATATTTTTTTTAAGTTTCTATTTTCAATACATTTTTTTTGTTCAATATATATATTTTTTGTTCAATACATATTTTTTTTAAGTTACTAATTTTAATACATTTTTTTTAAGTTTCTAATTTCAATACATATTTTTAAGTTTATAATTTCAATACATATTTTTTTAAACAATTAGTCAATATTGATGTTTGTGAGATGAAATTACTGATAATTTGGGCGGCAGAGAATACAAATTGGACTCATATGACTCTCTATATATGTGGGGTGTGTGTTATGTATATGTATCACACAATCTATAAGCCATGAATGATTGGATAGAAGATTGTTTTAGTTACAATAATCAGAATCAAAGCCAGTTACTTAGTTACAATGACCAAAATCAAAGTCAAGGACATTATGAGGTATTTTAAGTTGTTATTTGAATTTGAATTGTTAATGAATTGTTATTTATTTATATGAGTGTTGCTATTTGTATTTTAAGCCAGTTTGTTCTTGCTTGCTAGGTAATTAGGATTCATTTAAGGGTCTGTTTGGAAACCCGGAAAATGACTTTTGGAAATCATTTTCCGGGTTTTTGGTATTTGGGAAGGCTGAAAATGAAATGGTCAAAGAAAAATGCTAGCTAGTCAATGGAAATTGAGGACTAAAATCCGGAAAATGACTTCCCCTTTTTTTTGGCGGAAGTCATTTTCCATCTTTCAATCAACACACGCAAACACACTCAAGCATTCTTCTCCCTTCACTGCTTCTTCTCCCACTTCACCTCCTCCTTCAACATTCAACAGAGAATTACCAACACATCTCCTCCAACAATCCACAACCACAAAAGCTTCACCAACAATAGAAAAGCTACAAGGTATATCATTTTTCCTTTTTGATTTTTTTTTTCCAAATATTATGGCTTCTTCACTGGTTTCCCTGGCTGGAAACCAAACTGGTTTCCGGCTGGGGAAACCAGTGAGTCTGGTTTTCCGCATCGGAAACCAGATCTGGTTTCCGATGCGGAAAACCAGTCACTGGTTTCCAATCGGAAACCAGTGCAGTCACTGGCATTGGAAACTAGTGACTGCACTGGTTTCCGATTGGAAACCAGTGAACTGGTTTCGCATCGCAATTTTTTTTTTTTTGAATTTTTATGCCAAACCAGTGAACTTGTTGCTGATATTTTTTTTTTTACTGATTATATAATAAAATGCTTTGCTTAATTTGTGTTAGTTTTAATTGTTGTTATTTTTTGTCATATTATTTTGATTGTATAGATGGATAGAAATGTTTAAGTATGCCATTCTGTTCATTTTCTGGAAAATGAACCAAACACCAAAAGACAGTTTTTCATCATTTTCTGGAAAATGAACCAAACACCAAAAGACAGTTTTCCATTGTGCAACCAAACACATAAAAGGAAAATGACTCATTTTTCAGAAGGCATTTTCCGGGTTTCCAAACAGACCCTAAATTAGATATAATTTCTCAATTGACTAAATAACAATCTCTTTGTTCCATGTGAAGAGAGAAAATTATAGTATTAATCAATTTAGTGAATATAGTTGTAAATTAATTTAATTTGTTGTGAATATAGTTGTAAATTAAGCAATTTATTGTATTTAGAGTATAAACAAATAGACAGAATTGAATTGTTATTTATTTCTGTGGGTGTTACTATTTGTATTTTAAGCCACTTTGTTCTTGCTTGCTAGGTAATTAGGATTCATTTAAATTAGATATAATTTCTCAATTGACTAAATAACAATCTCTTTGATCCATTTCAATATATAGAGCAATATATACTACACAGAATACACAATTTTAGGAAACTATTCTACAGAGACGGAAGGACAACCATAAATACAAAATTCGATCAAAATAGAAAGAGGGTAGGAACGGATGCAGTAGACTTATTTTATGATTAGAAGCCTTGACCTCCACTTATTTTATGATTAGAATTTTAACTACCTCAAAATTGTTAGAACTCTAATCCACATATCTTTATAAATTGTTACAGTATTTACAGTATAAAAAGATAATTAGAAAATCAATTTATATTTCAAAGTCTCAATAGAACTCTAACCCACATATCTTTATAGAATTTTAACTACATCAAAATTGTTAGAACTATAACCCACATATATCTTTATAAAATTGTTACGGTATTTACAGTATAAAAAGATAAGTAGAAAATCAATTTATATTTATTCATTTCAAATATCACTAGTAATCATTTTATATTTCAATTTATAGTTAAATCAATTTAAAATAATGTATACAACAAATTTGAGTTATAAAAAATATTAGAATAACAAAATTAATTATTATTTCTCTTTATTTACAATTAAAACATAAACAAAAATAAGTATTGAAAATATAAACTTAAAAAAACATGTATTGAACAAAAAAAGATGTATTGAAAAAAGAAACTTAAAAAAAAATATGTATTGAAAATAAAAACTTTAAAAAATATTACACAAAATAATTAGACATTAAAACATAATAATAATAATAATAATAATAATAATAATAACAACAACAACAACAACAACAACAACAACAACAATAATAATAATAATAATAATAATAATAATAATAATAAAGAGATTGATTATTAAATAAAAATAAAAAAATAAAGATTAATGTTTGACTACATTTAATGAGGTGGTGCAAGTAACATTTTTTTATTTGCACCACCTATAAAGTTATTACACCTATTAAATAGGGGGTGTAAATAGCAAAATGGGTGGTGCAAATAGAATTTCCCTTCAATTAGGTCATTGAACTCAAAAAACATGCAATTGAGTCCCCAAAGTAACCAATTTCATGCAATTAATTCAATTTGCAGGTTTTTGAAGTTTCCAACAAGTCACTCAAAATTTAAAATATTTTTTTAAAAATAATTATTTAATTTTTTTTTAAAAAAAGAAACGTCGATGCCGAAGACGAAGAAGTTTCTTCGTATCCGACCATGAATTTTGTTGGAGAGCAGCTGCCCGCGACCTATCTTCATGACGAGCAAGCAGATTGGCGGCAACGAGGGTCTTCTCCGGCGAGCTGTGTATTCGGCGGCCAAGCAGCGACGACCTTCAGCCTCTCCTCTCTTTTTCCCGACAATGCAGACCATCAGATGGAAGGGGAGAGGAGTCGACGGAGCTGTAACCTCTCGTTAGACCTGCTCTGTTCGCCGGGTAGAACAAGGATCGCCGGAGACTGCTGTCATCGATCTGATGGTCAGAGTTGCCGGGAAAAAGATAGGAAAGGCTGAAGGTCGTCACTGCTCAGCCACAGCTCGCCGGAGAAGACCCACGTTGCCGGTGATCTGCTTGCTCGCCATGAAGATAGGTCACCGGCAACTGCTCTCCAACAAAATTCATGGCCGGTCACCGGCAAACTTCATCTCCGGCGGCAACCTTTTTTTTTTTTTTAAAGTTAAATAATTATTTTAAAAAAATATTTTAAGTTTTGTTTGATCTATTAGAAGCCTAAAAAACCTGCAAATTGGACTAATGACATGAAATTGGTTAGTTTAGGGACTCAATTACATGTTTTTTCAATTCAATTGCCTAATTGTATTTTAGTGTAGGGAAAAGGGTCAAATACACCCTCCAAGTTTAGATAAGAAGTCAATTAGGCCCTTAAACTTTTGGAATGTGCAATTAGACACATTAACATATGAATTCAGTGCATCAAGGCCCAAACACCTAATAGTGACCTGTAATAGCAGGTCAATAATACACTGGCGGAGCTCCGGTGACTTTCCGGCGAACGTATGACCAGTAGGTCGCCGAAACGCCACCCTCAACCACCGCCCCTCCTCCCTCTGCAAGATCCAGAATTTGCAAACATTGCTAGTTGTTAAGTTATGAGTTCGGAGTTGATCTACAGAGGACAAGAGGCGCAGCCGGTGATGGACGGTTATACGCTGAAGCCTCCGAAGCCATGGCTGAATGTGATTCGCCCAGTTCGGTATATGCTCCGCGAGTAGCGTCTCGTTTTTCTCATCGCCGGCATTGCTGTACCGTCATCTTCACCTTCTTTCCGTCATCTAGCCCCGCCCCCTACATCCACGGCGGTTCCGTCAGCGGCCGCGGCTACAACGCGATCTCTGGCTCCGACTTGCTAGCAGAGACGATGGATCACTCCGACCGGCTTCTCTACCACAGCCGCGTCGGCTTATGTCCTTCGATTTGGGCAGGAAAATTCCTCTAGGTCTGAAACAGAAGGGCTTGAGGATCGTTGACAGGCAGCGCCAGATTCGTATGTAGCCATTTCGCCGGAACTCTAAACTTCTGGATCTTGCAGAGCTATGGCTTGTTTCTATTCATTTCTGAATTCTGAACTTCTGGATCTTGCAAAGGGAGGAGGGGCGATGGTTGAGGGTGGCGTTTCGGCGACTTGTTGGTCATGCTTTCGTCGGAAAGTCGTCGGAGCTCCGCCGGTGCATTATTGACTTGTTATTGCAGGTCAGTATTAGGGTTCTGGGTCTTAATGCATTAAATTCATATGTTAATGTGTTTAATTGCACTTTAAAAATGTTTGAGGGCCTAATTGACTTCTTACCTAAAGTTAGAAGGTGTATTTGACCCTTTTCCTTTTAGTGTATAGTTTGATTACTTATTTGACCTTTATTCCTTAAAATATTATTAAATACAAAAAAAAAAATTAAATTTAAAAATTATAAAAAAATGTTAATAGAAATTAATAAAGAATAAAGAGTTAATTTGACTAATAAATAATAAGTAGAACGGATCAAATAGGATAAAGGGAGTCAGATTAATGCGCTGAAGAACATAGCGGCGCCGGTAAATAAGTGCATACAATCACATCGCCGATACAAACTCAAGCAGTGGCAGTTGTTTGCGTCTCTCATTCCGTCACCTGGAGAGAGAGAGAAGAAGAAGAAGAAGAAAAGGGAGGGAAGGGGAATCAATGATCGAGTTGTGAAATCAGAACAGTGAAAAGGGGAGGCAGATGAAGGAGGCGGGGGACGACGAGGGAGGTGGGGATGGAGGGTTTGTGAGGGCGGATAGAGTAGATCTGAAGAGTCTGGACGAGCAGCTTCAGAGGCATCTAAACCGAGCATTGACTATTGAGAAGAAGAAGAAGAGCGGAGAAGAAGAAGAAGAAGATCATCATCCCCGGCTTCATCACAATGGGGATAGGGAGATCCCCATTCGCCACGACTGGGAAATTGATCCTTCCAAGCTCCTCATCAAGAGCGTCATTTCTCGTGGCACCTTCGGCACCGTTCATCGTGGCATCTACGATGGCCTAGATGTGGCAGGTTAGATACAAAGAAACCACTGCGTTAGCTGAATTTTACTTTAATCTTAGGGCAAAGTTAACTAGTATAGAGCGCCAAAAAAGCGCTACTTGTATTCTCTAGTTACTATTATAAACAATATATATAATGCAGAGTCTTTATTTCATGCTTTAATTTGCTGATAGAAAGTTTTGTACTTGTGTTACCATTAGTGAAACTTCTTGATTGGGGGGAAGAGGGCCAAAGGTTGGAGGCTGAAATAGCTTCTCTTAGAATGGCATTTGCTCAAGAAGTTTCTGTGTGGCACAAGCTCGACCATCCTAATGTGACTAAGGTAAGCTCTTTCTCCCAAATCCACTAAATATTTAATCTTCAGTGGTTTATTTGGGATAATATGTCCAAGAACTACTCAGAATGGTTATGTTGCATGGGTAGAAACTAGAAAATGTTTGTACTTGAAGAATATGAGTTTTAAGGGATTCTTCCCTATGATTCTTTTTGTATTGCTTTCCTTATTCTTCTTTTGGTGTGAAATGTCTCAATATGTATCAGCCTTAATCCCAATTGTTGAGTTGGCTAGGGAAATGCCTAAAAGTATAGAAAAAGTTGTGGTTTGAAATGCATTTTTGTTGCAGATTCATCATATGTTTTAAATCTCAAACCTTATTTGCAGTTCATAGGAGCAACAATGGGCACAACAGAGCTCAACATACAGACTGACAATGGTCAGATTGGCATGCCGCGTAATGTTTGCTGTGTTGTTGTTGAATATCTTCCTGGGGGTACTCTCAAATCTTTCCTTATAAAGAACCGGAGAAGGAAATTGCCTTTTAAAGTTGTTGTCCAGCTGGCGCTGGATCTTGCGCGAGGGTGAAATATTTATTTCTTTTCTTTTTATTTGATAATTATTCATGTTGTCTTTTCTTATAATTTGTTTGTTTACTTTCTTTCTAAACCTTTTTCTTATTCAGGTTAAGCTATCTTCATTCCAAAAAGATTGTCCACAGAGATGTGAAAACAGAAAACATGCTTCTTGATAGGCATCGTACTGTAAAAATAGCTGATTTTGGTGTTGCTCGCGTTGAAGCTTCAAATCCAAATGACATGACTGGAGAGACAGGAACTCTTGGATACATGGCACCCGAGGTATAAGCTAATTGATCTTTTCAGAGACATCTATTATATATATAAAACATGTCGGTTGTCTTCAAACATATTCATATTCCCTGGCTTTTAACAACTTATTAACTTTGTACAAATAGGTTCTTAATGGGAATCCATATAACCGGAAATGCGATGTGTATAGCTTTGGCATTTGCCTGTGGGAGATATATTGCTGTGACATGCCATATCCAGACCTCAGCTTTTCTGAAGTGACATCAGCTGTTGTTCGCCAGGTACAGAAACCGATTCCTAGGTTTACTTATTCTTGTGCAACTGGAAATGATGCAATTATTATTCCAATTGTCAATGAAGTTGAGGCAACTGTTGCACATATATATGTTATTGATTCTTTTTCTTAAATTAAATGGAAGAGTTGGATAACTCTGATATGGCCTGCAGAATCTGAGGCCAGATATACCCCGTTGCTGCCCAAGCTCGTTTGGAAATGTAATGAAACGATGTTGGGATGCCAATCCTGACAAGCGGCCTGAGATGGATGAAGTGGTGTCCATGTTGGAAGCAATTGACACCTCGAAGGGTGGTGGTATGATCCCTCTTGATCAGCCTCAGGGTTGCTTCTGCTTTCGGAGGTACCGTGGTCCTTGAGAAAACTAGCTTGGCCTGACTATGCTTTAGTTGTTAATTGGTGTTTCTAAGCCTGGGTGGTAGTTAATCTGAAAAGAAAAGAAAAGAAAAAAAAAAAAAGATTTACCAAGTTAAGTAGTGTCGTAAAACTCTAGCTGTAGGTCAAGTAGAAGGTCTGCAGTATATGCACCTCTATATATCATCATGTTGCACAACCCTGGTTCCATTTCGTTCTGTAATCGATCTTCATCAAGGCACGATTGCTGAGCATCGTGGGCAGGACCTCCTCCAATCACTAACGAGACGACGAGAGTAGCTTTGGTTTTTGAAAAGGCTACCGTTTAGTTTAGGTGAAATGATTGAACATTTGGGGTGAGGATTTGATGCCTTTTGCTCCATAACATGTTAGTATGTTGCAACACATTCAGTCTTTAATATTTGATGATAAAATCCTTTGCAACTGATTACCTTTTTCTGCTTTGAGTACCTATCGTTTTGATATCAAAATGATACTTTAGTGTTGTTATAATGAATCAGTATGCATTCATAAGATTCTTTATCTCACTACACAAGCCCTTTGGTAGAAAGAATCCGCTCATAGCATATGTGGGAATGACAAGATGACAGTTTTTAAAAGAACTTCTTTCCCTGCTTTTGAGAGGAATCTGCTATTCCAGTTTTGAATTGTAGCAGCGATCTTACTACAAATAAAGCAAAGGATTTCCTTCTTTTTTCTTCCAGTTTTGAAGGCAAACCAAGGTATCTGCTACCTCTCTCCCCACCCCTAACCCCTAGTATATTCCTTATCAAAACTTGAATCTCCTCTCTAACATTGTTGCTGAAACTGATGGTTGATTTGTTATAATTTATAACCTGCCCAGATGCCATGGCATACTCATCCAGAACATCTTTTAACACATAGCTCTCCAATTCATTAGCCCAGAAGAATAAAAAGCAATCATTTGCAGTGTGTGTGTGTGTGTGTGTGTGTATATATATATATATATATATATATATATAATTCAGTTCCCGTGCGGTTGAGTGTCTCTCGTGCGGTTAAATCTGAGCCATTGATCTTGCTTAAATCAACGTACAGGATGATCAAAATTAAAAAAAAAAAAAAAAACGGTAACAATTTGGTAATTTTTGCATCTAGATCAAATTTAAGGTGCGTGGATTGTGTGTTTAATGTGAGTAGTTGTTGAAACTTAAGGTGCGTGATTTTTTGTGCTTAAGGTGTGGGGCTTGTGCTTAAGGTGTGTGGATTGTGTACTTAAGGTACGTGTGTTTTGTGCTTAAGGTGCGTGGGTGGGTTTTGTGCTTAATGTGAGTAGTTGTTGAAACTTAAGGTGCGTGGTTTTTCTTCTTAAGGTGTGTTATTTTTCTTTTAAGGTGCGTGATTTGTATGCTTAAGGTGAGTCAGTTGTGTGAAACTTAAGGTGAGTTATTTTAAAACTTTAGGTGCGTGGTTTAATTTGCGTGCTTAAGGTGCGTGACTTGTGTACTTAAGGTGTATGGTTTGTGTTCTTAAAGTGTTTTATTTGTGTGTTTAAGGTGCGTGGTTGAGTAAATACCACCCATGGTCCCTCGAGTTTGGTGGCATTGCCATCAATAGTCCCTAACTTCCGTAATTACCATCCGTCATCCTCCGAGTTCTCAAAAGTTACCTTCTAGCGTCCTTCCGTTACTTCCTTCCGTCTCAGCCGTCAAAATGGAGGGTAATATTGTCATTTGACTTATACGAAAAGAGTTAATACCAGCCAAGGTCCCTCAAGTTTGGTGGTTTGGCCATCTTTAGTCCCAAGTTTCCATATTCCATTATTTTCCTTCTTTCATATTCTCTTCTTCAAATGTATTATTATTACTATTATTTATAGTTATTATTAAATTCTTATTATTATTACTATTATTTAAAGTTATTATTGTTATTTTTAAATTATTAGTGCTTTGGGCTTCCCCCACTATCCATGGATCTTATCTCTTGGGCCTTTGTTCTTCTTGGGCCGGGGTCCACACCTCATCAATTACTATTATTATTATTATTATTGTTATTGTTGTTGTTGTTGTTGTTGTTGTAGAAATGTACAAATGCTATTACTATTATTATTATTATTATTATTATTATTATTATTATTATTATTATTATTATTATTATATTCATATTATTATTGTTATTGTTATTGTTATTGTTATTATTATTATTAAATTCTTATTATTATTACTATTATTTATTGTTATCATTATTATTATTAAATTATTAAATTATTATTATTGTTGTTGTTGTTGTTGTTGTAGAAATGTGCAAATGCTATATAGGATGAGTGTATTTAATAAAATCAGAAAATTAGAGAAATAAAAATCTGGAGGAATGGAAAAATGGAAAACTGAAAAAATGGAGAAGGAAAATTGGAAAAATGGAGAAAGAAAACTGGAGAAATGGAGAAATGAAAAACTAGAAATGGAAAAACAGATAAATGAAGTAAACGACCCATATACATTTGTAAATTTTCTTTAATATTGTATAGGAGAAGATGGAGTTCGAGTTGGAAGTTGAGAAATCACCAACTTTCTTTAATATTGTTTGGCCAAGTTTGGGACTAAAGATGGCCAAACCAGTGAACCACCAATAATAATAATAATAATTTAATAATAACAATAACAATAATAATAATAATAATAATAATAATAATAATAATAATAATAATAATAATAATAATAATAATAATATGAATATGAATATAATAACAATAATAATAATAAAAACAATAATAATAATAATAATAATAATAATAATAATAATAATAATAATTTAATGCTAATAATATAATAATAACAATAACAACAATAATAATAATAATTTAATAATAATAATAATTTAATAATAACAATAATAACTTTAAATAATAATAATAATAATAATAATAATAATAATTTAATAATAACTATAAATAATAGTAATAATAATACATTTGAAGAAGAGAATAAGAAAGAAGGAAAATAATGGAATATGGAAACTTGGGACTAAAGATGGCCAAACCACCAAACTCGAGGGACCTTGGCTGGTATTAACTCTTTTCGTATAAGTCAAATGACAATATTACCCTCCATTTTGACGGCTGAGACGGGAGGAAGTAACGGAAGGACGCTAGAAGGTAACTTTTGAGAACTCGGAGGATGACGGATTGTAATTACGGAAGTTAGGGACCATTGATGGCGATGCCACCAAACTCGAGGGACCATAGGTGGTATTTACTCGTGCGTGGTTTGTATATTTAAGGTGGGTCATTTTAATGTTTAAGGTGCATCAACCGCACGGGAAGTTTTACCCGCACCTGAACCCTTCCATATATATATATATATATATATATATATATATCTTATATGCAGTGTGTGTGTTTTAAATGCTAAATTTTCTAATGCGTGCATGTAGATTTATGGTGCATTAAAGGACATTGGAATGCATAACATTTTGCATAAAAATGCATTGCATTCTGTATAGGCATGCACTATCAAAGTAATATGAACCCATGGCAGGGCCAAATGAATAATCAAATCAGAAGTTATCTATGCATGACATTTGGTAGTAGAATACACTACATTTTGTAGGAATGCACAATCAAGGTAATATGAACGCACGGGAAATATCAACAAGTTCAATAGACCGAGATTATATAGTATGGCAAACAATAATACAATTGAATTTATTTCTAAACAAGTTAAGAGCGTGCTGAAGTCGTGACTTGTTTTATTTTATGTTTTAATGTATTGTGGTGATATACTTATGTAGTTATGTATTAATTTTGTTATTTTTGGTCAGACCATAAGGTGTTCTAAGCAGACCCTAACTGATATTTCTTAAATTATTTAGAAATATTTATTAAAATTTTTAAAAAGACTTAACCTGTAGGCTTTAAATAAGCTCGAAGTAGGACTTACTTTGTAGCCGTTTTAATGACCTACATATTAAACAAGTTTTTAAAAAGATTTCAAGCCAAGCCCTGCTGCCCAATTGTAGTCTCAGGCTTGAGCCTAATAAAAAGCCTACATACAGGCTCAGCCGCAGGCCCAGGCCCAGGCCTTAGATTTTCATAACAGGCCTATGTTTTATTTTTAAAGCTCGACTCGGCTCAGCTTGTCGATCATTATTGTGTGGATCATGGTCCACACAAGTTGCATGGACCATATTTTGTACTGTAAAATAATGTACATTCAATACAAAAATAATGTATATTGTATTCAGGGAATGTACATTATTTTTGTACTGAGTGTACATTATATATATTGTATAAGAGTTAATGCCATTTTTGGTCCTAGACTTATGGGGGCATTGCCACTTTTCATCCTCCATAATAAAAATTGCCAATTAGTAGCCACTGTTATTAGTCGTTGGACACTTTTGGTCCTCCGTCACTGAATCCATCTCTTCACCGTCTAATTGAAGGGCAAAGCTGTCTTTTTATCTGGTGCTCAAAAGATTTCATTGACTTGAGTGTGATTTTGAACCCCCGAGCTCCTCTCATGGCAACCTTCAGCTATGTTCATAGGTTGCGTAGACTCCCCCCATTCCTCTGCACAATCAATGTTTCTATCTTTTCACCAATCAAACATTCAAGCTAAAGCAAGGAAAATTCGTTCATTTCCTTAACGCCCAGAGAAACATTCGCCACGGCCGCGGCGCCGGTCGATTACGTCGCTGAAAAACCGAAATTTGGCAGAAATAATCGCAAGGGAGCATCCAGAAGCTCAGACTGATGATCTATTGGGAGATCTACCAACAGATTGCATGCGATTTCCAGAAGTCTATTTCAGAGGTGAGAGGAAGCAGATTCTCGTGCGTATGCCAGATCGGGGAGTCCGAAGCAAGTTCGAGCAGATTGGTTAGCCAGAACTGGTAATCCGAATGAAATCTCAAAGGATTATCGGCCTATTGTGCGAATTTCAGCATCAGAATGGGCGAATTTGGTGGAGACAGAGGAGAGGTTATCATGTCTCTTCTCCGATATTGGTTTACTACTGTGGGTTGGTCTCTTGGCTTACTTTAGTTCTTATTGCCTAGACCTGAGGATAATAGTGGGCAAGAGAATGGAAATGGTGACCAAGGCAGGCAGAACAGGGTGCATGGGCAGTTTGGTGGACAAGATCGGGCACTTGTGGGACTTGCTCCTGATGATTTGAACAGAATTCGACATGCGACAACAATTAATGGCAATTCTGTTGATGAGGATGATAGTGTTGAACAAACTGATTCAGACAGGTATGGCTTTGTGCTTCGAATTGTGTTGAATTGTGTTGCTGCTGGTTGTAGCTTGGATGACTTTGCCTATATTCAATTTTGCCTTGATAATTGATGAGGATGATAGTGTTGAACCAACAGGGACTCGCCATTAGCTTTGGTATGAATTCAATTGCCTAATCTACCAATTCACTTGTTCAATTTTGAGATGATTTCTCGCATCTGTTCGAAAACCCCATTTTGGCAAACCGTCGAACACCCAACAGACACATTTCTGTCCGGTTCTAAGTTCGGATACAACAAGTGCACCAAACCCAAACAACTCCTCACGTCCTCAAAAACTCCTGACGATCCATCACCATGCTCTATTCTATCGACAACGACAGCAACACGTCGTTCCAATTGTGGAACAGCACAGAGGAATACTGGAATGACGGGCCCAAATTCGGATCTGGAATTTTACGCACGTCGAAACAAAGTCTCGCTTTCAATTTCAACATCGTCGACAACGAGAATGAGAGCTACTTCACTTACTCTGTAATTGAATCATTTTTTTTTTTGGAAAATCTGTAATTGAAACATCGAAGCAAAGGCCTGGTGACCGGGTTGGGTTTGCCATCATTTCTTTCAAGCAGTTGAGAGGAGGGAGAGCTCTAATTAAAGGCTGACAAGAATATAATATGGAATGACAGAAATACTCCTCATTTAGACGGTCAACTGACGGAAAATTAGACGGAGGACCAAAAGTGGCATTATCATAATAAGAGTGGCTATTAACTGGCAATTTTTATTATGGAGGATGAAAAATGTCAATACCCTAATAAGTCTAGGACCAAAAATGGAATTAACTCTATTGTATAATGTTCAATTGCACATACACGACATAAATAATGTACATTTAGTATATTAAAAATGTACTTTTTGTTATGGTCCACATAACATTGTGTGGACCATGGTCCACACAATAATTTGCCCTATTTCCATCCCTAGCCCCAAATATGGAGAATAACAACGATAGTCATTCTGGGTACTAGAATACCCCAAGAAAATACATTTTAGTGACTTAGGATCAAGTTTTCACCTTTGAGGGCGAACGTCCTAGACAAAACAAGTGCATCCAAATATCTTAGGAGGAATGGAGAACGACGGGCTGGATGGATAGACAAAGTGATAAGGGTTTTGGCCCTAGAGGACTCTCAAAGGTAAGTTGTTGATTAAGAAACAAGCTGTATTAACCACATATGACCAGAACACTTTGGGAACTTTCATCTGAAACAACAAGGCTCGAGCAACCTCCAAAGATGGCAATTCTTACGGTCTGCCACACTATTCTGTTGAGGAGTGCTGACAAAAGATGATTGATGTACCATTCCATTTTGACTTATATAACTCGAAAAAGGGCAAGAGAAATATTCTGACCCATTATCACTTTGCAAAATTTGGACCGCTTTATTGAATTGAGGGTGTGTTTGGTTGGCAGGTTTAACACTCAGGTATGGGTATGAAAGTGATTGTTATTGTTTGATTGACTGGTTTTTAAAACACTACTGTGGATTTGGAATACCTCATTAATGGAAAAACTCATTCCCTTATTTTATAAGGGTTTCATCCCATTATTCATCCTTAGCCTAATCATTCCCATTCCACCCTACTACCAAACATGCAAAATACTTTCACCAAAACCCATTACCATTACCAAGTTTTTGATACCCATTCCGATTCTGATTCCCATGTGCGAACCAAACACACCCTGAGTTTTGACCATAGCAATTACAAAAGATCTCAAATAATTTGTCACTAGATTTCATGAGGTATAGCCAAGTGTGTATAGAGAAATCATCTACAAGGTTACAAAGTACTTAAACCCATACTTCGATGCTACTCGACACAGGCCCCATACATCTGAATGAATCAACTGAAATAAAGACTCTACCGTGCTATTGACTTTAGGAGGGTAAGGTACCCGACAATGTTTAACAAGTTCACATGATTCACATTGCAAGATAGAAAGAGATTTTAACCCTGGACATAACTTCTTTAAGGTAGGCAAATGTGGGTCACCAGTTTCCTTCCCTTTTACCAATAATCTTCTTCGTCAAAAGATCCTGAAATAATACATGTTTGGACAAAGGTGGCTAAGGGAGATGGCAAAGTCCTTGGATTAACTGGAGATTGCAAGGAAAATACTTTCAATCGATTAAACAGCGCCGACTCTTCATCATTAATCATGACCATATTTCCTTCTGGTTTAGAGGCAGAGTTGGAAAACCTTTGTGGTCGGAGTGGCTTTGGGCATGGGTTGCGTAGATGATTGGGTTCTCCATAATTGTAACAAACCATCTATCCTCCTTGACTTCCTCCGAGCCCTTTACTAAAGCCACCACGTCCCCTAAACCAGCTTCCTCAACCACTGACACTCTCATCACCATTATCTCTCTATGACAAAAAGCCATGTTTCTCCTACATACCATCAATATTTGGATTACTTGATGCATTTTGAACCATGGCGAAGACTTGGTCTATTGACTCCAACTCCTTATTCCCGAGCAACTAGGATTTTAATTAGAACATTATACTCCTTATCCAACCTAGAAATCCAACTAAAGACATGCAACTAATCACGTTGCTTTTTCATTTTATCCACGTCATTCGTAATCGGCATAACAGTACACAATGACTTACTCACATTTTTGAAGTCATAATAATAGTCTATGATGTCTCGCCCTTTTTGAGATTGACGATAAACATTTGGAGACAACTGATACAACTTTCTCAAACTATTTACCCTACTAAACCATTTTATTTACTAATTCTCATACCTCTTTCACAGTTTTACAATGTTGCATGGATAAAATTATTTTTCTATCAATGTAATTTATTATACATGATAATAGGGCTTTATCGTCTTTCTTCCATTCTTAGGCTTCAATAGGTTCTACTGGACATGTTTCAATTAAATGCTCATTTTTACCCATGCCTCCCAAGTTAATTTCAACTAAAAATTTCAATTCTCCAAAATTATATCCATCCGGTGCCAATACCACATCAATCAATTTAGATGGGGTTGACACCACAATAATGGTTCTACTTTTAGCTATAGTATTCCAGTAAAGCAAAGGAAAATGCTCGAGTACCTAATTACACCAACACTCTATATCTACTAGGCTTACTAAGACGAGCCCGCCGGTACCAGCCTCAACCGAAAAAGGCATCGGAATAGTGCACACGCACCAGCACGTGGCGCTGGAACCCCTAGACTGTGGCGACATGTGCATACTCTGGTTGTTGCATTGCTTCTTCCGATGGCGTCACCTCCTCACTCCAACCAAAACCCACTGCCCCACTCACCTCAGTCTCGCTCTGATACCATGTGGAATACGATGATGTTGTATATTCAGTGTGTGTATAGAACTTATAAAGAACAACCTGTACAAAAAGCCTATATATACATTCTAACAGAATGACTCCCAACTACTCATTTGAATCTCAAAATGAGGCGTAGCTAAGAAGTTATTCTTAACAACCTTCTAACCCTATACTTCAGCAATGCTTAATGAAACTGAATTTTGATTCTTGCTTTTCCATAAAACTAAATTATTTCCAATCATTCTTTCAAAAGGCTGAACCCCAACCCTAAGGGCAAATTATTTCCAATCATGAAACAACCACATGATATACTCTTCCTATCATCCACATTACCAATCCAATCAGTATCACAGTATCCCACCAAACTGTATGAGGTGTAATGGCTAAACCAAATCCTAAAGCTAGTAGTCCCTTTTAAATATTTTAGAATTCGCTTCACAGCATTTAAATGTGTCTCTTTAAGACCGGATTGATATCTAGCACAGAAATCTACATTGTACATAATAATGTTTGGTCTACTAGTTGTTGATGTAGCATAAGGAGCACGGGTAGTTTTGTCATTCTCTAAGGATTGGGGATTATGACATGTAATATGCAATAGCAAAAAACTAGGCACTAACACTAAGAAAAAAAAAAAACACTAAGAAATCAACAAGAAGCTAAACAAATAACAAGTTTAAGGTAATGATAATTAAACAAGATAACATAAACACATTAACAAGATATAAATATAAAATAAAGAAATAGGGCTCAAGCTAGCTAGGAAACATTATCTACTGACAGATGCTTCAACAACCTATGGAATTAGGAAAAACAAATAACCAAGGAATAAGGGGCTAGGAAGTTACGATGGATGGCCGCCGGAGCGGTTGTTCGTTGGAAGCGGGGAGTCAGAGTGAAGACGGAAAATGACTTCCCCAAACAAAAGGGGGAGTCATTTTTCGGAAATACATGTATATTTTTCATTGATCAGAGCTTCATTTTTCATTGACTTTAAGTTTTCCTCCTTGCCAAACGCTAGAAACCCAAAAAATGATTTTCAGAAATCATTTTTCGAGTTTCTAAACACACCCAAAACTACTTTTAAAAGATCATAAGAAAGAGTATGAGGAAATTGACAATCAATGAAGCTGAAATGTGCATATAATATAATATAATATACTCCATCTGTCTTATTTTATCTGTCCTACTTATTATTTATTAGTCAAACTAACTCTTTTTTCTTTGCTTATTTTTATTACAGTAGTATTTTCTTATACTCCGTAATTTTTAATTTTTTTTTTTTTGTGTTTAATAGTATTTTTAATGTAGTTTCTAATATAATTTTACATATTAATTCTAAATCTAATATTATAAAAATTAAATTGTAAATAACTTAAGTCAAGTCCCGTTAATTAAACCTGACACATAAAATAGGAGGGAGGAAGTAATATAATATATAATCCAGAATTCCAGATATGTAGTGGTAGTACATAAATATGTATTTTCAGTCAAAAGATGCCATGCAGTATAATGCCTTTCTTACTCTTAGAAAGAAAGCATTTTTCATTTGGAATTATCATTAAAAAAACAAAAAAGCAAAAAGAAAAAGAAAAAGAAAGGCATCCTTTTCTCCATCCCCTACCTTCATCCACTTGTCCCTCCTGCACGCGGCTACGCGCACCCTACACGCTATTTACTCGCATATCCTGTATGCATGTTTTCTGGACCGTTGAGTACGTAAGAATTTCGTCTAACTGGTCAATTATCAATTATTACAAAATAATAAGGAATAAGGGTTAAATGGGAAATTGAACTATATACAATAATATAGTTCGGCCATTGAATTTTAAAAATATGTCTCTAAATTAACTAATTTTATGTAATTAGTCCAATTTATAAGTTTTGCAGTTTAGTAACAACTCACTCCAAGTTTAACATATTTTTTAAAAAATAATTATTTTAATTTTTTTTTTTTTTTTAAAAACACGTCTCCGGCCATGGAAACTTTCTTCGTCTCTGGCTAGAGACGAAGAGTCTCTTCGTCTCCGGCTGAGCCGTGTTTTTTTTTAAAAAAAAAATTAAATAATTATTTTTAAATAATTATTTTTTTAAAAAATTTTTAATTTGGGGTGAAATGTTATTAACCTTCAAAACCTGTAAATTGAACTAATTGGATGAAATTGGTTAATTTAAGGACTCAATTGTTATTTTTTAAAGTTCAACGGCTTAATTATATTATTGTGTGCAGTTTGATGGTCTATTTGACCCTTATTTCAAATAATAATAATAATAATAATAATAATAATAATAATAATAATAATAATAATAATAATATTGAGTAAATCAGAGAAATTCTCTACACGTTAGGGTTTCTTGACTTTCTTCTTAGTTGGTTTCTTTATTCAGGGCAGAATCAATCCGGTTTTGGATGAAGTATATTGGAGAGCTTGACATATGGTTTGTTAACCGACGGCACTAGAGAAAAGAATCAATCCTAGCGGGCAAATTATGCTCTGAGCACGTGCTCACCATCATGTGCTCGCCATCCACATGATGTACACGAATCTATATTTATAATTTCTATATTGTATATTTATAATTTTTATACTGTAGATTCATAAATTTTTAGACTTTCGGTGACCTAAAATTATGAATCTAAAGTATAAATTTTAGCTCATCGAGAGTCTCGAAATTATGGATATACAGTATAGAAATTATGGATCTACAATATAGAAATTATGGATATAGATTCGTGGTTAGAAATTATGAATCTAAAGTATAAATTTTAGCTCATCGAGAGTCAAGAAATTATGGATATACAATATAGAAATTATGGATATACAGTATAAAAATTATGAATCTACAGTATAGAAATTATGGATATAGATTTGTATGCACCATGCAAGGTGGACACGTGCTCACAGCATAACAATTGATCCTAGCGTTAGTAAACTGTGGTTGTGCTTTTAGCATCTACTAATTAACGGGTTGAAATAATGACGAGTCATTATATTATTATGTGGACCATAAATTAAAAAATACATTATTTGTATACATAAAGTACATTATTTGAGTACTGAAAGTAGAGGTGTCAAGGTAGGTCAAAGCCTGCGGGCCAACCCTAAATCGCTCCGCGGTGAGACAGGTTAGGGCCTAGAATTCGCAGGTTACACGGTCTAGTCCGCAGGCGCGCACACACACACACAAAACATTAAAATCTTAAAAAATGCAAATTTTTAAACACGAAATTTTTTTAGGAAAAAGGATCAAATAAGCCCCTAAAATTTTACAAGCCCCTAGACTTTTACTTGGAAAGTCAATTAGGTCCCTAAACTTTTAAAAAGTACAATTACATCCTTTAACATGTTAAATTGAGGCAATGAAGCCTAAGAACCGATAAATGACCTGCTATTACAAGTCATTCCAGTTCAGGCATCACTTCCGATAACATTCCGGCGATCGGCGACAGTCGAACCGTCGCCGGTCGCCATCTACCAGAGAAGGTGACCAATTGGTCGCCTTCCACTGGGGAAGGCGGCCAGTTGGTCGCCTTCTGCCGGAGAAGGCGACCAACTGATCGCCTTCTCTGGTAGATGGCGACCGGCGACGGGCGACGGTTCGGCCGTCGCCTTCCCCGCCGAAAGACGACTGGTTGCCTCCAAATGAAAGGTGCTGGTAGTCTAAACATTATACAATGTAAATTTCCAATTTTGCCCTCTAATTTGATGGTCAAGTTCACGCCTAACTAACAGAGGATTGATTTGGCTTAAAATCTAATAATTGGAGAACTAGTTTGGGTTCAATTAAAAGTCATAGGACCAATTTGAGAAAGGGCCATAGTCGTAGCACTATTTTGAGAATTTCCTCTTTTTAGTAGTATGGTTTTATATTTATATGTTAAAATATGTTAACAAGTTAACTAGAGAAATTTTCAAATGGTGTTTTTTTTTTCATTAGTTATACCTAAATTGTAGACTCAATCCATGAAATATTACCATATACGAATTTTTCATTTAGTTATGTTAAAAGTGACAGTTTTAATCCATTACTTATAGATTTTGTTAATATTAACAATTTAGTTTGAATTTCCAAATTATTAAATGCCAGTTATTTTGTAAGTGGAATTTTCAATCTCTTCCTTGTTATTTTTGCTTCTCAGCTTCATCCCAATAAAAAATAAAAAAAAATAAAAAAAGTACTTATCATGAATTTTGCCGTAAGAATAGTGTATATATGAAGATGCATCGAGAAAATTTGAATTTTTTTAGAAATTCAAAATAAATTATTAATATTAACAAAATTTATAAGTAATTGATTGAAACTGTCACTTTAACATAATTAAATGGTAGCTAACATTGCAATTTATAGAAGTGATGAATAAGCAATGGTTTTTTTTTTTTTTTTTTTTTTTTTTTTTTTTTTTTTTTTTTTTTGAAAATAAAGGGGCTAAGCTAATTCATTCAATCTTAAGCTGAAACGTTTACAATACAGATCAATGCAATGGTAAAACATTTCTAACAGCCAGACATAGAAACAAATTTCCTAGCAATAATACAGAAAACTTGATTCGCTAACTGTTTCACAAATTTGAAGCTGAAGTCGTTGGAAGAAACTTCTTTAATATCAGTAAGAGTTAATTTCAGCAAATGTCCTCTGACAATATTGATTTTCTAAATTTAGTCCTCTTTTTTTAATTTGGACAAATTAAACCATTTGACTATCAAAATCATTCCACCAATGGTCCTTCAATGGTTTAATTTGTCCAAATTAAAAGAAGATGACTAAATTTGAAAAATCACTATAGTCAGAGGACCTTTGCTGGAATTAACTCATATTAGTAATGATCTGGTCAAACATAGCCAATATTGACTCTGGTATGATCATTTTTATCATTCCACGCTTATGAGAAGAACTCGCTAAAGAAACGAGAAGGAACAAACTCGTTACAGAGACGAGAGGAAACAAACTTGTCAAAGAAACAAAGGAATAACGTAGAGAAAGCCTAAGGGGATGTTTGGTTCATGGAAAATGTTTTCCTTAAAGTGAAAGAAAATGTTGTTTTCTAGTGTTTGGTTCATGGAATTCATTTTCCATTGGAAAATGAATTCCTCAAATTTGAGGAAAACAAAATCCTTGGTTGGACCAAGGATTTTGTTTTCCATGGAAGATGAGAAGAAAAAAGTGAATAGATTGCCTATTTTACCCTTGCTTTCTTTTTTTAATTATATTACTTTTATTAATTTGTAGGGGCATATATGTCTTTATACTCATTATTCCTTACAATTCCAAATCCAACCAAACAATAGAATTAGTATTCCCAGTAATTCTTTTTCCACCAACCAAACAATGAAATTCATCTTTTTCCATGGAATTCCAATTCCACTTCCCTTAAAATATTTTCCGCGAACCAAACGAGCCATAAAGGAAAAGCAGAATAAAAGGAAAAATATGGTAGAAAACTTGTCAGATCTGGAGGGACTCTCAATCCTTCTCTGAAAAATGATCGGAGGAATTAATCTGAGATCTGACACGATACCCTAAATTAGCCGGAGAATGAAAGACGACTAATAGCATCGTCGGCTCAATGCTCTATCAAAGCGTCGGCCGATAGCACCAAAACGCAGACAAAGATTATCCTCTTGGGAGCAGAGAGAGAGAGGGGGGGGGGGGGGGGGGGAGTCTAACCAAGGGTTTTTGAGAGTTAACAAGCAATGTTGTTTGTTTCACATTCTTGAACTAAGAAAGAGGTATTTGGATTACTTTGGCAACATGCATGCTAAGAAGCGTTCCTCATAACTAGTTCAAATCAATAAAGTTAACAAATTGTTCCTATTGAGTGTCTAACTTTATAATTACCAAATCTAATCAACCAAGGGTTTGTCCCCATTTTGAATACTAGTATTTGTCCCGTGCGATGCACGAAAAATATGTTATAAAAATATACTCTATATGAGGTTTATTTATATATAAAATTTTTGTTATTTAATAATTATTATGTGTGAATTCCTATGATAAAATTATGAACATAAATATATTTACAATTAAAATAATATTTAAGGTGGGTGATTACTACAAATCTTAAACTATATTAAAAATTTAGTAGATAATATTTAATATTACAAATTTTTAAGAACTTAGTAAACTACAATAGTAATTGAATTACAATTTAGAGTCACCACGGATCACAATTTTTAGACCTTTGAGATTTCTAACTCTAGATATAGCAACATACAATTGACCTTTAAAGACCAAAATCACAATCTTAGTTCAAACATTGATTTTTTCTTCAAAATACTATCGAATTAAGTGTGTAATCAATAAAAGATGAGAACTAAAAATTCGAGAATATAATCTTAATGTTACTAAGCCTACTTCACGTCAATTAAGTTGGAGAGTGTTGTTGGATAGTATCCGATGCATGAATCCACGAATAACGCATCTTTGTCTCTGTAGTCCTTAATATGCACATCAACAATCTTAAATATTAGGCCGCCTAGTTATGCCATATAGTAATTTCAAACTTATGAACTTTGAGGTTGCATGCAATAAAAAGTATATTTTAAATATACTAAGGGTACATTATATATGTATGTAAGGTACTTTCAATATAAAAATAATGTATTTTTAATATATTAACAATATAATGTATTTGATATTCATGATCCATACAATTATGTGGACAATCGTTCACGCAATAATTTGCCAGTAGAAATTGAAATATAAATAAATAAATAAATAAATAAATAAATAAATATATATATATATATATATATATATATATATATATATATATTATTGCAATTATTATCATTATTATCATTATTATTATTGCAATTATTATTATTATTATTATTATTATTGTTATTATAATTAACAACAATATTATTATGGTCTTGTGAAAATTAAATGTTGATTATCACTATTTAATTTTCACAAGACCATATAGCTTTATTATATATAGGATTATTTAATATCACGTACTTGTGAAGTGATAAATCTCATTAAAAATTAATAAAATTAATTAATTCACATAAAGCAAATTTATTAGGAACATTTTGTTTTGGGTATGGTGCATTAGTATTATCTACATATTATTCTATTCTTACATGGAAATTGAAAATAACAAGACCTGATGCTCTATATCAAATAATGGGAATATATATGCATGGTTAAACTTAAACCAGCCAAGCTAAGGATAATTCCGTACTTTCAAGCGTGAAAGACTACTATATAACGACGACGGCTATTCACCAGTCCGGCCACTACAAACTTTTCCTGCAAAAACACTAAACATAAAAAAAAAAAAAAAAAAAAAAAAAAAAAAAAAAAACATGGCCGCCTGGACACCTCTTACATACTTTCTTCCTACTACGTTATGTTATGTATGTCATTAATTATTAACATAATCGGAAGTTGGTCGGCGGCGGCAGAATACCGATAGAGGTGAGGCCTGAGGGGCGTGATTCGATGGGATTCTGCATCTGCCCATTGGTTACTCCGGCGAGATTACTGTGGAGTTCAAGTTTCTTCCGCCACAAACTCATGCTCTTCTAACACTACCTATATATCCTAGCTTAGCTTCTTCAATCCCAAAACACATATACCTATATTACTATATTATATATATTCAAGCTGCTACTATACTATTATATATTAATTACTCCATATCATCATATAAAGATCGATCGAGATGGAGAGAAGAATGGAGGAATCCGGGCGTTTCTTCTTTAACCCATCCTCCCACGCCGACGTGTTGTTCCTTGGGAAAGCTGATCCCCTTTTTCCAGGTATAAATTCAATTCTGAATTATATTATATTGTTTTTAATTTTAAAAATACTACGTTAATTAGCAATTGATCAAACAAGGATTATTATATTATTTGTTGTGATGGTCGGGCGGTATATATATAGGAGGAAGCTGGTCGGCGACGAAGATGGAGGAGAGCTTAAAGAGGCGAGCCAGCTGCATGTTCAGCGGCCCACAATCTGACGAGGAATATTACGAGGAGCAGTCATCGTCAGATAAAAAGCGCCGTCTCACTTCGCAACAGGTAGCTGCAGTGCTGCATATATATATATGCTTCATTACTACTATACATAAAAGAAATTAACACTTGCAGGGTGTTTGGTAAATAACTGTTAGCTTATTGGATTAATGAATTTGATTAGTTGATAACATTAACTGATAATAAAAAGATGTTTTTTAAACAATAAATTATTACAAAAAGTCAATTAATGAAACACTCATATTAGTTGTTTAACCAAGTTAAATAGCTACAAGCTAACTATTTTACCAAACATGATTTTAATTAAAACTGAATAGATTGAAATGTCTATATATTAATTAAAATCATTTAAATAAACTTGTTAACAGATGATAAAATCGCCATGCCACAATAATACTAGGATTATGTAAAGGAAAAATAAAATAGAGAATGTGAATGAAATTAAGTTTTGATTTATTGTAAATTAGGTATAAGCGTTGTTGATTATACATATTATTTAGGTAGACGTGCTGGAGAGGAGCTTTTCAGGGGAAAAGAAGGTGGAGGCGGAGCGCAGGAAGGAGCTGGCAAGTAACCTAGGGTTGCACCCCCGGCAGGTGGCGGTTTGGTTCCAAAACCGACGCGCAAGGTGGAAGGCCAAGCAGCTTGAAAGGGACTACGATGAACTCAAATCATCCCACGATTACCTTTTGTCTCACTATAACTTCATTCTCAAACAGAATCAAAAGCTCAAAGCAGAGGTAACTAACAGTACAGTACTAGCTACAACCATATCAATTACTAAATATGCAATTAATGTGTTGAAGGTGAATTTACTGAGTAAGAAGTTGGAAGGTAATTGTAAGGAGGTTGATGACGATGATGAGGGGAAAAATGCGCCGCCGTCACGTATGAAGGCAGAAAAGAAGTGTGATTTTACTCGCATACACAGTTCAATTGGTCACAGGGATAAAATACCAGAAGAGGAATACGGAAATCCAAAGCAAGAGCTACTTATGGATAATTATTATTATTATTGTGTTTGTGGGAGTGGGAACACATATAATAATTTGCACAATATTGATTATGAGGAGGAGGAGGAGGATATGGATCATCATGTTTGCAACTCCACTCCACATGCCCAAACTACTACTGATGATGATGAGCCACTAGGATGGTTCTGGTCCTAGCTACCTACCTATCTACTCCCTCAGCTCCATATATATATATATATATATATATATATATATATATATGCAATAATCTCACTAGTCACTTGTGTAAGAACATATCACGATATTAAATCTAGGATTGTTACAGTTGTTGGTTAATTAAATAGAAACCATGTAACTACCGAGTCAGAGTGTTTAAGTTTCTGCACCAACAATAATTCTCTGTCTCTAGATTTGTCATATGTTGGTTTAATTCTGAAGCAATGTCGTTTTATTGCTAGGGATATTGGGGACGTTGTTGTCCGTCATGTCCGAAGGTCAGCGAACCAGGTTACTCACGTACTAGCGAGGGCAGCTGTTTCTTCCTCTGTCCTTGGTGTGTGGGATATTATCCCACCCAGTTGTATTTCTGATTTGTTTTTATGAATGAAGTTGTTTGGGTTTCAAAAAAAAATAATAATAAATAGAAACCATAATATTTATTATCGAAAATTTAATACAAATTTGAAATAAATAAACTATTATTTATAATAGATGTTGAAATACGATAAATATATATTGTAATACTTATAACTGAAATTGTGATATACTTATAAAGTGTATATTGAGCATCTCACGGATCACGATCCATCTCACGGATCACTCACACAAGTTTTGTCTAATTTCAAAACTAACATAAACATGAATAGGAAAAAGGCTCAGGATAATATCACATGCAGAATCATTGTGAGGTGTGGAACAATATAAATAAGCAAAATAAATAAACAGCACACACAAGATCTAATAATAGAGTTTGGAGCAATAATTCTCGAAATCAGTAGGGCAAAAGTGCAAAACAGCAAATTAAACTTGTGTTACTCTATACTAAATACTGTATTATATTACAATAACATTGAAATAAAATAACAGTAGAAGTAGGTTATGTACTGATATTACAGTTCCATGAGTGAAGTGAGATATTATATACATTTATACATGATGATCTTTCTTCTAAGTTTGCTAATCAAATCCTTCAGTACAGATGAGAGGCTTAATCCCAATTCCGAAATCTAGTTGGATGGGATGGGATTAGTACTATCATTTTCTCAAGGATGTCATGTGTGTGTTAACCAAAACCTAGACACTAGACAAATTTACAAAAACAAAAATTCAGTCAAGAATCTCATCTAAAGAATGATTTTAGGGAATACCTTCCTCCTCATTCTAAGAGAAATCCGGTTCCTGTGGCTTAAACAACTGAGGCATCTTGAGGCTAGAAGAAGCAGAATCTGATACCTGAACTTTTTGCATCATTCCTCTTCTTGTATTTGCAGCAAATTTGGAGGCCAGGATTGTGGCTCCAAGATGCTGTGGATGTGCATTGTTGGCACCATCTTCGGATGACCGGATGTGGACTCCATCACCAGAACCCACATAATTCTCGTCATAAATGTAGGTTCCGCCATCTTCTGTTGACATGTAATAGTAGCTCTCCTGCAGAGACAACTCCTTTGCCAGCTTTTTCTTTTTGTACCTTCTCCACCCGACCTGTATATAGCACGCACCCCACGTCCTCCATTGATGAGAATAGTATCTGAATGCATGCTGCAACTTCTTGCTGTGAAGATGCTTAAACTGAACCGCGAAGAATTTCAGGTCCTCAGCACGAAGTGCAAATGCCTCCACTTCAGATAGCGTTCGAACAGTGCGAGTTGAAGAAGGCAGGTTTAAAGAGTTTGGAACTAGAGCCCATGTGAGTAATTCCTCTCCACAGAAGTCTCCGGGTCTAAGGGTGATAGAATTGAAGAATCCTGACCTTCCCCCATTTGTTGTGGAGCTCTCCAGTTGGCCCCTGATGATAAAGAGCATCTCGTTCACTGGATCACCCTCGCGGACAATATAAGTGGCCTTTGTGCTCAACGAGGAGACTAGGCGTTCACAGATGGCATCAAGCAGTTGGTCATCCATCTGTGCAAAGAAAGGAACCTGGAATAGCAGACAAGTTTAAAAGCCACCAGTAGTAAGTATAACCATATCACGGGTTATCACAACAGGCCATAAACACATACTCTCCGAACAAGGTTAAGGCAAAGATGTCTCTGAATCTGACGACGAAGATCCAGGGGTAACGATAGCAAGATAGACTCTTCATTGACTCCTCTCGTTGCAAGCCATTTGTACTGATCAAATCGACGTACACGTTCTTGAAGGTCTGGAGGCAACTGGCGATGCCTCATCCACTCTTCTGTATCTCTTCTCTTAATCCTCCACTCCTCAAGTCTCACCGTCAGAGATTGCAGGTAAGTCTTGAAAGGACGAGAAATTTATCATCAATAACTGGAAGGGAAATAGTGCATGTAACAGAAAGATGCATGATTTTTAAAGCAGCTTAAGGATTTGAACATCTTCAACACCCCCAGCATTTCTTTATATGCTCTAGGAAGATAGATGAGAATAATTACTTCAAGTAACCTAACATAACAGAAAACTATTTCATATCAAGGCATTAAGATAGAGTGAATAATGAATTCTTACCTGCATGTTGCCAATTAAATGTGAAAATAGAATTAAACCATTGATACACACGAAAATGCAAAACAGTGTTTCTCCAATGTATGTGCTAGTCCTCAAATTCTGTCCATATGAACTGCAGACAACATTATTCAAACAAATATTAACATTAAAAAAGCAGTCAATATGAAACATGTATTGCAGCAGCCTTAGTGCTTGCTTACCTCAAATTCCTTAAACCCCACCAAAAGCAATAGAGATACTTCTCGACAAATCGAGATGAAGCGACTTCACTGGTGAAAGCATCAGCAAACATTCCGAATTTGAAATCAGATTCCTCGTTTTTAGGATCACAACGGGAAAGCAATGCGGTGGTGTTGAGCCAATATTCCCGGTCAAGTGAACTGGATTCCGGACTCTCACAGTCCAGAAAACCACCCATGCATGGAGGAACCGAATACTTCTCAGTTTCACACTGCATAGTCCAGCAAGAATGCTGGCGCCCAATGGAAGACAGGTACCATGAAGCCCCTAGTACCTGCGTGGTTAGGGTTCCCAATTACATAAAACAAACAAACAAACAAGTTGAACCCCAAGAACAGAACAGGACAAAATGTGTCCGCACGGACTGTATTTGGGAGAAGAAACCAAGGTTTGAAACTCCGAAGCGTTTAGACAAAGCCACTGAATTACTAGTAAGGATTGGGGATTCGACTTTTGGGAGAATAACATGACAGAATGTTGTATGTAAGTGGTAATTAAGTGCTTACATGACTGGCTAGCATGAAGAGGATTAAATTATATGCAGCTCCGGCCCAAGCTGTTTTAGCAATAAAGCCTGTCGTCTTTATAATCCTCTGATTTAATGGAATGCTAACGAGCAACCTGGGAACATATTGAATGAGGACGATAAGAGCGAGAGTGTTGTTGTCGTGGCCAGAGCCAGAGCCCCTAGCTTTCATAGCCGGAATCACAAACCAAATCACAATCTGCGTGAAATGCAAGGGAAACAATCAAATATGTTGAGCTTGAGAAGAAGAACAAAAACTTGAACAAATCATTGAATTGAATTCATTGATTCATGCCTGAGGTAAGGGGAGAGTAGCGGCGAAATCAATAATGAAATCGTATTTGAGATATCGCATCGCGATTTCTCCCGCGTCCATCACCAGCTCGCCCCGCCCGAAAACCCTAGAGCTAGGGGCGACGAAGGCGGTGCGGAATTTCAACAGCATGTTGAAGATGTAGAAGAAATCGGCGACGGTGCGGAAGTAGGTGATTGCGATGGAGGCTTTGGTGTCGGTGGACATGCAAGCCTTGCCGCCCACGTAGGGGATGTAGAAATACAGAGGGTCTAGAGAGAGGGAGATGAGGCAGACGATGAGGAACACATGATTCCAAAGGTTCACAACGTCGCTGCTTGGATCCAATATCTTGTCTCGCCATAGGGCGTCGAGCAGTTGGGGCTCGTCCGGGGAGGCAACCGCCGTCGGAGCAGCGAGGAATTTCAATGATTGCTTGAATTGACGGAGGCGTGATGCCGGCGTGAAGAATAAACTATCCATCTTCCATGGCGGAGCCCGACCGATTACAATCGGATTCCGCAATTCTCTGCAGATATTAATGTGAGAAAGAAAGCAGAGCGTATATATGTTATGTATAAAAACAACCTTTTCCTCCTGGGTCTTCTATGTATCAGAAACAACGGGTTACGGAAAAAAAGGGATGGATTTTGGCAACGTAGAAAGTAGGACTAAGGTCTGCAATGGAGATTATTGTGAGAAAGAAGACATGATGATTAGGAAGGCTGCTTCTGGTGTGGAGATGAAGGATTTGCTTAGGACCGTTCAAATTTTCTTGGCAACACGATGGAGGGAAATCAATTCCTTTATTTTGGATACAAATAAATTAATAAAATAATACACTTGGGTATTCTTCTTTTCTAAAAACATATAGCATTATAGCTGTCAATAAAAATAGAAAAATGATATATTTACTCCTATTTTATACTCCTAATTTGTACTCCCACACACAAAATTTTGATGTAGACACTTGTATTGAGACTCACATGACAAAAATAGCTTATCAAAATCCGTGAAAGAATAAAATTTAGGAAGTAAGATTAGGGAGTACACGTAGTAATACTCATAAAAATATCCATTGTTATTAGCCCTTGTTATTAGCCCTTATTATAATTTCGTTGGACATAATTACCTTTACATTATTATAATTCCATTATTATCTAAGAGCATTTTCAATACAAATCATTTTTTCTTGGTTTTTTGGAAAGATTAGGACTGTGCACAACCCGAAATATCCGCCCGACCCGAACACCGAATCACCGAACGGTGAGGATATCCGAGAACTTCAGATATTATCCAAACCCGCATGTGAACGATGGTGTATAAAAGACGGATGGGTGTGATTAGGATTTATCTCACCCGAACCCGTCCGATATCCGAACTATAGGTTTAGTATAAAAGTCGTCGTAGACTTAGGGTTTGCCAGTTGCCACTTCCATTCTCTGAATCTCTGATTTCTCGAATTCTCTCTACTCCTCACTCCTCAGAGCTTCTTCTCGATCTCGATTTCTCCTTCCGTTCTCTGAGAGTCTGAAACCGGAGAACTTCTCTGATCTCTCATTCTTTGCATCTCTCCAGTCTCCTTCTCATAATCTCATCTTATCTCCTTCCGTTTTCCTCTGAATCTCTGATTCTCTAAAGTCTGAGAGTCTGAGACAGTGACGTCTCTGTGCAAAACCTGTCCATCCCGAACTCCCCTTTGAGTCTTCGACGGGAATCTTGTGGAAGTCTTTGTGCAAACAAGCAAAGATGGCAAGACGCTAGAAGCCGTACACCGGTGGAAGTTTGACGCCTTGAAGCCCTAGATCTCAGAGGGAACCTTTGAGAAAACAAGTAAATGTAACTCTATCATTTTTTTTTCTTATTTCCCCGTTGCATGTTTGTCTGTTATGTTCTAGTTCTATGATGTTACATGAACCCTATTTTGTAAGTGAACCCTAATTTTTGGGGCTTTTCACATGCGTGATGAATTTGTGCTAATTCTAATATGTGTCTGTAAGTTTATGGTTAAAGGACCCTTAAATTTGTAATTTCAAAATGTATGGTGGTGGTGGAAGCCTATTGAATTGTAATTTATATTATGATGTCCATGTTGAATGAATGAATGTTGATGGTTGACTGTTAGAAATTGGAAAGAATGTGTTATATCACTTATATGTATGTCAGTATGTCTGATGTCCCTGTTGAATCATGATTATGTTAGTTGTTAAGCCCTTATTGTGCCATTATGGAAGTACTGAGTATGGCTGTATGGTTAATTGGTTATGTTAGACTGGTTAGTTGTTGGATGTTGAATTGATGCCTTGATGGTTGACTGTAGAAGTGTTAAGCCCTAATTTGTGGACATTTTCATAAAATGATGAGTTCATGAATCATGATTCATGAGTCCTGATTATGGAATGAATTTGTTAATGTGTTATATGTAATTACTAGTATTTGCCTCGTGCGATGCACGGACAAAAATTTATAAGTATTGTTGTAATGTTATGATACAAAGCAGAATTAATTTTATTAAAAATGTAAGTATAGTTATACATTGTAATATTTTATAAATCTATATATATATATATATATATATATATATATATATATATATATTTATTTATTTATTTATTTATTTATTTATTTATTTATTTATGATGATTATGAAGTTCCTAAACCCTTGATATTCCATAACTCTCAAATGTACCAAATGGAGGGAAAAAAATTTCACCTTGATTCTGCTATATTATATATAGAGATATAGAGATGTATGTCAGTACTGAGTACTGACTTACTAAGTATGGTTGTATGGTTAATTGGTTATGTTAGTTGGGGAGTGCTCCTTCCTTCTTGGATTGGTGTTCTGTGGAAAGTTTAGTGAAGTTGTTGAAAGTATTTTATGATATGACAGTGAGAATCTCTGGTTCACTTTATGTCACATCAAACACATTCTTCTCTGAGATCTCTGATCTCAGTTGCATGCTTGAAGCTATGGTGAACTCTCCAGCTGAGACTGAAAAGGTATTATCTTTAAATTTGTTTAGTTTGTTTGCTTGCTTTATTTCTGTAATTTGTAAATTTGTAACTTGTAACTTTTTTTTTTTTCTGTTTTAGGCAATGGGGACACAAATGAGGAACAAGTTTGACAAATATTGGGGTGATCCAGAAAAAATGAACTCTGTCATTTTTTTTTGCCAATATTCTGGACCCTAGAGATAAGGAGGGGTACATGCCTCATCAGTCATTTTTTTTTTGCCAATATTCTGGACCCTAGAGATAAGGAGGAATACATGCCTCATCAGTTTGCCCAGCTGTATGGAGAAGTTAAAGGCAAAGCTTGTTTTACCAAGGTTCAATCTGCAATGGCTGCTTTGTATGATGACTATGCAGCTACATACTCTGTCAGTTCTACCCACACTGCATCCTCTACTCAAGCAGTCCAGTCTGAGGCTAGTCAGGCTACTACTTGTACAGTTGGTAGACCTCATGCATCTTTGAAGAGCCAACTTAAAAAAAAAAAAAAAAAGATTGGAAAGTGGTGGAAGCAGTAAGCAAACTGAGTTGCAAGTGTACTTGAGTGAAAGTCTTGTGGAGGATGATGAATCTGTTGATTTTGATGTGTTAAAGTGGTGGAAGAGCCATAGTGAGAGATTTCATATTATCTCCAAAATGGCTAGAGATGTGCTTGCAGTTCCTATTTCCACAGTTGCATCTGAGAGTGCATTTAGTACATCTGGAAGAGTACTTGATCCATTTAGGAGATCCTTGATTCCTAAAATAATGGAAGCACTACTGTGTACACAAGATTGGTTGATGGCACCTAATCAGCCAATCCAAGTTGAGGAGAACCTGGAGGATGTTGAAAGATTAGAGAAAGGTCAGACTTTAATTACTTTCAGTTACTTTCTTTATTCTTTATTTCTTTATTTCCTAGTTTACTTAAGCTTACTTATTCTGTTTTTCACTTTTGCAGAATTGTCCACTAGAGCTTCATCTACTATACCATCAATGTTGCCAACAATCACTGTAATGTATTTAATATTTGTTTACAATGTGTTCATTTCTTTAATCTATCTGATATTCTGTTATGTTGTTGCCTTTGCCCTTTTGTAATGCAAGTGGTGTTTAGTTTCTAAGTGGATTGGCAACTTTCTGTTATTGAAATGTTGCTGCCATTAGATGAGTTGAGCCCAATTTGGCCATTTCAGCAATTCTGGAATTCTGGTAAAAGTGTAAAACTATTCCTTGCTCTCTGTTCAGTTTGAATGCATTCTATTTTATTTGCTGGCTGTGATGAAGCTTCCGCTTTTGTCTGAATAAATGGAATGGAGTTGGTGTGCTGTCGATGTGCTAATATAACACATTCTGAGCAATTTGTCCACATTCTTACTTGATATGGAAAAATACATTCTGAGTAATTTGCCCACATTCTTACTTGATATGGAAAAATACATTCTGAGCCTAATGCCTAGTATTGTTAGTATGTTGTTTTGTTGTTTTCTATTTACATGTCTTATGTCTAAACTCTAAAGACTAATATTGTTAGTCTAACAATAATACAATATTAGTGTAATGTTGAGAACAATAAATGTAATGTGTTTAATATTTGTTTACAATAACTATATGATATTCTGTTATGCTGTTTCATTTTGTAATGCAAGTGGTGTTCTTGTCTTGGCAACTTTCTATTGTTGAAATGTTGCTGCCATTTGATGTGTTGAGCCTAATTTGGCAATTTCTCTGAAATTCTGGTATAATTCTTCCTTGTTCCTTGCTCTCTGTTCAGTTTGAATGCATTCTATTTTATTTGCTGGCTGTGATGAAGCTTTCACTTTTGTCTGAATAAATGGAATGGAGTTGGTGTGTTGTTAATGTGCTAATATAACACATTCTGAGCAATTTGCCCACATTCTTACTTGATATGGAAAAATGCATTCCGAGTCAGTGAGCCTAATGCCTAGTTTTGTTAGTCTAATAGTCTGTTGCTTACTTGCTTTGTAATCTAAACTCTAAAGACTAATATTGTTTTAAGTTTAAATACTAACAGGAAGAAGAATAGATGACTAGATTAGTGTTGATTGTGCTGACTGTTGATAGTCTGATTTTGCTAACTGCTGAAGAGTGAAGAGCCTGAGCCCTGTAGGTGTTGACTGCTGACTGGACTTTGGAGTGACTCAGTGACTGCTTAACAGCTTAAGTGCTTAAACTATTTTGTTAAACAATTTAGTCTTAAGCAGTTAAGCTTTTTTTTTTTTTTTTTTTTTTTTTGTATAATCATTGAAAATCTGTAATTAACTAATTATTAACTTAGTTTGAAACTTGTATAGTTCATAGTTGTATGTTTTGCTATGGTATGCCTTTAATTTATTGCTAATTTGTTATGGAGTGACTTGCTTAAGGGCTTAACAGCTTAAGTGCTTAAACTATTTTGTATGTTTTTTGCTATAGTTGCATGACTTATTTATTTAGAATTATTTTATATTAATTTATTAATATCCGATTACAATCCGAAATACGAAACGGATAACTGAAATCTGAATATATGAAATCCGATAGGGTTTGTCCTTCAAATTTTACGGATTCGGGAGGGTAAAAGAAATTCGAAATCCGATCGGATTGACGGATAGGAAATCCGATCCGTCCGTATCTGACCAATGCACAGCCCTAGGAAAGATAAATGAGGAAAAAAGACGAGGAAAAAAAAAAGATAACAATTGTGTGGAAAAAAAATTAAGATTTACGCACGCGTCAATTACTCAATTGGGCGCGCTTGGTGCTTTCAAAGCGCCTCAAGCTAGCTTCTTTTTCTTTTTTCACTCTTTGTGTTGGTCTCACAAAAAAACTCTAATTATTGCAAATTTATTTTCTTCTCTCTCCTCCTCCCTCTGGTCCTCTCCCTCCTAAAAAAACAAAATAAAACAAAACAAAACAAAACAAAAAAAAAAAAAAAAATTGATTTAGTTCACTAGTTTAATAGACAGTATTTAAGAGAAGAGACCAAGGTTCAGAACACGACATCGGCGGTGTGGGGATTATGGCCAAAGTGAGTAGATCCCATTGTGCGCACCGTCGTTTGACCCTGTCTATTGAGCCATTGAGTCACCGCGATTTACGCCTTCCCAACTGCTCTGTCCGGCCAAGGTGTGGGGGGCTCTTGGGGTTGGGAATTCAACCTTTTAGGAGAAGAAAAAAAATCTCAAAAATTATTGATGGTGTTGCTCTAATGAATTATAACATTGATGACTAAGGGAATTCAACCTTTTAGGAGAAGAAAAAAAATCTCAAAAATTATTGATGGTGTTGCTCTAATGAAATATTGGGGTTTGAAAATTCGAAAAATGTTCTCTGAAAATTGATTTCCAAACAAATGACTCATTTTCTAAAAATATTTTAATTTTCTGGTGTTTGGTTAAATGTCAGAAAACTATATTTTTTCTATTTAGCTGAAAGTTAATAAATTATATTTTTCTGTTTGGTTAATGAACATATAATAATAATAATAATGATGATGATGATGATGATGATGATGATGATGATAATAATAATAATAATAATATGTGGTGGTGTTGGTGATGGTGGCGGTGGTGGTAGTGGTAGTGGTGGTGGTGGTGGAGGTCGTTGTTGTGTGGTAGTGGTAGTGGTATTGGTGGTTGTGGTGGTGGTGTTCGTGGCAGTAATTGATAAGGACGATTTCACACATCCATCAAGTATCAAATCACAGTATAGAGTTAAGTTATCGTTGCACGGGAGATGGCTCTTGTAATGTTAGGAATTGATGCAAAGTGAAGTTAAGCACAAGTTAGAACTATCCTTATAGAAGCTAGGCCTATCATTAATGAGTTGGTTTGATATGATTAAACCAATAACAAATAAGACAAGTAAAACAAAGGACCGGTACTTGTTGATTCAAACTAAGATGTCAAATATTGTACTAAGGATTAGAGAATTAGAACAAGGCATATGGTAAGTGAGATGCACAAAAGTGTCCAAATACCACTCTCGTAGTTATTTGGACTTGCAACCTCACCTTGAACTCCACTCTCGTGGTTCAACCCCAGGATGCCCAAACAAGAACACAAGGCATATATTCTCCTTAACAACAAAAATACTCTCGTATTGGGCATTAAGTGTGTGAATGTGTGGCTAGTGTACAAGCTCTACTCTCGTAGCAACAAACACACTCCAAATAAAGCATATAATTGGGATCCAACAATTACACACAATTTCAAAACAAACTCAATTCACACAACAAACCCTAGAACACCCAAAAATAATATCATTTATGCAATACAACTCATATAGGCATCAATAGCAAGAAATCAAACAAAATCATAGTCCCAAAACACTTAGTTACACATAATATAACAATAGATACACAATATTAAAAGAGTAATTGAAAGCATAAATGAAAAGTAAAGGGAATAGATGAATAAGAAAACTTCTCTATTGAAGCCTTGAAATCAAAGATTGCAAAGTGTTCTTGAGCTTGGAAATGGAAAGGAACAAGAGATCTACACTAATCTAAGCTATTCTAGAGCTAAACCTAACTAGGGAATGAGAGGAAAATGAAAGATGAGTTTTTGGGGTGAAAAGAGTTCTCTTAAAGACAAGACAAAGTGCTTTTTAAAAGTTGCAGAGGCTGGACACAAGCACGGGCACGGGTGTGGCCACACTTGTGCCCACATAACCATGCCCACTGACTCATGGGCACTGTAAACACAAAAAATAAACTTTGTATATATTCCACAAAATTCCTTGTACAGTGTATGTATAATTCAATATGCAGGTACACAATCTCTGTCTAGTACTATGATTCTTCACTAACGTTATCTACTGAAGTGCCTCCGGGATTCAAGTAACGTAGCCTCCGGGATTCAAATGACGTGATCTTCAACAGCAAGCGTCAAAAAATTAGAAACAATCAACCCTGCAAAGTTTCAAAACACATGCAATGGATTCAAGTTGCCTTAAGATCCTCAAATGCCTTCAAAAGACTTCAATACCTTCGAGACAATCAATTCTGCCAAGCTCCAAATCTACTGAAGTGCCTCCGGGATTCAAGTAACGTAGCCTCCGGGATTCAATTGGCGCGTGCCTCCGGGATTCAAATGGCGTAGCTTCCGGGGTTCAAGTGGCGTGATCTTCAACAGCAAACGTCAAGCTTCGAAGCAATCAACTCTGCAAAACATCAAATTAAAGCGCCTGCAATAGCTTCAAGTTGCCTTCAAAAGGCTCCAAGATCTTCAAAGTACCTACAAAAAGGCTTCAAGTTGCTTCAAGATCTTTAAAACCTGCAAAAAAATGCCTTAATTCTTCAAGATCTTCAAATGCCTTCAAAAGAGCTCTCAAATCTTCAAGCCTTCAAGTCTTCAAGCGTTCTTCAATGCCTTCAAGCTCTCAAGCCTTCAAGTTGTTGTCAATGTATTTAAGGTGTGATTTAGAGAATGAAATTGAAGCTCTATTTATAGTGAAGTTTGTAACTAAAATCCCTCAACAAATTCCACTAATATTTATTTAATTAAATTAATTAATTATCTACTAAAATGAACCTTGCCAAAATCAAGTCTAGGTTCATTATTCTATCATCTAATTCAAATTCAAATTAAATTATAATTATCTAATTCAAATATAATAAAATCATATTATATTTAAATTATAATTATAATTATAATTCAATTATGAAATGGGTTTGGACCAATTAATTAATTCAATAGCCCAAATCAAATTTACTTGGACTAATTAAATTAATTTAATTATCATAGCTCAATTAATTAAATTGGATTAATAATCAACTCCGAAATTGGGCTCAATAATGATTTAATTGGTCCACTTGTCGGCTTCAAATTTTCCGTGTCTACAGGCACGGGTGCAAGCAAGGGCGTTCCCAGACTCGTGCCCACAAGACAGTGCACACTGTCTTCTAGCCACAGGTATGCCCACGTCTATGGCTAGCAGGGGAGGCCTCTAAGGTCTTTGGTAATGCTTCGGTGCTCTCCTCGGCCGCGAGTTACGCCATAGTCCATCCCAAAACTCCAAAAATCATTACTTTGGTCATCCAATTGTATTATCGTGTTAAGGTGGCTCCAAACTCTTGATCAAATACTTCACCAAATGCCTTAAAATATCATTTCTTTATCAAATAACCTAACAGACGCAATAATTCCATAAGTGACCAAAATGACACCATAATATAATGAATAACAAGAAAAAGTGTCAAAATATGCAAGAAAAAAGCATCATTTAGGACATTCATCAACTCCCTCACACTAAGACTTATAGATCATCATCACATTGTTCGAGACGCTGGGTGCTGGACTTGGTCCCCTTTACCGGCCTCCGCCTAACGAGCCTAAATGGGTGCTGCCTTTGCCCAACAATTCCTCCCTCCTAGCATCAACCAATTTTAAATGTTATTACTGAGACTCAAACCCGTAATTTGGCTCTTATGCCACTTGTTATGATCAAACGCTTACCATTTACGTCAAAAGCTATAGCTATTAGCAAATGTCCAACTTTATTTTCTTACTTATACACCGTCATCACATTGTTCAAGATACTGGGTGTTAGACTTGGCTCCATATAATTAAATTTTTGACGATTCTCACTAATTAGTAATTACCATTATATACTCCATCTTTTTCATTTTATAAGTACTACTATTGGTTAATCCAACTATAACTTATTTTGTTAAAAATTTTCTTATAATAGAATAGTTAAAGAGTTATACTATATATATTCTCAAATTTTACTCCCTCACTTTTATTCATGATGTGACAATTAAAGATAGATTTTTTTATCATGTGAATCTCAGACAAAATATCAACATGAATAATTTGTAAAAAGAAGTAGAAATTGAGAGAAGAAAATAAAAGTGCACCAAATATTTTTCATAATTAAATTAATTTTACCTGTGGAGTGGGACATGCAGCTAGCTACTCCCTTTTAGGTATCCGATAATTAATTATATATAAAATTCTTTATTTTATTGATCACTTTATTTTATTTATCACTTCTTTTTGTTGAGCATATATATATATATATATATATATATATATATATATATATATATAGAGAGAGAGAGAAAATTTCAATTTTGGTCATATGACTATATGTGTTTTGTTATTTTTATTAATTTCAGCACCTAATTTTCAAAAGTGTCAATTTAGTACATTGACTATGCAATTTTTATTAATTTTGGTGACTCCGATCAAATTACCGGCCAAATTTGGCCGGAAAATTTTAACAATTAAAATAATGAGGGTATTTTAGTCATTACACATTTCTTTCCTTCTTCTCCGGCGAATTCATCTTTTCCCGCGAATCCGAGGATGAGGTGTGCTACGATGCTTTCAACATTATCCAAAAAGAGAAGTATTTATTCAACATTATCCAAAAAGAGAAGAATTTATTCAACATCAATTTTAGCATAATGTTGATATAAAGAAGTTTTAGAATAAATAGGCATCAACATCAATTTTAGCATTTCGCGTTCTTCTTCGAGCAAGCTTTTTTTTTGCTGGAAAAGCTTTCAACCGGAATTTTGGCAGGAGGTGCGCTAGACGAGCACAAAGAGAAGTGCAGTTCGGAGATTTCTAGGTCCGCCGATATCGCAAGCTCCCCTTATACAAACAGCCAGATGTTTTCAATCGGTATTTTGGCCATCTGAACACTAATAAATCGCCGACGATGGCTTGGACGAATGAGTTTAAGTATGCTTTGGAAGGTGTGCTGCTTCGACGGATTCGCCGGAAAAAATGAATTCGCCGGAGAAGAAGGAAGAGATGTGAAATGACTAAATTGACCGGAGGGACTAAAATTGATAAAAATTACATAGCCAAAGTACTAAATTGACACTTTTGAAAGTCAGGTGCTGAAATTAACAAAACTCATATAATCATATGACCAAAATTGAAATTTTCTATATATATATATATATATATATATATATATATATATATATATATATATATATATATATATATATATATATATATATATAAACAATTAAACATAAATGTACAGTCTAATTATCAATTTAAACTTTTAAGTTGAAATGTAACAAATACTTTAATTTGGTATTAGAGTCAATCACATACACAAAATCGCGAGTTCGAAAGCAATAATTTATATGATTTGTGAGGCGGGTCGGATCAATGTGAAAATGTAATACTCTGTAATAATTAAGAATAAAATGTTTATTACTTATGGAAACGTCTAATACTTTTGAAAAAAAAAATTAAAATACATTAATATTTTGAAAGTATTACATTTTTTCTTATAAGTTACAAACACTTACTGTAGTATGTTAATATCGTCTCCACTAAGACTTAATCCCACAACCTCCTATATAAAGAGGAAACTTGGTGCCATTGGACTAATACAAGATCCTTACAATTACAAACACTTTAATTTATTTCTTATTAGTATCACATTTTCATAATAAACCAACTCGAGCGGTCTCGTCTCACAGATACATCTGAATTTAAAATGTGTGGTCAAGCTATTAGTTTAGACTTTTAGCAACGAACTCTTTTTTCTATCTATAATTACCATAAATCACAGGTAGTTGGCGTGAGGCATGCTAGCAATTTTCAATTTGTTGTTTTGTTATATATTCAGCATTAGGACAAACATTATATACTAGATTTTTCACGCGAATGAGATAATGTACGATGATTATTTTTAAATAAGTAATTCAAGGTATATCAATGCAAAATTATATATAATAAAGGGTAAATAAGAAAAATCATTAAAAAAATATCAATATCAAAATAATATAAACCATTCATTTTAATAAATCATTACCACTAACATTTTTTTATTTCAGTTAAAGGCTTAACATTATTGGCTTTTGTTAGAATTGTAGATGTATATTAAAGGTCTAACATTATTCGCTCTTAATAGAATTATATATATATATATATATATATATATGATCAATCACTGCATTCATTCTTTATTTTTATTCTTTTTGGTAGCTTAGCGTGCAGTGTATCCCAGGCCAGCTACTGCCTTTTCCTCCAAACTTCCCACTAATTCTCTCATATTCAAATTTAATCATATTTAATGAGATGGAACAATATTTTTTTCCATTATAAATTCTAAAATGTATAACAATTTTTTTTAAGTAAATAAATATAATAAAATGCAGGATCATATAGCGTTCCCTTATGTATAGGTTTTATTAATTACTAGTATTTTCACCCGTGCGTTGCATGGAATGAATTTAGTGTAATATATTAAGAATATTTAGATGGATATACAATTGTGTAAATTATAACATCGAATATTATATAGTGTAATTGAATAATTGAGTTTGATCGATTATGTTTTCTGATGTTATCATTAATTGAATTTGATTAAATAATTGCTCAATTAATAATCAACATGTAGATATTGTATAGACAGACAGTTTCAAAATTACGTCATTTTCATGCTATATATATATATATATATATACATATAGGGTCCGGATCAGGTGAGGACCTAATCTTAGGTGAGGACGTGAGGACTAATCTAGACCATTAAATCAGAATGATGTATGATTGAGATTAAAAGAAACAAATCACACGGATTAAGAAAACAAATCCCTTTAAAATATTAAAATATATAAATTTAGGGTAAATCAGTCTTATTAAAAAATGTGCATTCCTATACAAAATATTGTGCATTCCTATACTGAGTGTTGTGCATCAATAACTTCATTGTTGTGCATTCAAACCCCGCCAAAAAATCATAGTGAACATCCAATGTTCTACGATGCATTGAACTATGTGCTATAATGCACAACTCCCTAACCTATAGTGCACAACTTACAACACTAGGTTGCACAATCAGCACACACGAATGCACAATCGTACTACCCAGGCATTTATACATATACACAACAATCCAAATATAGACAATATTATACTCAAAAGAACAAGAGAAAAAAAATAAAAAATACTGATTAGTTTGCATGGGCGAACACTCAATCAATGATGAAGAAATCGCGGCTCCAAATTGCAACGGTGATGATCCAAGAAAATAGGAAATTTATTTGGCCAAGGATTATACATGCGTTCACACTTAAAAAAAATAGAAAAAGACACTATTATCCCACTTTAACAAAAAAGATCAATCCAAAGTCATCTCAAGAACTCAAATCTGGATCATCCAAATAAAAAAACAAACGCACAAGATTAGTCCTCGCGTCCTCACCTAAGATTAGGTCCTCACCTGATCCTGATTATATATATATATATATATATATATATATATATATATATATATATATATATATATATTAAGGCATGAACGTTTGACATTCAGACAATCATTGGCCTGATTATACTGCGCATCGTCGACCGTCGACCGCACACCGCCCACCACACATCTATAAATGAAGAAACCAGTCTTCATTCAACTTGCAGTTCAGAACCGTCTTCTAGTCGTCCGTCGGCCGTAGCCTGGTCGCTAAGGTTTAAGGTAGCCGTTACCCTCAAGTCAGTCACACAGTCGGCGGTGGCCGACTGTGTTAATCCTTTAATTTTACTGTTTGCTTTTCTCAATTTTATAATAAATGCACTGACTTGGCAGATTATTGTATCTAGTTATGCATTTCAATTTCTGAAACCCTAGAATCGTTTCTCAAACTAAGGTATTGAATTTTTCTTTCATTTTAGTACTAAAATTATTACAGTTAAAAAGTGATTTATTCTATTATAGTGTAATCAATCACTAATAATCTATAATTTTGTAATTAATCTGCATCAGGTTATATTCTGCGCTTTATATGTTGTTGTTTACTTGTAATTTCCTTGAATATTGCTTAAAAATCTCAACATTTTTCTAGTTTCTTAACTTGAATTTCAGAGTTTTTGGAGTAATTGGGAATATGAGATCCTAAATTTGAAGACTTTTTCATTATATTACATGATAATGGATTTACATCGCAAAGAGCATTTGAGATTAGTTTATGCAACACAAAAAAAAATGTTCAATTATTTTTATTATTGTTATTTTTGGAGTAAAGAATGTTGTAAATAAACTTTTTTTTCTGCATTATTTAGCATATTCTTTCTTTCAAAATAATCTTAATATGAAGAAAATTGGATATTAGACATTTTCATATTTTATTACTTGGAAAATAGTTAAGTTTGACCACAATTCTAATTTTTCAATGGAAAATGAGAACCTAGAAAGTTTTTGAAAACTGGTTATGGATAATGATTTTTTTTTTTCCCTAGAAAAATTTGAGCCATCCAGCCAATAGTAGTTAGAAGACTCTGGAAAGTTGAAGATGAGGATGGGTATCCCTCCAGCCAATCAGGGAGACAGAGACGGAGTCAGAAATTCGATTGAGGGAAGGGGGGGGGGGGAGGGGGGCGGGGAGGGGCGAAGAAGTAGGACGGATTCAGAAATTTTTTTCAGTAAAAGCGAAACATTAAAACAAAATATATAATTTTAAAAAAAATTACTTAAGTTTTTTTTTTATTTATAACCATTACCTAAGAAATATAATTGTAAATATTGTTAGATATGTGCGAAAAAATAAAACGTATCGAAACTTTATAAAAATATTCATAACAAAATATGAAACATAATTAATTTGATAAAATAATTCGAATAGAAAACACATTATAAATTACACATCTCAGTATTAATATAAAAGAATGTTATATATATATATATATATATATATATATATATATATATATATATATATATATATATATATATATATATATATATATATATATATATATATATATATATATATATATATATATATATATATATATATATATATATATATATATATATATATATATATATATACTAGTATTTCTTATGCGCGATGCGCAAAAAATAGGTGCCCAATATTAATATTTTATATATTCAAATTAATATTTTATATTAAAATTTTAAATTTATTTAGATTTTAGATATTTAAATTATTGTAAATAATAATAATAATAATAATAATAATAATAATAATAATAATAATAATAATGTAAAACATTTCTATAAATTTAATATTTATATTTTAAGAAATAACTAACATATAACCACAATATATAATGTGTATATTATTATTATTATTATTATTATTATTATTATTATTATTATTATTATTATTATTATTATTGGAAATAAGAAAATATATGGTGGATGCATGTACATGGTAGCAATAGTGGAAAAGATAACGGAAGTTATAACGGTAGGGGTATGTTTGTCCAAAATATGGTATAGTACAACATTTATAGCATAATGTATCATAAAACTTAATGGAAAAAACGGACATAAATGAAGGGTATAACTTTCATACACACTTATTATGTTTTTAGATATATATGCGCGCGCGTGTGTGTGTATTAAATATTAAAAAAGTAACTGTATTGAGGCCTTAGGGGAAGGACTCAAAATATGTAAAGCTATGTTAATGCAAGGATTTGAACCCAAAACTTTTTCTATTACCAAACACATACTCTACTAACTAATCTAACTCCTTACTTGTTAATATTTACTAGTTTTTTTATACTAATACTAAAACCTATACTATATATACATACAAATATTATATATCGGGTGGGGATGGGGTGAGGGGGAGCAGCTGCCCCCTTTGCCCCCGCCCCCCGCCTCCCCCCTCCCCCCCCCCCCCCCTCTGGCTCCGTCCCTGCAGCCAATAGTAGCTGAAAGACTCTGGAAAGTTGAAGAGGAGGATGGGTATCCCCCCTCCAGCCAATAGTAGCTAAAAGACTCTGGAAAGTTGAAGAGGAGGATGGGTATCCCCCCCCCCATCCCCCCTCCAGCCAATAGTAGCTAAAAGACTGGCCAAACAGTTTGCTCCATTTATTTGGGTAAAGATTGAACCTCCAACCCATGCTTAAGGGACGAGGTGCTGAACCACCACACCAATCATGTGTATTTTAAAAAGATGATTTTACTTTATTAATAGTATAGATTAGTGTAAAATCAGTATTCGAATTATTATTATTGGTGTAAATATAATTAATAAATCATTATTTTTTCCTTATAAATTTACGTTATTACACAGAATTTTTCAAAAAATATTACCAATTAATAGATATTAGTTAATTTTCATATAAAATTTTGTTACCAATTAAAGTTTATTAATTGTTTTACCAATAAATTAATTAATTAATATTAATATTTAAAAAAAAGTTTGAGCGGGAAAGTCGAAGAAGAAGATTTTACTTTTTTAATAGTATATAGATATAGATTAATAGTATAGATTAGGCCAATAACATTCCTTCGAAAGTAATTCATGCAGTATTATATATCTTCTCTTCTTCCAAAAGGCTGAACCCCAACCCTAAATTATATATCTTCTCTTGATTTTACTAATCACTATCGCATAATCTATTCCTTGCGATTCCCTTTAATTACGATAAGGTAATCATATTCTTTTGTAAACACTAAGACTATATGGTCTAATGGTAATTAGTTTGGATTTACATTTGGAAGGTTGAGTTTAAGTCGGCAATTTATATCCTACACCACGGCCCGCGTTGCACTATGCGCCCAGATGCAAAACGACGTCGTTTTATTTTTTATTTTATTTTATTTTTTTTGAAATTTCCCGCCCCAGTGAATGGCAGTAGTTTTTTCTTTAAAAAAAAAACCCGCTGTTCAAGAATGTACATAATGTTATACTAGAATACACATAATTGTATACATGAATGTACATAATTATATAACAAAATATACATACTCTTTTTAAAAGATAATACACATAATCTAACATAATACATAATAAACATAAACTTTTAACATAATACACATCAACTATTAACATAATACACACAAATTTTCTTATTCGGATGTACATAATTGTATAAAAAGAATGAACATAATTGTATAAAAATGTACATAACTGTATGAACCAATACACATAACTGTATGAACAAATACATATAACTGTGTGAACAAATACACATAATCCCAGCAACTTCCTACCGCGCCTCCCAAAACGACCCCAAAACGACGTCGTTTTGGGAGGCGCGCGGCGCACAGTGCTATGTGCGTCGTGGTGTAGGGTATAACGATTGGTTTAAGTCTTAGTGAAGGAATAGAGCCAGTAGCATTCAAAAAAAATATTCTTTTGTGTACTTTCTTTTTTTTTTCTTTGTTTTTTTTCCCAAGACATAATTATCCATCAATTAAACTCTTATCATTTGTCCTTTAATTTTTATTTTTGCAAGTCTAAATCAAATGATGATACATATCTTATCTTAATCTTAATCATTATAAAATGTTAATAGTATAAAATGTACATTGAGTATAGTAAAAAGTTAATAGTATTTAAATTATAAAATTGGATATTATTTTTGGAATGAAAGGAGTATCTTTTTGAATATAATATACTTTTTTATGAGTGTATAAAAGAATATTACACTCTATAATATTATGTGAATTGAACTTCTATAATATTTATGAACATTAGATATTAACAAAATATACAAGTGCCAAGGACCTTGTGGTTCACTGGCACCAAGTTGTTCTCTTATGTGAGAGGTTGTTGGTTCGAGCCTCTAGAATGAGAAAGTAGTTTGAATAGATACTACAATATAACATAGTCATTTAGATTGAAAAAGTAGTTTGAATAGATACTACAATATAACAGAGTCAGTCAGTGGAGGAGATATTTATTATGTGCGTTTTAGTAAAGAATTAATTTCACTTTTGGTCCCACGACTTTTGAGTTCATATCACTTTTGGTGCACAACTTTAAATTTTTTCAATTTTGGTGCCTAACTTTGTTATTTTTATCAGTTTTGGTCCTTCCAGCCAAATTGACGGTAAAATATTTCTGGATTTTATATTTTAGGGGCAAAATCGTCATCCCATGGAAAGATCTTCAATATTTAAACAAAAGAAAAATCATATTAAGAGGAAAAGAAGAGTTTGTCAATGGTCGAAACTATAAATCCCATAGATCTGTCTGGTTTCTGCCCGTCTTCCCCATTATTTTCATCGTCAAACACCTATAGATATAATTTTACAGTGATTTTGTTTAGATATTGAAAATGTTTCCTTGGGATGACAATTTACCCCTAACAATATAAAATCCAGTAACATTTCGCTGTCAATTTGGCCGAAAGGACCAAAACTGATAAAAATAACAAAGTTAGGCACCAAAATTAAAAATTTTTAAAGTTGTGCACCAAAAGTGATAGAACATCAAAAGTCGTGGGACCAAAAGTGAAATTAATTCTTTTAGTAAATTGAGAAAGTAGTTAACGTGAACTCAAAAAGAATATTAAGTGCTACCTTTTTATGGAGTTCAAGGGTGCGATGCAATTTTTTATTTTATTTTTTATTTTTTTTTTTGTGTGTTCGATGGATAGATTGGGAGAGGTCTCGTTTCGAAGAACCTCTCGTGTAGCCTGAGCTTTAGGGTGTGTTTTGATCTGTTTTCGGGTAACCCCCTCCTATCTGATGGAAAAAAAATTTTTTTAAATAATTCATGGGCTAAAATGGTGCTCCCTTTCATGGGGTTCAAGGGTTCGATGCAATTTTTATTTTTTTTTTGGTTCGATAATGTAATTAAATTTTTTTAAATAATTCATGTGTTAAAATGATATTGTTTTTCTAATTTTAATCTACATCTACAAACCTAATAATAAGAACTAAAAAATGATAGTGTAATTGTTTGTTGAAATGAAAGGTTCATAACTTCATATTATTTTGATTTTAGTATTTTTTTTATTATTTTTTCTATTTTATATTTTTACCCTCTATTATATCATGGGAAAATGGCATTTTTTCCCCCTGTGTTATATGCTTATAGCACTTTTTCCCCCTGAGTTATTCATGCATTCACATTTGCCCCCTCAATTATTAAAGAAGTGGCGGTTTTTCCCCCTGATAATATTAAATGGACATTTCTACCCTTAAAACAAATATTTTATTTATTTCTCTTCTTCACCAAATTATTGCTTATACGTAGGGATGACCACGGTTCGGTTCGAACTGAACAAAACACTATAGCAATCAAATTAAAAAATTTCGGTTATGATTCATAACATAACCCAATATTTGGGTTTCCGTTTATTAAAATCGTGAACTGGAAAAAATGGATCCTGAACCGTGAATCGGAGGTTCAAATCGGAACAACTACTAGCAATAGCTTAAATTAGAATTATAATATTTGCAAATAGTGTATTTTTTTCCGCATTTATATTGACTCTCACATATAAGTATATATAATCGCGATTTGAGTTTTATTTTGAACCGTCGGTTCACGATTTTGGATCCAATTTGAATTGTTGGTTCAAACTTTCATTTAAAATTTTATTTTTTTATTTTTAAAATATTCTAAATTTAACACTTAATGTATTTTATTTTTTCAAATCGTGGTTATAATTTGTTGGAGAAGAAAAATAAATGAAATATTTATTTTAAGGGTAAATATGTCCATTTAATATATTAGGGGGAAAAACTGCCACTTAAATAATTTAGGGGGGAAAAGTGCTATAAGTATATAACAAAGGGGGAAAAAGTGTCATTTTCCCTTATATCATTTACTTTTTCTTAATATCCCTGTATTCTATTAGTGTAAACTTTAGTAACGGAATATTCCGTTAACTATTTATTATTTTTAACTTACTCATTGATTTTCATAAGGAAGATCTTAGGTTTGAACCTCATCCCAATCAAAATTGACATAATTGTTAAACATATACTATGAATATGTTAAAGTGTGTTTAAAAAATATAATATAAAATTTAACATGAACGTTGGTCAATTAATTATAATCATGCATTGAGCATTGATGAAACGGTACACCTAATTTACAGTATATATTCAACACAAATAAGCTGAGAAACTATACATATTATCATTGTCTTTTTGGGTTATGAGGATTTGGTTATGTTTTTTAAGTGCACTGCGCCAAGACACTAAAATTGCAGTGAAGCAGACTAGAGGACTAGATCAAATCAAGAATTCATTTCTAGCGGAAATGGCAACAAGAGAAATCATGGATCACGCCAATTAATAGGGTTTTGTATTGCAAAAACTATACTCATGGTATTATCCAGTGAGAGTTATTTTCTCTAAAATTACTATTGTACCAGTTAATCCAACATTTCTGACATATGTCATAGTTACGAATTCTTGAAATATTTACTTTTATAAAAATTTGATATTTTGCATTAATATACATCAGTATATCGAATGATATTTTGATAAATTATGAAACACTAATTTAAAAATACACATTATGAAACACTAATTTAAAAATACACATTAAGCATCAAATTATATATTTGTGCAATGCGCATGTGATAACTACTAACTAGTTATACCAATTTTTTGAATGCTACTGGCTTTGTTCGTATACTTTCTCAACCTACTGAAACACAAAGAACAAATAACGCCCAAGGCTTGAACTCACAACCTTTCAAATGGAAGTCTAACCCGGGTACCATTAGACCACATAGTCCTGGTAACTAGTTATACCAATAGATCTTGAGCTTTGTTAATATTTTCCGCATAATAATTAGTGTTAGTTTTGACTAAGGCAGCTTGCAACAATAAACTTCGATTTCGACCGTTAAAACTTAAAAAAGCTTCATTTATTTTAACGGCGATGTTATCTAATCCAACCGTTAATTGCTATGCCTAAATGCCAACTTGTATCCCGTACCAAATTATATTCCCTTTCAATTATAGGCCATTTGATTGCAATGAGAGAATTAAGAGAGAAATAAAGTATAATTTTGTGTGAATAGAATAGTGTGTGAATAAAGTAAACATAAACTAAAAATTTTAATTATAGTGTTTGATATATATAAAAGAATTAAAAGATAATAAATAATTTAATTATTAAAATGTCCGTGTAATTTATAATTTCTAAAAAAATATGTAAAATTATTAGAAATGACAATTTCATCTTTAGATTATAAATTTTCTTATGATGTATTATAAAATTGTAATTCTTACGAGAAGTGGGCCTCGCAATTATTCACATTTAAAGAATTGTATGAAATTATAATAAGCATTCAAAAAATAATAATAATTATAATAATTTCTTTTTCACTTCTTTAAGGGTCCGTTTGGAAAGCAGGGAAATAACTTCTGGAAAATGTTTTCTGGAAAATGAGTCATTTTTCGGAAAATATTTTCGTTTCCGGTGTTTGGTTGCATTCTGGAAAACTGTTTATGTGTGTTTGGTTCATTTTCTGGAAAATGAGTAGAATTGTACAATTAAACATTTTAATTATTTTATTTAGAATATTACAACATGTATAATAATATATAATAATAATATAATAATAATATAATAATAATTTTAAATATAATAAAAAAAATAACTAATAATATATCAAAAATATTATGGTGGTGGTGGTAGCAGCGATGGTGGTTGCGGTGGTATGGTGGTGGTGGTGGTGGCGGTAGTTGCGGTGGTATGGTCGTGGTGGTGGTGGCGGCGGTGGTGTGATGGTGGTGGTGGTGGTGGTGGTGGCGACGACGGTGGTTGCGGTGGTATGGTGGTGGTGGCGGCGGCGGCGACGATGGTTGCGGTGGTATGGTGGTGGTGGTGGTGGTGGTGGTGGCGGCGGCGGTGGTGGTAGTGGCGGCGGCGGCGGTGTGATGGTGGTGGTGTGGTGGCAACGGTGGCGACGACGATGGTTGCGGCGGTATGGTGGTGGCGGTGGTGGTGGTGGTAGTGACGGTGGTATAGTGGTGGTGGCGGTGGTATAGTGGTGGTGGCGGCGGCAGTAGTGGTGGTGATGGTGATAGTGAGGTGGTGGTGGTATGGTGTTGATGATGTTGGTGGTGGTAGTGATGTTGGTGTAAAAGGTGGAAAATGACTTCCCCAAAAAAAGGGAAGTCATTTTCCTCCAAAACAAGCCTATTTTCCAAAGTCAACGGAAATCATCCGTTGACTTGATTTTCCAGACACATCCAAACAATGGAAACTTGAAAAATGATTTCCAGAACTCATTTTCCAGGTTTCCAAACACACCCTAAAATTAAGTGAGAAAGAAATTCCTTTCTACCAAACAAGCCATTAAGGGTGGCCCACCTTTGCATGTTGCCTTTTCGTACAACAAGGAGCGCACCCGGTTGGATCCAGCTGTAGGCCTGTGATGAAGCTCTGTTGTCAACCCTCTCTCCACCGGTATTCGCCGGTAAACGTCTCTCCTACTCATTTTTCCGTTACTCTCCCCCTTCCTTATATGGACTGAAAATCTCTATTCATTCTCAATTATCCTATTAACTTTTTCGGGTCGGGTTCTGCAACTCTTTCTCTCTGCAAACGATAGAACCCTAAATTAGGGCTCACAGTTTGCAGCAGAGATCGTAAATTCGCTGATTTTATAAAATCGGTCGGGTATGGAGGACAAGAATGGCGTCCCAGAATTGCCGGCGAAAGATGTCGACGTAAATGAAGAATCGCAGGAGTACGGGAAACGGGGGTGCTGTTTTTGGATTCCTTGTTTCGGGTTCGCCGGCGGGTCGTCGGTTCGGACTTGGGAGCTTATCTCGACGTCGGAAAATCCAAAGGACGAGACGACGAGCAGTTGGTTGTCCAAGAGCGTTGAAGCGGTTAAGAAGGTCCGAGAGTGGTCGGAGGTGGTCGCCGGGCCGAAATGGAAGACTTTCATCCGGCGGTTCAACAAGAACCGGTCGAAAACCGGGAAGTTCCAGTACGACCCGTTGAGTTACGCCTTGAACTTCGATAACGGGCCGGATCATAACGGCGATTGGGAGGATAGTGTTGCGTACCCTGATTTCTCGTCGAGATATGCGTCGTCGATGGACTTGGGCAAGAACGCTACTGCGACATTCACGTGAACCACCAACGTGGGGTTCAATTGGACGAGAAACGCGGCGGAGAATTCGGTGGGCCGGTATAATCTGACACTGAGCAGTCAGTAGATTCTGGTCGTATAGTTATTTTTGTATACAATAAATTTCATAGTGATGGGGTGGTACAACTTACAAGTAGTTGACAGAGGTCTTTTTTTTTTTTTTTAATTATTTTTTATTTATTTTTATTGGGGGGGTCTTTTTTCTTTATTCATTCGTTATTTTAGTTTTTCTCATTGATGAAAATTGGAGGCGTGATACGAAAATTTGTTTTTATAGACATTAAAGTTTACATCTAGGTCGAATATTCACAATTTACATATTAAATGTTTATAATTTACCTTTTAAATTTCACAATTCACAATTTGTATACTACGAATACATAATATTAATATATATGTAATTGATTACCTTGTTTTGTACAGATGTCATATGTTTTGATTTAAAAACACATTTTATATTCTAAAAATTCACAATTTGAATATTAAAAATACACAATTTATACGTTGTTTAAGATGGTGCTCCTTGCAAAGTTGCAATTGGACCCTGGTCCATGCTATAACAACTCTAAGTTCACTGCAATGGTTTAAATAACAATTATTCCTCAAATTGATTTCATTATTTCTTAGAATTCGGTTGGGTGATAACATTGAACTTTTTAATCCAAGTCTCAATACTTTATACAGTTAGTTTATAGCCCATTTAAATTGATTTCAACACTTTATCTGGCAAATTATGCCATGAAACATAGTCCACCTTTTAAAGTGGACACGGTTTCAAAATTGTTCATAATTATAAATATATAGTTTAAAAATTATGAACATATAGTTTTATAATTATGAACATAGAGTTGTGAACATAATTATGAACATATAATTATGTAATGTAATTATGAATATAGAAATTCAATAATTGTGAATATGAAGTTCAAAAATTATGAATATATATAACTTTATAATTATGAACATATAATTCAGTAATTATAAACATATAGTTCAGTAATTATGAACATAGAGTTCTGTAATTGTGAATATAGCGTTCAATAATTATGAATATGAAATTCAAAAATTATGAATATATAACTTTATAATTATGAACATATAGTTCAATAATTATAAACATAAAACCGCATACATAACGATTCGGTTGGGTTCTTCAAATAATTTATAGCCCATTTTCCCTTGTTAGTTTTCATTTTTCCCAACGTATGCTAAAAGGAGGGAATATCTCAAGTCCGAAATAAATCATTTGAACTCTTAATTTATATTATCAATTTTTATTCAACTCTAACAAGGCGTTTGGTTGGAGGGGGAAATTATGTGGGAAAGGAATTGTAATTTCATGGGAGTTGAATTATTGGGAATAAAGTGGGAATTTAAATTCCAATGTTTGGTTGACAGGAATAGAATTACTAGGAATTTCAATTCCAATGTTTGGTATACATGGGAATTGAAAGGGAATTAGTAGTATAAAGTCAAAAATGTCCATTATTGTTGTTAGACATTAATTTTAGGTTAAAAAAGAAATGGGTAATTTTGACTCATCACTATCTTTTTTTTCCTAGGAATTAAAATACGGGACATGAGATTTTAATTCCATGAAAATGGGGGAATTGCAATTCCCTCCAACCAAACTACGGAATTTAATGGCCTTTGGAATTAGGTGGGAATTAAGTGGGAAGGGAATTTAAAATCCCTCCAACCAAACACTCTGTAATTCTTGATGAAGATACCTTATTGTTGTTTGCCATATAAGTAAAAGAAAGAAGAGAAATTAGAGGTACATGTAATAAGACTCTTCTGATTGCACATTCGGAAACCACAATTCCTTCACAGTTATGAGTATTGACATAGTATCCACCATTTCCTTTACAGCACGTTTGGTTCACGGAATGAATTTTGAGGTAATAGGAATGCTATTCCATAGGAATGGAATAGGCAAGGAATAGAATAGGAATTGTATTCTATTGTTTGGTTCGCGGAAGGAATAGACTTTAGGAATTATATTACAGTGTTTGGTTGATTTAAGGAATAGAAATGAAATATGTTTTAAAAGACATAAATACCCTTATAAAAATATGTGATGATGACGATGGTGGTGGTGGCGGTGGTAGCGATGGTGGTGGTGGCGGCGACGGTGGTGGTGGTGACGGTGACAGTTGACGGTGACGATTGTGGCACTGGTGGTGGGGGCGGCGACGGTGGTGGTGGTGGTGGTGGCGGTGCTGTTGGGTGGCGGTGGTGGTGGCGGCGGCGGCGGCGATGGTGGTGGCGGTGGTGGTGCTGGTGGCGGTGGCAGTGTGGGGGCGGCGGTGGTGGTGGTGGCGACGACGGTGGTTAAATAGGATAAATTTATATATAGGATAATAAAAATTAGGTTAAAGAAAGGGGTAAAAAAGAAAATAAATTCTAAAATCTATTCCTGAGTGTTCAGTAATATGCTAATACCAGGGGGGCCCCTAGTAATAGCTATTACCTTATTTGAGGTAATAGGCTATTACCAGGAATATTATTCCTGGTAATAGAAATGGTTACCAAACAAAGGAATAGTCATATTACTGGGAATGCTATGCCATTCCCAGCCTATTCCGTGAACCAAACGGGCCATTAGTAGTGACTAGTTTTTGCCCCGTGCGATGCACGGCATAAAATTTAAGTAACTTTATTATTGATAATATTTTAAAAACAATAAAATAAAATATTAATCATGAAATTAAAACTTATTCTAAAATGTATTTTTCTTTAACAATACTAAATTGGTTGTTATATTGAACATCACATACTGTTAGCGTATATGATAAAGAATGAGTTAATACCCAAAATCGTCCTCGACTATAGTGGGTTTTCTCAATTTCGTCCTAAGCGACTTTGGTGACCTAATATCGTCCCAGACTTTTGTGTTTCGCTCAATTTAGTCCTCCATTTGTTATTCCGTCAAATTGGTGTTAAATAAAGGGACAATTCAATAATGTCAATATTGATCTCTCTTTACTTTCATCTTGTGAAGTGCGAAATTCCTCTTTCTTGTACGAATTACACCCAGAATTACTCCCGAACCTGCAAATCAAATTTTATATTCGCAGTTTTAGGAGTAATTCTGGGGGTAATTCGTAAAAAAAAGGGGATTTCGCAGTTCACATGTCTATGAGTAAAGAGATGTCAATATTAAAATTACTGAATTGTCTATTTATTTAACACCAAATGGACAGAATAACAAATGAGGGACTAAATTGAGCAAAAACACAAAAGTCTGGGACTAAATTGAGCGAAACACAAAGGTTTGGGACGATATTAGGTCACCAAAGTCGTTTATGATGAAATTGAGAAAAATCACTATAGTCGAGGACGATTTTGGGTATTAACTCGATAAAGAATTGTGTTATAACATACCACATGAGATTTAAAAAGTGTACATTAAAATAATTACACACACACACACACACATTTTTATAAAAAAAAAAATTTTAATTAGGAAATCAAACAATATACAATAAAAAATTATGAAATTAAATTTTCTTATATATAAAAACATTTATTAATATGATTTGCAATTAAAGCCTATAGTACATATACTTGACAATATATAAATATATAAATAAAAAATACAGTATCATCATCATACATTGAAACTAACTACGAAAATCTTTTCTTAAACATTGCTTAATAATAATAATTATATACGTACAACATATATAAATCTAAACTAAATATGAAATATTTCATGACATGAAAGAAAAAATAAAGCTTGCAATGCTAAGCCCAATAAACATTTAATTATCCATCCATATAACCCAGTTACGTTGCATTTCAGCCCAATACCCGAGCCCATTAACCCAATTATAAAACCTGATTACCAAACCGTAATCCATATTTTTTGACGATTGCGCTTCCGTCTACTCCGTTGCGTTCGTCATTCTCTCTAAAATGTTCACTAACTTACGTGAACCTTCTCTGTTTCCGGCGTCTTGACACACTTGATTTTAAATCATCGCACGTCCAAGTAATCCACTGCTAAAAAACTTTTCAGATAATCTGACCGTAACTTTTGACCGTTGTGGAATTGCTTTCTTCCCCAAATGCCGATCTGAAAAATCGGGTGACCGGAGTAGATCTAAAACAAACTAATAAATACAGTATCATCTTCAGGTAAAACTTATTGTTTAAAACGAAATTAAGAAATACATCATATTTTCTAATTACTTAATATCAGTTCAATAATTATTTGTTTAAACTTATTCGTCTCTTCAATATTATTGTTCATGCAACTGATTTAAATTTTTAAAAACTTTTTTTCAATTTAGTAACTGATTTAGTAACTTTTTTAAAAAAAAAAAAAAAAAATTTCCCTCTCAAAACTATATTAGAATGAACAATTAAATTGTTGTCGATCAACAAAATTGTAAGAATAAAAAACAGGTTAATCTTATTTTTTAAAAATCGGATACTCTAATTTTTTTTTTCAGTAAACAATAAATTAATTTATATAATAAAATGTTAACTTAAAAATACTGGAATGTATTACCTACTTCATCATTAAAAAACAATAATTGTAGATTAACATGTATTGAAAATAGATAAGTATGCTGCATTATATACCTTAAAATGATGCAATTTTATTTAATTGTTATTTAATACCTTAAAATGATGCAATTTCATTTAGGCGGGAAATTGATTGGCAAAAAACATTTTGCTATTATATAGAGTAAGATTTTGTGGACGGAGAAACCATAAAGGAGGAAATTTAATAACTAATGCATTTGGTTAAACAATAAGTAGTAAAGATTGACATAAAGAAAGGGGAGCAAGTTTGAATATGACTTATTATTGTTTGTCAGTAAGTAAAAAAAAAAAAAAAACAGATTATTAAAAGTACATGTAATAGAACTCTGATCTTCCGATTCCACCTTTAGAAACCACCCTTCCTTCACAACTATGAGTATTGACATAATACACTTCCTTTTCATTAGTAGTGATTTTGCGGAAGGAGGAACCATAGATGAGGTAATTTAATAGCTAATGTATTCGGTTCAAATCCTCTGAGCAATGGGGAACAAAGATTGACATTCGTCATTTTGATATTTTGACTAAGTCAAAACACCTAAATCTTTGTTTGGTTATATCGGTTTGGAGCAGCATTTTGCTCCAAACCGCTAATAAAACCCCAAACGTTGCATTTTGTAACGTTTGGAATTGACGCTTTTGAAAAAGAAAATTATTTCTCTAAAACGTCTCTCAATATTTTTTTTCAATCACTGCTTTCATTGAAAACCCTTAGACTCCTTATGCTTTGCCCATCCGACGTGAGAAAATAAGATGGGCTTGACAGCTCCTCAAGGCTCCACTACTTTTATCACCGATGTGAAAAAAGTGGGTGGTAAATTAACGCTATTACAGAATTCCGATATAACATCGGATTTTTAACGTCGGCTATATACATAGCCGACGTTAAACCCTTTTTAATTTTTTTTTTTAATTTATAAAACCTAAAACGTCGGCTATTAATTAATAACCGACGTTATAGTGTTTTAAAAACAAATCTGGGACCATTTTTAGGTCATTTTCATTCGCACCGCGCAGAGCAGTCCCGACGACCCTTCTCTCCAGCCATCGCCCACTGCACAGCCACCGGCTATCGTCGTCGCCCACCGCCACACCGCATAACCACCGTCACACTGCCCCTTCTTTACATTTTCTCCGCTGTCCAGCCATAGCCACAATCGCATAGCTTCCCACCGCAGCAACGACAGCCTCCTCCGCCGCCGCTTCGCCACACACAGACGAGCCGCCGACGAAGTGCCGCACTGCCTTCCGCCTTCCACCGCACAACCTTCCGCAAGGTAAGTTTTTTATTTATTTATTATTTTAATTTCTAAATATTAGAATTACAATAATTATATTTGAAATTATTTATTAATTTATTTTGAATTACTATTAATTTATTTCGAATTTTAGTAAAATAATGTTGATATATTTGTATTTAAGGTTTATTGGTATATATTTTTTGATCTTCCATATTGGAAGACATTAGATGTGAGACATAATATTGATGTGATGCATGTGGAGAAAAATGTGTGTGATAGTCTTGTTGGAACTCTTTTAGATATAAAAGATAAGACTAAAGATGGACTCAATGCTAGATTAGACTTGATTGAAATGAACATACGAGCTATATTAGCTCCATGCCAAGGGGATAAGAAGACACATTTGCCTCCAATAGCTCATACTTTATCAAGAAAGGATAAAATAAGTTTTTGTGAGTGTTTACGTGGAGTCAAGGTACCACAATGATACTCATCAAATATCAGAACACTTGTGAATATGAAGGATTTAAAATTGGTGGGGTTGAAATCTCATGATTGTCATGCCTTGATGCAGCAACTATTGTCAGTGGTTGTTAGATGTATATTGCCAAAAAGTTGAGATATAGTATTATAAGGTTTTGTTTCTTTTTCAATGCTATATGTGGAAAAGTGATTGATCCAGACAAACTAGATGAATTGCAAAATGGATGACATTATTGTTACATTGTGTCAGCTGGAGATGCACTTTCGACCTTTTATTGATCAGACATTGGTTTATCTCAATTTCGTCTTATTCAACTGTTGTGACATAATTTAGTCCCATACTTTTATGAAATTGTTCAATGCAGTCTTCGATTTGCTTTTCCATCCTTCTGGTGTTATCACCAAATTAAGCAGGACTAGATGACACAATGCCAACATAAAGTTTAATGTCCATAATCATTATATTACAGACATATCATATTCAATAATATTCATCATGTACTATGTTTATAATATTTATTCTATATGTCCATACACTTAAACCTTAATATTTAGTGTTTAAATTATTTTCTGGAACTGGTGAAACAGACAGTTTTCGCGGAGGTTGCAGTCCGGAAAATGACTTCTGCCAAATTTTGGCGGAAGTTATTTTCTCCCTAAATAGCATTGTTTTCCTTTGACCCAAAAAATGATTTCCGTTGATTTCAATTTTTCAGACTCTTCCAAACACTGAAAACCCGAAAAATGATTTACAGAAATCATTTTTCGAATTTCCAATCGGACCCTTAAAAGATATCAATTAGAGCTTATAAATGATTTATTTTAAAAAAGGAAAGATAAAAATAATGTAAGTTATTAACAATGCATAAGAAAAAAAAAGTATGAATGTGTATGTGTGCATATTACTACATACACCTTGATCCGCGATATAATTATTAACTAGGTGAGGACCTACTTGCGGGGTCTCATACTCTCAGCCTCTTTCACCCCTATTAAGATGTGTATGTCTGGACCATTCTTAACGAAAGGTTAAGTGTTTGATTCTTCGCTTTGGGATGTAACAACTTTAAATCTTCAGGTCACCGTCCCACAGAAAAAATGTACTTACAATTTAACAAAGAATTAGTTATTGTGTCCGATGAATATCTAAGTATACCAAAAAAAACAAAAGAAAACAAGATGTGAATGTCTAGTTTGTACACTGGATGCTTGAAGCAACCTCAACAATAAATTTTTTTATTTTTTTTTTGTAATTTTTGCAATGACAACTGACAAGTAAGAAAGAGGGGAAGAGAAAAGAAAAAAAAAATCGACAAAAGAAAATAAAGAAATATTTACGCGCCTAGCTAATGTGTGCACACTAATTGGGCGCGACACGTGCACAGCTACACAACCTTTTATAAAAATACACAACCTTTTATATTTTTATTATCATTGAATGAGTCCCCAAAAAAATTAATTTACAAGATAAACAATCAACAAAAAAACTTCATCTCCCAACTCACTCCCATCAGTCCAAAAAAATCACCCTAATTTTTGTTTCTGAAAAAACCATCAGCCCTTTAATCCATTTTGAAATCCTTGGAATGGTTTCAAGGGCTGTGAAACAAAAACCGTATAATACACAAATTAACAAACTGTAGTAACAAATTCTTTATAAACAATTAAACTATAATACTTCTACTTCACACAAACTCAGTTTTATCCAACCCAATTTCTTCTTCTTCTTCTTCTTCTTCAAGTAGTTCTATTTAGGCGATTGTTGCTTTGTTGGAGAAGACTTACCAGTGATGACTTTCTTCACTTTTGCAATTGAATGCTTCACTTTCGATCCAACTCCGGACAGAATGTTATGATGTTTCTTCTTACCGGCTTTTACGTCAGCATCTCCGGCGGCGGCGGCGTTCTCTACAATCACCGGAGCTTCAGGTCCCGAATCTTCTCCCTTGTGTTCTCCTCCTTCCTCTTCCTCTTCCTCATGTTCTTCTGTTTCCACTTTACTTGCCTCATCTTCCTCCTTGTACAAAATGACCTCCCTTTCATTCAAAGAAGCACCTGGAAGGCCCGCCATGGAAGAAGCTTCATCACCTGCCTCTGTGGCCGTGCGCCTTTCTTTTGTTTCTTCCTTAGGCAGCTGTGATGCATTTATGTTGTTATTTGTTTCTTTCTCTTGCATGCTTTGAACAATATCATTAGGATAAGCAGTTTCCATATTTTTAGTCTCATCTTCTTCTTGCATGCTTTTGATCTGCTCCTCATTTTCAGCTTCATTATCTTCAGATTGTTTTGGTTTCAGTATCTGTTCTATGGATTCCTGCAGGATGGTTGATTGTGTAAGAGAAGTATCACCCAATTTTTCTCTGGAATGGTCAACCGTTCTTTTCTCTTCTTGGAAAACTAGCCCTTCAAAATTGTCCTTTGTCTCTCCAGCATTCTCAGGCTTCATCTCCTCTAAATCATTATGGGTAGTTGCTGCTTTTGAGTTCTGTTGCATTTCTTGTGAATCATTGCCCTCACTTGAAGTCCTGACCTCTGTGTTTTCATGTGGATATGCTTCTGCTGGAAACTCTGTATCCAATACAGCAACCTTACTTTCATGTTGTGCTAGTTTGTCATCAATGTAATTTTTTATCTCTGTAAAATCAGAAGGAAAATCCCTTGGTTGTGTCATTTCTGAATCCTTGTGGGTAAAATCACAAAGCTTCTCAGTTTGGCTTTTAGTATCTTCATGTTCTGTCACTTGTGAGGACTCATCTATTGATCCTAGCACGAGATTGGAATCTGAAAGGGTTGATGATTCCATTGTCTGGGATCTGTCTGTTTCTTTATTGACTTCCACTTCTGTTTTCGCATCTACTCCACATTCTAAACCTGCTGCTTCATTGGAAGCAGCTTCCGTTGCTTCATTCTTGGATCCTTTCTCTTCAGAGTCAGTACTGTTGTCATTCTGGATCTTTGCTGGATCTGCTTCATCATTTTGTAGTTCATATGGATGACCTGGCACATGCTCTTGTGCACTCTCAATGATGTCAATGTTATCTTTGACATCTTTTTGTTCTGTCTCTGTTGATGAGTTCTCCACTGCTGAATCTTTGATGTTGAATGAGAAATCAAGGTTCTTTTGTTGAACTTCGGTTTCTCCATCTTTACCCATTTCCATGGCCGTTTCTCCATGCTCCTGTGTAAGGCTCTTGATAGCATTTTCTTCAGCTTCTGCTTTGTTGTCACTGCTGGCTTCCTCCTGTTCAGGAAACATATATCAGAAGGTTTCAGATTGTAGTGACTATATAGAAAAGGTAAAAAAAAATCACTTCTGTCCCCTAACCTTTATGCTTTCATTTTCCCCTAATCTCTCCAACTCATTTTCTTCTGGCTTCAGTTCAACTTCTCGGTAGGCATCTAGGCTTAGGACTTCTTCAGGGTAATCCAGAGAAGACTTTACAATCACTGATTGATCAGCAATCTGGGTCTGAACAGTCATAGTAAACAAATTTTAACATGCTGTAGAAGAAAAGGAACAAATGAATTATATTGGTTATACTAGAAAATTTTATTCGTGGTGTACACTCACCTGCTCACTTGAAATATCTGCTTTTATGATATCATTTTCTTCATTTGTTTCCTTGATCACGATTTCCCCAGTCTCTGTTTCTGCCAGGTTTTCTTCCACAAAGCCAATCTTTTCTGCTTCTAGTGGCATTTCCAGCTTGTGAACTTCTGATGCAGATTCAATAATATGGTCAGACTTCTCTGACCATCCTTCAGAATTTATCACAGAATGCTGTTCTTCTTCAAGTAAAATGTCCTTGGTCACCATACCTTCCCTTGTCCCAAGTGGTGAAGAAGTTTCAGCAATGGTAGTCTCATTAACTATTTTTGTTATGGGGTTTTCTTCCTCCAGTGAGCTTGCAACTTTATCATCAGTTATAGACAAACATGCTTCAATCTGCTCTTCATGCAAGCTCATTTCTCTGGTATCCGTATCTTCCCCTGCAGCCACAGTTTCTATATTCACTTTCCTATTCAAGCTGGAGTCATTTTCCTGATTAGGTACTGTATCTGTTTCATCTGTGTCCACCTCAATTTCATTTCCAGTAACTACATCTTTCTCAGAAGTCAGACCACTACTGACTGGAGCTATTTTTCCTTGCACTTCAACAAGTTCTGTTTCCATTTCCCGAGTTGCTGCCATAAGTGGTTCTGCTGTTTCTGAGATTTGATCTTCATTTTCCTCAGATGTCTTGAGCAATGAGAAGTTTTGAACATGACAATCCTTTTCTTTTGGAAGCATTTTCTCTTCTGACTGCATAGTATTTTGAGCATTGGTCAAAACACATATTACTTGCTCTTCTGTGTCAGCATGTGTAGTCTGAAAGTTGTGGTAGTTGGCCTCTTTGACTGGTTCCTTAATCTGTCAAATCAATGTGTGTTACCGTACAAAGTAGGTGATGGAACCTGAGAGGTATCTAAATAATAAACATTTGTATAGATGCTTACCTCTTCTTTTGATTCCTTAGCTTCTTCTTCATTGCCTCTTGGGATTCTGCTGTTTAAACTTTCCTCTTTGTCTATTATGGTGTTAGAGCAAACACAGTCTTTGCTAATCTGCATTACATACCAGCCCTTGTTAGTGAATATGCACATATGACAAATCATAATATGGAGCTTTGTGTTATTATATTTTTCCTAAAGAAACTATAGAAATTTTTTACAGTAAATTAGAGCATGTTGCCTATCAAATATCTTGGCATGTATTTTAATCTAGAGTATGACTTGCCTCATTTTCTATTCCTTTGCTCAAGTTTCCTCTTACTTCAGATGCTGCTCTCTGAGAACCATCCTGTTTGATCTGATCCTCTTGATTTTTCATGTCAGCTACTTCTTCAAGGCACATCTCATTACTGTTCTCACCTGTGTCTTCAGCTACATGAATATCAGCTGGACATGCTGATATCAGGTCCAAGTCTGACTGCCCTTGCGCAGATGTATCACCTAAAACTTCGATTTCAGGAATTTTGTTTGTCTCATATGCATACTTTAGCTCTTGTGTAGGCATATCAGTTGCTGTATAGATTTGTTGCTCGGGTTTTTCATCAACCGTTGAATCGTTGGCCCATTCACTGTTTTCATTGCCCTGAATACTCTTTGCTTCATCCAAATCAACGGTTAACATATTCTGCCAAAAATAATTTGAAGGCTTTATTGGACTTTTGATTTAGTGAATTAGAAACAAATGTATATTATCTATGTAAGTAATTGAAAGTTGGGGAAAAAAAGATGAAATTCACAATGTTAATACAATTCTCACCGTTTCCTGTGGGTTTGTCTCTCCGTTATTATCTGAATGGGCTGCTTTATCCTCACTTTCTCCTCTGAGTACTTCATCATCTTTTACTGAAATAAGTTCCTCATTTGAAGCTGTTTGATCAGCATTTTGAGGTAAAGCTGCCTTTTCAGTCTCCTCACAAGGTGCATGCAAGTTCTCTTTTTCTGATTCATATTTGAACAAGGAATCTTCTGAATCCACATCATCTTTTGACAGTTCAATTGTGTCTTGCTGTTCCACTTCACTGATGACATCATGCACAACAACAGTTTCATTTTCATCTCTATGTAACCCTCTCAATTCTTCTTCAGAAGCCTGCTCCTCACCTGCTCTTGTTATATTTTCCTCTTGCACTGTAACAGAGTCATCAACTATGTTATCCTTTTCTATAATCTTGCATTGGTGATCTTCTTTATTTTCATCCATGTGTACACCATCCTTTAAAACTGTTCCATGGACTTCTATTAATGGTGCAGGGTCAGCAATCGTTTCACTTACTGATGTACCCTCACCGGAGCCAGTCTCTTCGATTTCAGGAGAAACCAATTGGCTTCCAAGCAAATCATTAACTCCCTGAATGGTTTCTGTTTCCACCTCATCATGTTTAACAAATTCATCTTCCATTGTATCAGAACTCGCTTTGGTTGATTCAGGCTCCACCTCACTGGATCCAACTTTTTCTGAGCTAGTCTCTTCTATTGGTGAAGTGCTTAAGGGGCTGCCTATCACATTGTGAGCATCCTGGCTATCACTACTTTGACTCTGTATTTCCATAAGAGGAATTTTGCAAGTTTCAGCCAAGCTTTCTTCCTTTTTCACCTTACCATCTTCCTTGTCATCATGTGACTCCACTACCAAAGAATCCATATTCTCACCCTCTGGAATGAAATCCTTGTCTTGTTCTTTATCTGCTATTCCCTGGGCGTTTGTTTCGTTGGAATCATCATTGGGAAAACTTGTCTTAGTAGCCAGGATACACTGTGTGTTGTCATTTTCATTACAAACTTCTCCTGATTTCTCACTATCTTCTTTCAAATACTCTGTAAAATCAGCTGGACAATTTATTACTGCATCAGCCTGAACAAAGGTTTTTTCTGGTGGCATGCCTTCATCATCATCTGTTTCTAATGCTTTTGATGGTTCTTCAGCTTCTGGTTGAGATTCTCTGTTCTCTCCTTCTGAGAATAATTTTCCCGACAGTTCATCTTCTGTATTGCTTGGGTTGTCAGTGGGTTCTGTAGACCTGTTATTTTCTTCAATAGTATCCTTGGCAACTGAGGGTAATTCAATCATCTTTTCACACTCAACTGTTCCATCACTACCTTCCTCACTGCTTTTCGAGATTTCAGGAGGATTGCCAATCTCAACCTTTTTGCTTTCATCTGGGGCAAGCTTATCCAACATAACCTCATGTTCATCTGGCAATGTTTTTTCATCATTCTCTTTTTTCTGCATAGAAGAAAGAGGCATTTTATGTTAAATGTAATATAAAAACTAAAGGTCCCTAGCTCATGCTTGAAAATGTTAGAAACGCATTCAAGTGTGAAGTATTACAATAATTTCTATTTTTATCACCTTTCCAATGGCAGTTAGCACATTTTAGTTCATACTCAAATCTGATAATAGATATTCAGTTTTTCGTTTCCCCAGAGAGAGAGAGAGTGAACATAATGATTCTCAAGAGGTTGTCAGGCCCTGTAAGTGCATATGAAATGCAACATTTTTCCCCTTATCAGTTTCAATAGTTTTGCACCTGGCTATAGCCAAGTACACTGTTTTTGACTTTTTTTCCCCACCATGTATCCTCATATAAACTTATTGCATTTAACTCCTTTTTGTGATCATGTGGGTTGTTTCTTTGTGTGCATGCACTATGAACTATAGGTAATATACTTATTCAATTAATCAATATGCTTATATACAATACAGTGAGCATCAAGAAGAATTGAACTTAATTGAAAATTAGTTTAGAGGAGAAGTTGCTTACAGTTTCACTTGTGCCTTCTGCTATATCTGCTATGGTTGCCACTTCTTCATGCAGCTGCTGAAAGAGAGAAAGTTGACAATGTATAATGATAATCTAGCGAACATCTTTTACTCTAATTTACATAGAGTATTGCACATAAAGTTTTCATAGTTATAATTAAGGACTTATTTGCTTTGTGAATGTGAAAGATTAGGTATCTATAATGGCAAAAGATGGCTATGTTGCTAAAGAGCATTTATGGTTGTTATTTACATTAATAAATTTAAAATGGGTAGAAAAGAAGATATTCTCACCTTTTCCTGTAGAGTTATCCCTTCATCTGTGATTTGTGAATGAGATGCTTTATCCTCACCTTCTCCTTCGAGTATGCCTTCATTGTTTTGTTCTGAAATAAGCTCCTTGCTGAAGGTTGTTGGTTCAGTATTTTGTTGTAGACATGACCCTTCAATCTCCTCTTGTGCTGCATTAAGATTCTTTTCTGCTCCATTTTGACAAATGGAATTTTTTGAGTCTGCATCATCTTTGACCGTTTCAGCTGTGCCATGCTGTTTCATTTGACTTGTGACTTCACATACTGCAGTGGTTTCATTCTCATCTGTATGTAGCCCTCTTGATGCTTCTGTAGAAACAGGCCCCTCACTTTCTTTTGGCAAATTTCCCTCATGTTTTGTGATCAAGTCACTGAGTGTTTTCTCAGGGTTTTCTTGAGCTTTACAAGCTGTACTCAGGTTACCATCAACTGTAGTATCCTGTTCTAAAATTTTAGACTGGTTACTATAATCATTGTCACTCGTGTTTATCTCCCCTTGTAGATCTGCTGTAAAGACTTCGCTTGGTGGTGAAGCTTCATCTAAGGTGGTCTTTTTGATTTCAGAAGCAACCAATTGGCTGCTTAACAAATCATCAACCCCATGAGCACTTTCTGTTTCCATGTCACTGCATGTTATTTGAGGGAAACATTCCTCTTTCTCTACCCTCTCATCCTCCTTATCGTCACTTGATTCCACTACCATAGAATCCATGTTCTTACCCTCTGGAATGAAAGGCTTGCCTTGCTCTTTACAGGCTTCTCCTGATTCCTCACTATCTTTCAAATTTTCTGTCAAATCAGCCTGAACTGAAATTTCCTCTGGTGCCTTGCCTTTGTCATCATCTTTATCTAACTCATTTGACACTTCTTCGGCTTCTTGTTGGGTTTCATTTAGTGGAATCCCCCTATTCAATATAATTCCCATGTCTTGACCATCACTGTTCTCTCCTTTGGAGAGCAACTTTTCAGGCATTTCATCTCCTGTCTTGCTTGGTTTTCCAATGGGTTCTTGAGACCCGTTATGTTCTTCAACAATAGCCTTGGAAATCGAGGGTAATTCAATCACATTTTCACACCCAACTGTTTCATTACTGCCTTCATCGCGTTTCAAGAATTCATGAGGGTTGTCAAACTCAACTGTCTTTTCTTCTGGGACAAGTTTATTAAACACCACCTCGGCTTCAACTGGCAAAGTTTTATCATCACTCTCTCTTTTCTGCACAAAAGAAAGAGGCATTTGCAGTTAAACACTTATATGTAATGTAAAAACTGAAGTAAGCTTCAAAGAGCATGCTTAATGGTAAGAAAGAGCATTGAAGTGTAAAATGTTACTTTCATACTGATTTCTATTACTTTTCCCTTGCTAGAGAGCATTTATGTTTGCACAGGAATCTGGCATAGAGTAACACACACACACACACACATATATATATATATATATATATATATATATATATATATATATATATATATATATATATATATATATATATAACTATTTAGTAGTTTTTTAATATCTAACAAATAAGATTTCCTTGATTATAATAACCATGTCCCTAGCATTTATTAGTATCCTCATATAAACTTCAAGCACTAACCCCCTTTCGGTGATCATGCAGGCTCTGTTTGTGTGGATGCACATGAACTATGAGGTATTACTCAAATAATCTATATGCTTATATGCAAGATGGCTTTGCACCAAGAAGAACTAACTTACAATGAAAATAAGTTTAGAGGAGAAGTTGCTTACAGTTTCACTTGTGCCTTCTGCTATATTTGCTATGGTAGCCATTTCTTCATGCAGCTGCTGAAACAGAAAAAAAAAAATGGCATGTATTGTGATGATCTTGTAAGCGCCTTTTACTCTAATTCATAGCACACTTAAATTTCATATAGCTATAATAGGGAGGAATTAATTACTTTTTGAATATGAAAATTAGGTATATGCAAATATTAGTAATGAGCGTAGATGGCTACGTAGCTAAAGTTGGTCGAAAACGACAAAAAGCTACTTGATAAAGAACAAAAGTGGTTGGTATCTATGTTAACAAATAAATAGGTAGAAAAGATGAAATTCTCACATTTTCATGTAGAGCTATCCCATCATTGATGTTTTCTGAATGAGAGAATTTATCTTCACTTTCTCCTGGTGAATTGTTAGGTTCTTCAATAGCCTTTGCAGCTGAGGGTGAATCAACGTCCTTTTCAACCTTAACTGTTCCATCATTATTGTCCTCATTTTTTTCCAAGAATTCACGAGGATTGTCTATCTCAACCGTGTTCTTTTCCTCTAGGGCTTGTTTATCCAACACTACCTTTGGTTCAATTGGCAGCATTTCATCTTCTGTGTTGATTGGTTTTTCAATGGGTTCTACTGAACTGTTGGGTTCTTCAATAGCCTTTTCAACCTCAACTGTTCCATCGTTAACATTGTCATTGTTTTTCAAAGATTCACAAGGATTATCAATCTCAACCATGTTGGTTTCCTCTGGGGCTTGTTTATCTAATCCTACCTCAGGTTGAACTGGCAGTATTTCATCATCTGTGTTGATTGTATTTTCAATGGGTTCCGCTGAACTGTTAGGTTCTTCAATAGCTTTTGCAGCTGAGGGTAATTCAACCGCCTTTTCAACCTCAACAGTTCCATCATTACCATCCTCATTGTTTTTCAAGGATTCACAAGGATTGTCAATCTCAACGGTATTTGTTTCTTCTGGGGTTTGTTGATCCAACACTACCTCAGGTCCAACCGGCAGCATTTCATCTTCTGTGATGATTGGATTTTCAATGGGTTCTGGTGAACTTTTAGGTTCTTCAATAGCCTTTGTAGCTGAGGGTAATTCAACTGCCTCTTCAACCTCAACTGTTCCATTGTTACCATCCTCATTGTTTTTCAAGTATTCACAAGGAATGTCAATCTCAACCGTGTTGGTTTCCTCTGAGGCTTGTTTATCCAACACTACCTCAGGTTCAACTGGCTGCATTTCATCTTTTGTGTTGATTGGTTTTTCAATAGGTTCTACTGAACTATTATGTTCTTCAATAGCCTTTGCAACTGAGGGTAATTCAACTGCCTTTTCAACCTCAACTGCTCCATCATTACAATCCTCATTGTGTTTCAAGGATTCACGAGGATTGTCAATCTCAACGGTGTTTGTTTCTTCTTGGGCTTGTTTATCCAACATTATCTCAGTTTCTACTGGTTGCTTTTCATCTTCTGTGTTGATTGCTTTTTCAATGGGTTCTTCTGAACTGTTAGGTTCTTCAATTGCCTTTGCAACTGAGTCAACAACCTTTTCAACCTCAACTGTTCCATCATTACCATCCTCATTGTTTTTCAAGGATTCACAAGGATTGTCAATCTCAACCTTGTTGGTTTCCTCTGGGGCTTGTTTATCCAATACTACCCCTGGTTGAACTGGCAGTATTTCATCTTCTGTGTTGGTTGGATTTTCAATGGGTTTTGGTGAACTGTTAATTTCTTCAATAGCCTTTGCAATTGAGGGTAATTCAACTGCCATTTCAACCTCAGCTGTTCCGTCATTACCATCCTCATTGTTTTTCAATGATTCACAAGGATTGTCAATCTCAACAATGTTGGTTTCCTCTTGGGCTTGTTTATCCAACAATACCTCAGGTTCAACTGGCTGCATTTCATCATTCTCTCTTTTCTGCAAAAAGAAAGGAATATCTTATTAATTATAATGTCAAAATTAAGGTCCAAGAGCTTGCCTGATAATGTTAACAGCATTCAAGTGCTAAATATTATTTTAATACTAATATCTGTTTATATTACTTTTCCTATGCTAAAAAGCATTTTTTTTTTTATGTTTAAATTTGATAAAAAGATTTTCAATCTTTTCTTTTTCTAGAGGGAGAGAGAGATAGTGAACATAATGCTTCCCACAAAGATAATGAATAAAAAAATCATTTATGTTTTATCAATTTATTCTTTAATCCTCATCATGCATCCTCATACAAACTTCATACAATCATCCTTTTAGTTATCATGCAGGTTGTTCCTTGTGTGAATGCACTATGAACTATTAGGTATTACTAGCTGGAATGATCAATCAATATGCTTATATGCATCAGAAGAATTGAACTTACAATGAAAATTAGTTTATATTATAGAAGTTGCTTACATTTTCACTTATACCTCCTACTATGTCTGTTAAGGTTCCCATTTTTTCATGCAGCTGCTGAAATGGAAAAAATTAGCTACGTATTGCGATAATCTTGTGAACATCTTTTACTCTAAGTTATGGTACACTTGAAGTTCACATAGCTATAACTAGGTAGGAATTATTTACTTTGTTAATGTGAAAGATTAGGTATATATAAGTTTTTGTAATGGCAGATGACTATGTGTCTAAAGCTGGTAGAAAAGAACAAAATGCATTCCTTTTTACCAGAATGCCTTTTTCTGTTCGTAATGGTTAGGTTCCTTATTCGGTTGTATATCTGTCAAAATCTTTGTTTTCCCTTCCTCCGAAGGTCTCTGGGTGTACTTGTTTCATATAGGATATCCATAACCAATGGGGAAAACTTTATCCTAATTCCTAAATCTCTTAAATGTGAATTCTTAGGGTATTCTCACACTTAAAAAGACTATAGGTGTTATTCTCCGGATTTAGGTCGGTAATTGGTATATGGTGTTACTTTCTTATGCCTTGTTCTCAATAAATTCTTCTGACTATGTCTCTACTCCAGTGTTAGAAGATGATTTCCTAACGTACAACATTACTGTTCCTACGTTTACTATTGGGTCTATTCTTAGAGTTACACCTCCAGTTAGACAAGTCTATTCTAGGCATCCAAGGGAAACGGTTGCACCGTTAGTTACATATGTGGGTACTCATCCCTTACCAGAATCTTCGTCAAATGATCTGGATTTTTTGATTGCCCTAAGGAAAGGTAAACTTAGTTGTTTTCATCCTATTTCTTTGTTCGTTTCCTATAAACATTTGCTGGTGTCTTCTCGTGCTTTTATGACCCAGTTAGATTCTATTTCTGTTCCTGAGACTTTGCACTTGGCTTTATCTCATGATGGAAGGAGGACTGCTATGGAAGAGGAAATGGCTGCTCTCTAGAACAATCAGACTTGGGATTTGGTTTATTTCCCAGCTCGTAAGTATGCTATTGGGTGCAAATGGGTTTTATGTTGTGAAAACAAACCCTGATGGTTTAGTGGCTAGATTGAAGGCGGTATTGGTAGCCAAGGGATATGCTTAAACATATGTGGAGTAGACTACATGCAGACCTTTTTTCTTGTAGCTAAGTTAATTTCTGTCCCTATGTTTATTTCTTTAGCTACGGTTAACCAACAAACATGGTATCAGTTAGATGTTAATAATGCCTTTTTGCATGGTGAATTGTCTGTGGAAGCTTATATGGAGCAACCACCTGGGTTTGTTACTCGGAGGGGAGGGGGGGGGGGGGGGGGGGTGTGGGAGGGTATGTAAACTGAAAAAGTCTTTATATGGTTTGAAACAATCTCCGAGAGTGTGGTTTTGGAGGTTTAGTAGTGTCATTATTGAATTTGGTCATACCGTGTTTTTCAAATGTACGAATCTTTGGTTTGTTTTGTTAATAGTATATGTTGATGACATATTGATCACATGAAGTGATGCAGGAGAAAAATTGAGGATACTAGGCCCCTTCATACTAAATATTCGTAAGTTTAGTATCCTCAAGGACCATTCATGAAATTAACTAAGTAATAAGCTATCATGTCCCTAGCATTTATTAGTATCCTCATATAAACTTCAAGCACGAAGCACTAACCCCCTTTTGGTGATCATGCAGGCTCTGTTTGTGTGGATGCACATGAACTATGAGGTATTACTCAAATAATCTATATGCTTATATGCAAGATGGCTTTGCACCAAGAAGAACTAACTTACAATGAAAATAAGTTTAGAGGAGAAGTTGCTTACAGTTTCACTTGTGCCTTCTGCTATATTTGCTATGGTAGCCATTTCTTCATGCAGCTGCTGAAACAGAAAAAAAAAATGGCATGTATTGTGATGATCTTGTAAGCGCCTTTTACTCTAATTCATAGCACACTTAAATTTCATATAGCTATAATAGGGAGGAATTAATTACTTTTTGAATATGAAAATTAGGTATATGCAAATATTAGTAATGAGCGTAGATGGCTACGTAGCTAAAGTTGGTCGAAAACGACAAAAAGCTACTTGATAAAGAACAAAAGTGGTTGGTATCTATGTTAACAAATAAATAGGTAGAAAAGATGAAATTCTCACATTTTCATGTAGAGCTATCCCATCATTGATGTTTTCTGAATGAGAGAATTTATCTTCACTTTCTCCTGGTGAATTGTTAGGTTCTTCAATAGCCTTTGCAGCTGAGGGTGAATCAACGTCCTTTTCAACCTTAACTGTTCCATCATTATTGTCCTCATTTTTTTCCAAGAATTCACGAGGATTGTCTATCTCAACCGTGTTCTTTTCCTCTAGGGCTTGTTTATCCAACACTACCTTTGGTTCAATTGGCAGCATTTCATCTTCTGTGTTGATTGGTTTTTCAATGGGTTCTACTGAACTGTTGGGTTCTTCAATAGCCTTTTCAACCTCAACTGTTCCATCGTTAACATTGTCATTGTTTTTCAAAGATTCACAAGGATTATCAATCTCAACCATGTTGGTTTCCTCTGGGGCTTGTTTATCTAATCCTACCTCAGGTTGAACTGGCAGTATTTCATCATCTGTGTTGATTGTATTTTCAATGGGTTCCGCTGAACTGTTAGGTTCTTCAATAGCTTTTGCAGCTGAGGGTAATTCAACCGCCTTTTCAACCTCAACAGTTCCATCATTACCATCCTCATTGTTTTTCAAGGATTCACAAGGATTGTCAATCTCAACGGTATTTGTTTCTTCTGGGGTTTGTTGATCCAACACTACCTCAGGTCCAACCGGCAGCATTTCATCTTCTGTGATGATTGGATTTTCAATGGGTTCTGGTGAACTTTTAGGTTCTTCAATAGCCTTTGTAGCTGAGGGTAATTCAACTGCCTCTTCAACCTCAACTGTTCCATTGTTACCATCCTCATTGTTTTTCAAGTATTCACAAGGAATGTCAATCTCAACCGTGTTGGTTTCCTCTGAGGCTTGTTTATCCAACACTACCTCAGGTTCAACTGGCTGCATTTCATCTTTTGTGTTGATTGGTTTTTCAATAGGTTCTACTGAACTATTATGTTCTTCAATAGCCTTTGCAACTGAGGGTAATTCAACTGCCTTTTCAACCTCAACTGCTCCATCATTACAATCCTCATTGTGTTTCAAGGATTCACGAGGATTGTCAATCTCAACGGTGTTTGTTTCTTCTTGGGCTTGTTTATCCAACATTATCTCAGTTTCTACTGGTTGCTTTTCATCTTCTGTGTTGATTGCTTTTTCAATGGGTTCTTCTGAACTGTTAGGTTCTTCAATTGCCTTTGCAACTGAGTCAACAACCTTTTCAACCTCAACTGTTCCATCATTACCATCCTCATTGTTTTTCAAGGATTCACAAGGATTGTCAATCTCAACCTTGTTGGTTTCCTCTGGGGCTTGTTTATCCAATACTACCCCTGGTTGAACTGGCAGTATTTCATCTTCTGTGTTGGTTGGATTTTCAATGGGTTTTGGTGAACTGTTAATTTCTTCAATAGCCTTTGCAACTGAGGGTAATTCAACTGCCATTTCAACCTCAGCTGTTCCGTCATTACCATCCTCATTGTTTTTCAATGATTCACAAGGATTGTCAATCTCAACAATGTTGGTTTCCTCTTGGGCTTGTTTATCCAACAATACCTCAGGTTCAACTGGCTGCATTTCATCATTCTCTCTTTTCTGCAAAAAGAAAGGAATATCTTATTAATTATAATGTCAAAATTAAGGTCCAAGAGCTTGCCTGATAATGTTAACAGCATTCAAGTGCTAAATATTATTTTAATACTAATATCTGTTTATATTACTTTTCCTATGCTAAAAAGCATTTTTTTTTTTTTATGTTTAAATTTGATAAAAAGATTTTCAATCTTTTCTTTTTTTTGAGGGAGAGAGATAGATAGTGAACATAATGCTTCCCACAAAAATAATGAATAAAAAAATCATTTTATGCTGTTTTATCAGTTTATTCTTTATTCCTCATCATGCATCCTCATACAAACTTCATATAATCATCCTTTTAGATATCATGCAAGTTGTTCCTTGTGTGAATGTACTATGAACTATTAGGTATTACTAGCTGGAATGATCAATCAATATGCTTGTATGCATCAGAAGAATTGAACTTACAATGAAAATTAGTTTATATTAGAGAATTTGCTTGCATTTTCACTTATGCGTTATGCCTCCTACTATGTCTGTTAAGGTTCTCATTTTTTCATGCAGTTGCTGAAATAGAAAAAATTAGCTACGTATTGTGATAATCTTGTGAACGTCTTTTACTATAAATTATGGTACACTTGAAGTTCACATAGCTATAACTAGGTAGGAATTATTTACTTTGTTAATGTGAAAGATTAGGTATATATAAGTTTTTGTAATGGCAGTAGATGGCTATGTATCTAAAGCTGGTAGAAAAGAACAAAATGCATTCCTTTTTACCAGAATGCCTTTTTCTGTTCGTAATGGTTAGGTTCCTTATTCGGTTGTATATCTGTCAAAATCTTTGTTTTCCCTTCCTCCGAAGGTCTCTGGGTGTACTTGTTTCATATAGGATATCCATAACCAATGGGGAAAACTTTATCCTAATTCCTAAATCTCTTAAATGTGAATTCTTAGGGTATTCTCACACTTAAAAAGACTATAGGTGTTATTCTCCGGATTTAGGTCGGTAATTGGTATATGGTGTTACTTTCTTATGCCTTGTTCTCAATAAATTCTTCTGACTATGTCTCTACTCCAGTGTTAGAAGATGATTTCCTAACATACGACATTATTCGGTCTATTCTTAGAGTTACACCTCCAGTTAGACAAGTCTATTCTAGGCATCCAAGGGAAACGGTTGCACTGTTAGTTACATACTTACATAGGTGGATATACCTCCCTTACCAGAATCTTCGTCAAATTATCTAGATTTTTTGATTGCCCTAAGGAAAGGTAAACATAGTTGTTGTCATCCTATTTCTTTGTTTGTTTCCTATAAACATTTGTTGGTGTCTTCTCGTGCTTTTATGACCCAGTTAGATTAGATTCTATTTCTGTTCCTGAGACTTTGCATTAGGCTTTATCTCATGATGGAAGGAGGACTGTTATGGAAGAGGAAATGGCTGCTCTTGAGAACAATCAGACTTGGGATTTGGTTTATTTCCCAGCTGGTAATTATGCTATTGGGTGCAATTGAGTTTTATGTTGTGAAAACAAACCCCGATGGTTTAGTGGCTAGATTGAAGGCAGGATTGGTGGCCAAGGGATATGCTCAAACACATGGAGTAGACTACACGGAGACCTTTTTTCTTGTAGCTAAGTTAATTTCTGTCCCCGTTGTTTATTTCTTTAGCTACAGTTAACCAACGAACATGGTATCAGTTAGATGTTAAGAATGCCTTTTTGCATGGTGAATTGTCTGATGAAGCTTATATGGAGCAACCTCCTGGGTTTGTTACTTAGAAGGAAAGGGGGGGGGGGGGGGGGGGAGGGGGGGGGGGTACGGGAGGGTGTGTAAATTGAAAAAGTCTTTATATGGTTTGAAACAATCTCCGAGAGTGTGGTTTTGGATGTTTAGTAGTGTCGTTATTGAATTTGGTCATACCGTGTTTTTCAAATGTACGAATCTTGGGTTTGTTTTGTTAATAGTATATGTTGATGACATATTGATCAAATGTAGTGATGCAAGAGAAATTGAAAATACTAAGCCCCTTCATACTAAAGATTCGTAGGTTTTGTATCCTCAAGGACCATACATTAAAATAAGCTATCATGTCCCTAGCATTTATTAGTATCCCATATAAACTTCAAGCACTCGCCCCCTATCTGTGATCATGCAAGCTCTGTGTGTGTGGATGAACAACTATGAGGTATTACTCAAATAATCTATATTCTTATATGCAAGATGGCTTTGCACCAAGAAGAACTAACTTACAATGAAAATAAGTTTAGAGGAGAAGTTGCTTACAGTTTCACTTGTGCCTTCTTCTAGATCCGTTATTGTAGCCATTTCTTCATGCAGCTGTTGAAACAGAGAAAAGATTGGCATGTATTGTGATGATCTTGGAAGTGCCTTTTACTCAAAATCATAGAACACTTAAATTTCATATAGCTATAATAGGGAGGAATTAATTACTTTCTGAATATGAAAATTAGGTATATGCAAATATTAGTAATGAGAGTAGATGAATATGTAGCTAAGGTTGGTCGAAAATGACAAAAAGCTACTTGATAAAGAACAAAAGTGGTTGGTATCTATGTTAATAAATTTAAATTGGTAGAAAAGATGAAATTCTCACCTTTTCATGTAGAGCTATCCCATCATTGATGTTTTCTGAATGACAGAATTTATCCTCACTTTCTCCTGGTGAACTGTTAGGTTCTTCAATAACCTTTTTAACTAAGTGTGATTCAACTGCCTTTTCAACCTCAACTATTCCATCATTACCATCCTCGTTGTTTTTCAAGGACTCATGAAGATTGTCAATCTCAACGGTGTTTGTTTCTTCTGGGGCTTGTTTATCCAATACTAGCTCAGGTTCAACCGGCAGCATTTCATCTTCTGTGTTGATTGGTTTTTCAATGGGTTCTAGTGAACTGTTAGGTTCTTCAATAGCCTTTGCAGCTGACGGTAATTCAACTGCCTTTTCAACCTCAACTGTTCCATCATTACCATCATTGTTTTTCAAGGATTCACGAGGATTGTCAATCTCAACCATGTTGGTTTCCTCTGGGGCTGGTTTATCCAACACTACCTCAGGTTCAACTGGCTGCATTTCATCTTCTGTGTTGATTGATTTTTCAATGGTTTCTACTGAACTGTTAGGTTCTTCAATAGCCTTTGCAGCTGACGGTAATTCAACTGCCATTTCAACCCCAACTGTTCCATCATTACCATCATTGTTTTTCAAGGATTCATGAGGATTGACAATCTCAACCGTGTCGGTTTCCTCTGAGGCTTGTTTATCCAACACTACCTCAGGTTCAACTGGCAGCATTTCATCTTCTGCGTTGATTGGTTTTTCAATGGGTTCTACTGAACTGTTAGGTTCTTCAATTGCCTTTGCAACTGAGTCAACTACCGTTTCAACCTCAACTGTTCCATCATTACCATCCTCATTGTTTTTCAAGGATTCAAAAGAATTGTCAATCTCAACCATGTTGGTTTCCTCTGGTGCTTGTTTATCCAACACTACCTCAGGTTGAATTGACAATATTTCATCTTCTGTGTTGAATGGGTTTTCAATGGGTTCTGCTGTATTGTTTGGGTCTTCAATAGCATTTGCAACTGAGGGTAATTCAACCGCCTTTTCAACCTCAACTGTTCCATCATTTCCATCCTCATTGTTTTTCAAGGATTCACGAGGATTGTCAATCTCAACCTTGTTGGTTTCCTTTGGGGCTTGTTTATCCAATACTACCTCGGGTTGACCTGGCAGTATTTCATCTTCTGTGTTGATTGGTTTTTCAATGGGTTCTGCTGAACTGTTTGGTTTTTCAATAGCCTTTGCAACTGAGGGTAATTCAACCGCCTTTTCAACCTCAGCTGTTCCATCATTACCATCCTCGTTTTTCAAGGATTCACGAGGATTGTCAATCTCAACCCTGTCATTTTCCTTTGGGTCTTGTATATCCAACACTACCTTATGTTCAACTGGTAATACTTCATCTTCTGTGTTGATTGGATTTTCAATTGGTTCTGCTGAACTGTTAGGTTCTTCAATAACCTTTGCAACTGAGGGTAATTCAACCGCCTTTTCAACCTCAACTGTTCCACCGTTACCATCCTCATTGGTTTTCAATGATTCACAAGGATTGTCAATCTCAACAATGTTGGTTTCCTCTTGGGCTTGTTTATCCAACACTACCTCAGGTTCAAGTGGTTGCATTTCATCATTCTCTCTTTGCTGCAAAAAGAAAGGAATATCTTGTTAACTGTAATCTCAAAATTAAGGTCCAAGAGCATGCCTAATAGTGTTAACAACATTCAAGTGCTAAATATTATTTTAATATTAATATCTGTTTGCATTACTTTTCCTATGCTAAAAAGCATTTGTTTATGTTTAAATTTGATAAAACGATTTTCAAGCTTTTCTCTTTCTTGAGGGTGCAGAGAGAGATAGTGAACATAATGCTTCCCACAAAGATAATGAATAAAAAACCATTTATGCTGTTTTATCAGTTTATTCTTTAATCCTCATCATGCATCCTCATACAAACTTCATACAATCATCCTTTTTGTTATATGCAGGTTGTTTCTTGTGTGAATGCACTATGAACTATGAGATATTACTAGCTAGAATTATCAATCAATATGCTTATACGCACCAAAAGAATTGAACGTACAATGAAATTTAGTTTAGATTAGAGAAGTTTCTTACATTTTCACTTATGCCTCCTACTATGTCTGTCAAGGTTCCCATTTCTTCATGCAGGTGCTGAAAGAGAGAAAAAATTAGCAATGTATTGTTATAATCTTGTGAACGTACGTCTTTTACTCTAAATTATGGCACTTGAAGTTCACATGGTTATAACTAGGTAGGAATTATTTACTTTCTTAATGTGAAAGTGTTAGGAATATATGTACTTAGATTTTGATGAGCCAAATTGTATTTTGGACTAAAAATTAAACCCCTTATTTCTTCGTACATTAGTCTCGTTCTTTTTTTATCCAAAAAAAATCTATACAATCGAGAAGCCAAGAACAAATTTTGGAGAAGAAAATTTGAAGAAAATATCATGAAAAATAAATTGGAGTATGGTTTGTGTACATGAGTTGAAGTTGTGAGTAGATAAGGTTGTGAAATTAATTGGAGCAGCTAAGGTTGCAAAGAGATTTAATTACAAGCAGGCAAGATTGATGTAGCTAAGGATGGAGATAATATTGTAGAAGCAGCTAAGATTAAATTGCAAACATCCAAGGTTGAATGTTTAATTGAAGCAGCCGAGGATGCAATTGAACAACAGAAGCAGCTCGCAGCTAAGGTAGTAACAAATTAAATAAGGAAGCAGTAGAAGTTGTAGCACCCGAGGTTGATGCAACCAAGGAATAAATTAAAAGGAAAAAGAGGTGAGATTGGAACAGCCAGGATTAAGAGCAGCTGAGGTTGCACAAATTAATTAAGGCAGGAGAGATTGCTAAATTAATTATGCAGCTAAGGTTGCACAGAAAATCAAAGAAGCAGAAGAAGTTGTAGCCGTGTTCCCAACAGCTCAAAAAAGCAGCTAAAGTTGTCAAGGAGCTAAGCTTAATTTAAAGAAGGAGCTAAGGTTGTCAACAACTCAATTTCAGGAAGGAGCCAAGGTTGTCAAAGATCTAAGGTTTGAGAACAGAAGTAATTAAGGAATGAGATGAGGTATGAGAACAGAAGGCAAACGATTCATGGAATTAACTAAAGATCTGTACATTTAGTATCCTCAAGGGACCATTCATGGAATTAACTAAGTAATAAGCTAACATGTCGCTATCATTTATTAGTATCCTCATATAAACTTCAAGCACTCGCCCCCTTTCTATGATCATGCAGGCTCTGTTTGTGTGGATGCACATGAACTATGAGGTATTACTCAAATAATCTATATGCTTATATGCAAGATGGCTTTGCACCAAGAAGAACTAACTTACAATGAAAATAAGTTTAGAGGAGAAATTGCTTACAGTTTCACTCGTGCCTTCTTCTATATCAGCTATGTTATCCATTTCTTCATGCAGCTGCTGAAACAGAGAAAAAATTGGCATGTATTGTGATGATCTTCTAAGTGTCTTTTGCTCTAGATCATAGCACACTTAAATTTCATATCGCTATAATAGGGAGGAATTAATTACTTTCTGAATATGAAAATTAGGTATATGCAAATATTAGTAATGAGAGTAGATGGCTATGTAGGGGGTTGTCGAAAATGACAAAAAGCTACTTGATAAAGAACAAAAGTGGTTGGTGTCTATGTTAATAAATTTAAATTGGTAGAAAAGATGAAATTCTCACCTTCTCATATAGAGCTATTCCATCATTGATGTTTTCTGAATGAGAGAATTCATCGCCACTTTCTCCTTTGAGTATCACATCATCAATTTTGTCTAAAATAAGCTCTTTCCTGAAGGTTAGTTCAGTATTTTGTTGTAAACCTGACCTTTCAATCTCCTCATGAACAACATACAGACTAATTTCTGCATTATTTTCACAAGTGGTATTTTTTGAGTCTGCATCGTCTTTGGACATTTCAGCTGTACACTGCTGTTTCACTTCACTGGTGCCTTCACATACTGTGGCAGTTACATTGTCATCTGTAGGTAGCCCTCTTGGTGCTTCCATAGAAGCCGGCTTCTCATGTTCTGTGATCATGTCACTGAGTTTCTCCTTGGGGTTTTCTTGAGGAAGACTACCATCAACCATATCCTTTTCTAAAATTTTGGACGGGTGGTTGTCATCATTGTCATTTGTGTTTATGTCCACCTTTAAAACTGTTTCAGAGACTTGAGCAGAATCTGCAAGCGGCTTTGGAATTACTAGTACTGCCTCATCTAAGTTGGTTTCCTCTAAGTCAACCACCTTTTCAACCTCAACTGCTCCATCTTTACCATCTTCATTGTTTTTCAAGGATTCTCGAGGATTGTCAATCTCAACCGTGTTGGTTTCCTCTGGGGCTTGTTTATCCAACACTACCTCAGGTTCCACTGGCAGCATTTCATCTTCTGTGTTGATTGCTTTTTCAATGGGTTCTACTGAACTGTTAGGTTCTTCAATAGCCTTTGCAACTGAGTCAACCACCTTTTCAACCTCAACTGTTCCACCATTACCATCCTCATTGTTTTTCAAGGATTCACAAGGATTGTCAATCTCAACCTTGTTGGTTTCCTCTAGGGCTTGTTTATCCAATACTACCTCAGGTTGAACCGACAGTATTTCATCTTCTGTGTTGATTGGTTTTTCAATGGGTTCTGCTGAACTGTTAGGTTCTTCAATAGCCTTTGCAACTGAGGGTAATTCAACCGCCTTTTCAACCTCAATTGTTCTATCATTACCATCCTCATTGTTTTTCAATGATTCATGAGGATTGTCAATCTCAACGGTGTTTGTTTCTTCTGGGGCTTGTTTATCCAACACTACCCCAGGTTCAATCGGCAGCATTTCATCTTCTGTGTTGATTGGATTTTCAATGGGTTCTGGTGAACTGTTAGGTTCTTCAATAGCCTTTGCAACTGAGAGTAATTCAACTGCCTTTTCAACCTCAACTGTTCCATCATTACCATCCTCATTGTTTTTCAAGAATTCACGAGGATTGTCAGTATCATCCGTGTTGGTTTCTTGTGGGGCTTGTTTATCCAACACTGCCTCAGGTTCAACTGGCTGCATTTCATCATTCTCTCTTCTCTGCAAAAAGAAAGGAATATCTTGTTAACTGTAATGTCAACATTAAGGTCCAAGAGCATGCCTGATAGTGTTAACAACATTCAAGTGCTAAATATTATTTTAATACTAATATATGTTTACATTACTTTTCCTATGCTAAAAAAGCATTTGTTTATGTTTAAATTTGATAAAAAGATTTTCAAGTTTTTTTTTTTTTTTTCTTGAGGGAGAGAGAGAGAGAGTGAATATAATGCTTCCCCACATAGATAATGAATAAAAAATCATTTATGCTGATTTATCAGTTTATTCTTTAATCCTCATCATGCATCCTCATACGAACTTCAAACAATCATCCTTTTTGTTATTATGCAGGTTGTTTCTTGTTTGAATGCACTATGAACTATGAGGTATTACTAGCTAGAATGATCAATCAATATGCTTATACGGATCAAAAGAATTGAACTTACAATTAAAATTAGTTTAGATTAGAGAAGTTGCTTACATTTTCACTTGTGCCTCCTACTATGTCTGTCAAGGTTCCCGTTTCTTCATGCACCTGCTGAATGAGAGAAATAATTAGCAATGTATTGTGAGTGCATGAAGAGAGAAATAATTAGCAATGTATTGTGATAATCTAAGATTGGGTCAAGGTCACTCAATTGGATTATAATAATGCACATGGGCCAAACCACACTACAAGACTGAATCCAATCAATTAGCTAGTCTAACGAATGACCTTATAAACCCATATGTTCTTTAATCTTGTGTACGTCTTTTACTATAAATTATGGTACACTTGAAGTTCACATAGCTATAACTAGGTGGGACTTACTTACTTTCTTAATGTGAAAGATTAGGTATATGTAAGTATTTGTAATGGCAGTGGATGGCTATGCATCTAAAGCTGGTAGAAAACAACAAAATTCCACTTGATGAAAAATATGAATAGTTTCATTCTGCTTTAAATAGATTTAAATGTGTAGAAAATATGAAATTCTCACCCTTTCTTTTAGAGTTGTCCCCTCATTGGTGTCTTCTGAATGAGATGTTTTCTCCTCACTTTCTCCTTGTGACACATATGGTGGAATGCCCTTATTATTCAATACAATCCCAAAGTCTTTACCGTCGCTGTCCTTTCCTTCTGAGAACAAATTTTCTTGAATTTCTTTTTCCGTTTTGCTGCATGGTTTCCCAATGTATTCTGCTGAACTGTAATTCTCTTCAGTAATAGCCTTGTGAGTTGACGATAATTCAGCCATCTTTTCACCCTCAACTGTTCCATCACAACCTTCCTGAGGATTGTTTTCCTCTGTGGCCAGTAGTTTGTCCAACCCTCTCTCAACTTCTTCTGACAAAGTCTTTTCATTAGTATCGCTTTTCTGCATACAAGTCAAAGGTATTTGCACTTAAATATAATCCACCATTCAAGTGTTAAATATACTTTCTGTTTATATTATAACTTTTTTGTGTCAGGTAGCGTCTTAGTTTTATGCTTCAAAACTGAGAAGGATGTTTTGATACATATACACTGTCATTATCATCTGGAGATAATATTTATTTTCTTCTACTTTCCATCTAAATCATCAAGAGCTTTCTTGGATTATGATTTAAGAATTAAGACTATTTCATTGAGTTTTTAAGATCTTTCCATCTAATTCTCTGCTTTAAATGGCTAGAAATGATGGAAATTCTAACCTTATCTTGTAGAGTTGTCCCATCATTGGTGTCTTCTGAATGAGTGGATGTTTTCCCCTCACTTTCTCCTTTGAGTATGCCTCCATCATCATCATCTTTGTCCAACACTTTTGATGGTTCCTCATCAGCTTCTTCATGAGGATTGTTTATTATTTCAACTTTCTTGTTTTCCTCTGTGAGTAGTTTTTCCAACACTATCTCAACTTCTTCTGGAATGCTCTTTTCATCATTATTCTCTCTTTTCTGCATACAAGTCATAGGTATTATTTGCATTTAAATCCATGCCTTGTATCAATAGAACAGCATTCATGTGTTAAATATACTATACTGTATTGTTCAAACTATTTTCTGCGTGTATAACTTTTGTAGGTTAGACAGATAGCATATTAGCTTTATGCTTCAAAAATCAAAACTCAACATGTAAGATGTTTGGTTCCTTCTTTTACCCTGAGAAAATATATAATGTGATAATCATTTATACGGAGTATATCATTATTGTCTGGAGACAATATTTATTTTCTTTCACAAATTAAACTTGCTGATGGACCATCTAAATTGTCAAGAGGTTTCATGCTGTATGGTATGATATACAATTATACATATATACTATACGATTATTTCATTTGAGTTTCTAAAATTATTTGAAGTCTAGCTTCCTGAGCATATAACCATTAATGTGCAATCCCACATGCTTTAATTTGGTATCAGAACCAGACCAAAGGTTATGGTTTTGAATCTCTCGGCCAACTATCAGTTTAACCTTTTAGTTGATATGGAGCACATGCTTCAATTGCCCTCGCCGCAAGTATCATATTTTAGTATGTAGAAGCACAATATAATGGCTTCCCAGGAAATCGTTAGTCAGTTTTTGACTTTAGTACACTCAAGTAACAATATAATTAATTGTAATGAATGTAAAAGTTAATTACTTGTACCCAAAAAAAAAAAATTGTACTTTATACTAATGTTGCTTACACTCGTTACTTGCACACTTGCACATATTACTTGCATTTTAAAGTTTAAATGATTTACAAAAATGTCAATGCAATTCTTTTAAAATTATTTATGATCCATTAGATCTTTTCATATAGACGACTCATATTAGTTTCTAGTAGTTTCTAGTTCTCTCATAGATGGCAATTCTTACCTCCAAATATGACAAACCAAGTTTTTCAACAATTTGTGATTCTTAAATTCATAAAGGGGTGTTTGGCAAATAGCTGATAACAGATTGACTTAGCTAATAACTGTTAGCGAATTGGGTTAGTGAGTTTGACTAGCCGATAGCATTAAGTAGTTGTAAAAAGATGTTTGATAAATTAGTTGTTAGTTACATGTAAAATGACATTTGGGTAATAATAATAATAATAATAATAATAATAATAACAATAATAATAATAATAATAATAATAATAATAATAATAATAAATAATAATTATTATTATTATAGAATTTATATTAAAAAAAATTAACATATGTGGAAGTCCGTGAACACTAATCAGTAATCACTTGTCCTGTTGTTAATTATCTTCATGGTACTAGGTAATGGGCTTATGAGTCTCGTCAATGGGCTCAAGCACCCCATTGCCAATCATTATTGTGTGGACCATGGTCCACACAAGTTGTATGGACCATATTTTGTATACAGTAAAATAATGTACATTCAGTATAAAAATAATGTACATTTAGTATATTAAAAATATATTTTTTGTTATGGTTTACATAACATTGTGTGGATCATGGTCCACACTATAATTTCCCCCCCCCCCCCCCCCCCCCCCCCCCCCCCCCCACTTGCCTAGTATCGACAATGAGAGTAACGGGATTGCTGAGTCCGTCTACATAGTCGCATTTATTTTTTTTAAATTATTATTGAGGGTGTTTTCGAGAAAATAATATATTTTTTAAAAAAGCTGGTCGAAAAAATTACTTTAAGTAGTTTTAAAATTTTAATGTTTTGAAGCAATAAATTGTTATAAAAAATTGATTGACCAATTATTCATTGATTGTTTGACCAAATAATCAAAATTAACTTCTTCTTTTTTTTTTTTTTTTGAGAAAAAAAAAAAAAAAAAGTACGTACTATGAAAACACCAACACTAAAAGTTAAACTTTTCGATATTGTCTCTTTTCCATCTGATTATTGATTTTTATATGTACTACTGTTACAATACTGTTAATTGTTTGATTGATTAAAGTCAACAACTTTCTACTACTAACTAACATATTTCACTAATCACTAATCAACTACCAATATCAAGTTGTCAGTGCATAATCATCATACTCATATCCTAGGTGGCTATCGGCAATTTCACTTATTATTTTTAATTACCATACTAACACATTTATATATAATATATGCTTAACTTATACTCCCATATGGAACTCATCAAGACTAAAGATTTGTCAGCATTTTTGTACTCCAATTCAACAATATAATTACGGAGTATAAACTAAATTAAATACAAAGTTTCAAGTTTAATCTTTATATATCATCAAAATTAAAAATAAAGATCAGAAGCTAGCTAGCTAGGATATGATGGCATGTACTACTGGAATTGAAACGAAAAAACTATTTATATTTAAGAGGAAAATTGAAGTGACTTACAGTCTGAGCTGCTGTTTCTGCAAAAGTGTCAGCAGCCACGGCGGTTGCCATTTCTCATGCAAAAAAGTTGAGAATTTTCTCGATCCGATCCGATCAGATCCCTTAACTTTATATTCTACATAAAGCTTGGGATTCATGGAACTGAGTTTATATATAAGTAGGGCTGGGAGATGTGAATTATTGAAATTTTAGGCATCATATCTGTAACTGATGATGCCTGGCCATGAAGTTAACGTTTGCAGAAGCTGACAAAATGCCACTTGTTTATGACATTACTTTTTGCTAATCTAATCTGCCAGATGTGTAATTCGTCATTGGTGGAAGATGATGATTCATATATTCACCTAATTATGTCTTTTTTCCCTTAAATATAATTAAATGAGTGATACCATTTTAATTACCATTCCATTCACTATTTCTTCTTTCAAAAGGTTGAATTCTCAATACCAAGGGCTCTCACACCCCGACCCGACAAAGCATTTGAGAGGATGTAAATCAGGGTGACTCAATGGCTCAACAAATAGGGCTAAATGCCGGTGCGCACAAGAGATCTGCCCACTTTGGACATAATCCCCACATTGTCGTCTGAATCTTGATTTCTTCTCCTAAATACTGCCTACTGAAATAGTGAGTTAAGCCCGTGCAAGCAAATTGGTTCCATTCACTATTTTATTCATTGAAACATGGTTCCATCTCAACTAAAAGTTCAAACTGGTAGATTTGACGGGCTAGCTCCACGTGTCCCATGATCTTTGACATTAGATCGGCTCAGATACCAAATTAAAACATGTGTTTCATCTCAATTAAAAGTCTAAGTTGATAGTTAGATTACACATTTATATTTATATATTATATTATATGCTCAACAATTGATTGTTTGAATTTTACTACCCAGAAGCCACAGCCAGAGCTTCATCATCTATCTTTACTTTTACATCCCTGTTTTGCGTCGCGTTTAGTGCATTTGCTTAATCAATACAAAGGTATTAAATGGAGCTTTTGTAATTTGTGATCATACAAAATCTTTCATAAAGTCTGTTAATTACATTGAACGATACTGATAGGGAATATAGTCCGGACTATGTGACCTTTTATGCTGAAGACCTGGTCGGATATGAGTCATCTCAAGGCAAGGGTCATTTCCCGATCTGACCAGACCTAAAACACTACCTCGAACCGGCCCGGCATGGTGATTAAATGTTCCAATGGCTTAAGAAGCCTCTGTCTCTATTCTTTTGTGATCGGTCCCGACCTGAATGATCTGTTGGGACCCCGAGCACCTATACTTTACCTTTAAAAGCTAACGCCGCCCACGCGCACAAGCCAAGCTCGATATTCCCTGGTCAATCAGATATCTCACTACACATATATGCTCTTCTATAGGCCCTCAAGGCTACCGGGTGCATGAGAGACATGTGGCGCACATGCCGATCTCCCGCATGTGTCCCCTCAAATCCTCTATAAATCCTCCTTTAGACGCTTGTAGAGGAGATTTTTGGCTCTTTCTCTCAAGAGCCTTTGCAAGCTTGGGAACCTCTGATCCTTAAACTTCAATCCCAAGCCGCTATCCTCAAATATCATAAGACAATACATCCAAATAATTATACCCGATGAAATTTACCACATCGCATACTATTTAACCTTTTAAAAAAAAAATCTTATTACATAACTTGACTCAAATAAGTTGATAAATACCTAAACTTATCTTAATACATGTGGAAAGTTTTTTTTAAAGAGAATTAACTTTAAAATTTCCAGTTGTATGAAACAAACATTATTTTAATACATTATTACATTGTTTAAAAAAAAAAAAAAAAGTTACTGCACACCATATTGCAATTAGATTATCAAACTCAAAAAATTCAAATTAGGTCTTTGGATAACGCAAACTCATGCAATTCAATCCAAAATGACTTGTTTACTTGAAAACATGTTGACGTGTTGGTTAAAAAATAATGTTTTAAATAATATTAAATAAAATAATTATTTACTTTTTATATTAAAAAAAAAAAAAAAAAAAAAAAAAAAAAGCCATTCAACTCTAGCGGAGACGAATGGGTGATTTGTCTCAGGCCGTCTTCGTGGCCATGGAGACGGCCTGGATGAAGCCACCTTCGTCTCATGGCAATGGAGACGAAGCCACCTTCGTCTCATGGCCATGGAGACGAAGGGGTCGGCTACGTCTCTGGTCTGGGAGACGGCAGGAGACGAAGGGCCTTCTTAGTTTTTTTTATTAATTTTATTTTATGTTTTTAAATTTTAAATAATTATTTTATTTAAAATTATTTTAAAAATTATTTTTAAATTCAGTAACCGTTATGTTAGCATATTTTCGGGTAAAAAGTTATTTTGGATTGAATTGCATTAGTTTGCGCTGTTTTGGGACTCAATTGCATTTTTTTAGTTCGATGGTCTAATTGTAATTTGTTCTGTAATTGAGTGACCTATTTGACTCTTATTTTAAAAAAAAAAAAATATTACAAAAATAAAATTGTTTGCTGACAGTACAAATCTTTTTGTTCACCACTAGGTTGGCCAACTAGACAACAAATTAATACACACCAATTATATGGTCAAATGATGCACGTACACTTAAGAAAATATTTTTCTTAAAGTAGAGAAAAATGTTATTTTTTGGTGTTTGGTTCATGGAATTCATTTTCCATTGAAAAATGAATTTCTCAAATTTGAGTAAAACAAAATTCTTGTTTGGACCAAGGATTTTGTTTTCCATGAAAGATGAGAAGAAAAAATAATATGATTTACCTATTTTACCCTTGTTTTCTTTCTTAGTTATATTACTCTTATTAATTTGTAGGGGCATATAAGTCTTTATACTCGTTATTCCTTATAATTCCAAATCTAACCAAACAATAGAATTAGTTTCTCCAACCAAACAATGAAATTCATCTTCCTAGTAATTATTTTTCTATGAAATTTCAATTACATTTCCCTTAAAATATTTTTCGCGAGTCAAACGAGCCTTAATTATGACAATCCACACCAAATTTCTAAATATTTTAAATAATAATAAGATTAACAATTTAGGAGTAAATAAAATAATCTATAACCGTCCCTGCGAGCTATTTCCTTATGATATTGGAATATTCGGATGCATGACGTGTACTATTAGAAGTGTCAACGTTCCACGTCAGGAATCCGACGTGGAAAGGAGTTTAAATAATTGTCCTAATACAAATAATTTAACGTTGGAAGATAAAATTAAAGATGGAATATATATGGGATAGATGAGACATCATTATTGAAATCGCAAATGGGATGATGGAATGTGACAGAGCAGAAGGAAAGCAGTGCATGTGTAGGGGGAGGTGGAAAAGCAATTGAATACAAAGAAAGAAGAACGTTAGTCCGACCGACCAAAACAAAATTTCATTGTCTCCTTCGCCGCCCTCTTATGTGGATAACCTCTTCCGATCCCTATTCTTTGTTTACACCAATTATATTATTAGTTTTTTTTTTTTTTTTTTTTAGTACGGTAGAGGGGATACCGGCCCAACGGGAAGACCATTAAGCTAAGACCGTGCGGTACTTAATCGCACTTGTCATGTCTGTCAAAAATAAACGGTCAAGGGGATGCGAGGCAGACTAGAAGATCATGCAACCACGATTAAGACTTCCATCGAGCTTTGAGAGCCCGAAAGATCTTTTTCATAGGCACTTCTCAATCCTGTTTGAGAAGCTCCTTGCACTTCATCGCAAGGTTGTATGATGGACTTGCAGTCATCTCCCCATCTTGTAGGAGGTTGTAGCATTCCTCGGAGTCGATTTCAAGAATAACCCTTTTGCATTGCATCCCTCGTTCCAGGCGATTTCAATGTAGGAAAAAATAAGTCGATAAATCAATTTCTATAAAATATTAATAATAATATGATTTGAATTTTAGAAAATAATTCTAAAATGTCAATGATACAAAAACAAAGAAAATATAAGTTTTGTGTAACATACATTTTCCTTGATTCGCTACCTTCTGAGAATACAATACTAGGACGTTGTAGCGTCATTTTCCCAAGATAAAATGAATATGGATTACAACAATATTTTTTAGCACTCAAAAATAATGTTATTGGCAAACTAGAACAACAAGAGAGCGCTTCATAAATTGTGCTTGCTGAAATTTTGTTTGACCACACCGCAAGGTACATTTGACTTTTCCATTTTTCAATTTCAAATGGGTTTACTTTGAGAATCAATTTATCCTTTTTCGCTACACCTACACTATTCACCTTTCAGTAAAAACATTTTTCCTATTTGAACACGTCATTAACTGCTTTGACAGAGGACAAAAAGCATGTTTACTCCTTGTCAGAATATATCTTGTTGTTAGATGTCTTTGGAGTGCGTGTCCAACAGCGAGAAAGAACAAAAGGCATTGCTCGTATGTTGCGTACATCTCTACCAGTTGACCTTGACAAGGTATGTCGAACTCGGACTTAGAACTTCTTACATGACTATGGTCAATGATAACACATCTACCAGAAGACCTTAACAACAAATAATTTAGGTCTACCGTTTGACGTTCCTATATTGAGAGAAGTCTAGCAAGTAAGGCATAAACCTTTGCTTATTAAGAGAAAAACTCTTACGGTTTATACATACAAAGCGAATGGAGAGTCTAAGTTCCTAATATACAATTAGTAACATAATCAAAATTTATTCAATAATAATTCCTAACAGTTTTCTCACTTGAGCTCATGTTCTCACATGATGTGATGCATATATATAGTGGTGAGATTAGATGTCTACTTGGCTTGCCATGCAAACATGTGAACCAATCAAAAAATCCAAAAGTCAAAATCAATAGCGGTAAATTAAAATCGATTTGAAAATATAGTGAAATAATTGTAATTATGTAAAAATTTTAATAGATAACAAAAAGAGAAGTTAACATTATTAATTCTAGGTGCATAATACTTAGGTTAATTCACTTTTAAAATTTCTGTTGTGCACATTCAAAGTTTATGAAATCTTAGTTCTAAGTGTACATAATGTTTAAGTTGATGCATTTTTAGAGTTTCTATTATGGACTTTTAAAGTTTTTAATTTGTAGTTTTAATTTTAAGTATGCACATAATGTTCATGTTAATATACATTTAGAGTTTCAAAAACAAATCATGAGTATTTCAAAACCCAAAAAAAAAAAAAAAAGTATGCATAATGTTTAGGTTTGTATACATTTAGAGTTTCTGTTCTGCACATAAGTTTTTGAAGTACATTTGAAGTGTTTTTGACTTCTACTTTTAAATATCATGTTTTGCACTTTAGATATCAATTTGTGCACATTTAATAGTTGATAGTCAATTGTGTTAGATTCTTTGATCCGCTCGTAGTATGAATTGAAGCATGTGCTCCATCTCAACTAAAAGCCTAAGCTGATAGTTATGGCTATATGCTCACAGTATGTATGTATAATATATATATATATATATATATATATATATATATATATATATATATATATTAATGGTTTAATTTATAGAGATGTGTTTAGTAAATTAGTTGTTTACAATTAGCTAGTTACACGTAAAATGATTTATAAGTGCATGGATCTATTGTTTTATTTATTTACGTATTGTTAAATTATTTTTTAATTGTAAATATATATTTTTAAATAATTTAATTTTAAAAATTGTTATTATTAGTATTATTATATTTGTTGTTGTTTTAACTGTTTTGTTTTTATTATCAATAATAATAATAATAATAATAATAATAATAATAATAATAATAATAATAATAATAATCATAGTTCAACATAAAATATATATATATATATATTAAAAATAGAATAACTACAAGTTTGATAAACCCATTGAATAATATTGTTTACTTTCGTTTACTTTGGTGGGTTGGTTGATGGGTGTATTGATTATGATCAATCTCATTACTTTAATTTAACTTTTAACAAGAATAATTAACAAAATTATTGATAACATTAAAGTATAGAACAGATACTACATTGTATGTAAAGAATCATGAGCAATGTTGCAAAAAACGTTAGGCGCCCCCTAGGCGGCAAGGGGGCACCTAGGGCGTCGATTTTTATATTTATATATATATATATATATATATATATTTTAATTAAAAATAAAATTAAAAATTAAAAATTTTTAAAATTTAGTAATAAAACATAAGGTTTCCATAGTAATTTCTCAGAAACTATTTACGAAAGTGGTTGTAAAATTGTTCAAAAGATTGTTTAAACCATCTAAATGCATAAAAAATTAAAATTAAGAGCTAAAGAAGCATTTTTTTGAAAAATTAGTGGACCAAACCGCCTTGGGCAGTTTGCGGTGGATAGATCTCGAAAAAATACGCGATTTAAAAAAAAATTGTCCAAAACGGACAACCGAGTCAAAAGTTATGCCTTCTCGAACTTTTCGCAATTTAAAACGCACAAAAAAAATTAAAAAAAAAAAAAATTAAACCGCCGGTTCAGCCAGCTAGGCGGTCTAGGCGGCCGCCTAGCCGGCCGGCCACGAAGGAGGCCGACTCCGGCCTTCTTCGCGGCAGCGGCCGAGTGCCTAGCGCCTAGGCGCGATTTTTGCAACCATGATCATGAGTATTTAAAAAAAATAAAAAAACTATTGATCTTTGAGGAATAATGTGAAAATTAGAAAATTTTTTGTGAGAAATTAGAGATAAGCGTTATATTAGTTTTTTAAAATTCTAAATTCAATAAATTGATTACAAACTTTTATTGGAGTTGCCTTTCAAAATTTAACTAATTGGTGTTGATCAGCTAAGACAAACAATCATTTACCAAACACTTATTTTAGCTTATTGAGCAAGCCAATAAGCCAAACTTTAATTACCTTTTAGCGTTAGTATTGTACACTTTTGCAATTTGAATTATGCACTTTTGAATATCATATTGTACATTTTTAGCATTTGAATTACACACGTTTAGAGTTCTAGTTTGCATTTTAATAATTTTATTTTACATGTTTAGATAACAAAGTATGCGATTTTAATTAGTATAATCTACATTTAGGAAAAATTGTCAAATTGGCTCCATAAGTCAAGCGGATATTGCAATTGGATCCTCTTAGTTTAAAAAACTTCATTCAAGTCCCCTAAACTGGTAAAATTATTCAATTAAGTCAAATTTAACTTGTTTATAAAGTTAAATCGATACTTGTGTTGACACGTGTCATTCTTATTTTATTTTTTAAGACAAATATTTTTTATTTATTATAAATTAATTAAAATAATAATAATAATTAAAAAAAAAAAAAAACAGTCACAGGTTGTCCGAGCTGGACAGTCTGTGGCTGTCTTCTTCATAGACATCTGTGGCTGTCCAGCAGAATGGCCACAGTCATCTAAGGAAGACGGCCATGGCCGATGAAGGAAGACGACCTTGGTCACCACAGTCCCCTCCGTCTAGTCCACACTACTCTTCGCTCCTTCTTTTCGTATCTTCACGGCCGAACAATGATTTTGATCAATAGTAGTGCTTGAGAATAAATAAGGGAATGGAACCCTTATTTTATTTGGATATGAGTTTTTCAATTGATGGGGTATTCGAAACTCATAGTAGTGTTCTAAAAACCTATCAACCAAACAACAACAATTACTTTCATACCCATTCCTATGGGCAAAACCCACCAACCAATGAAGCTTGAATGAAGCTTTTACCGGTTTAAAGGACTTGAATGAAGCTTGTTTTTTACTTAGGAGACTCAATTGCACTTAGGGGGCCAATTTGACACTTTTTCCTCTACATTTATAATTAGCATTGCACTATAATGTATTTTATTCACTTTTATCAATCAAAATTTGATCTTTGAACCTTTCATTGTGTACTTTGTTAGTCTTACCAAAATATCAAATACAGTCATCCCCTCCAACACAATCAACTATTAAATTGATGCCGAGATTCTTTATCTTAGGATCTATTATATTGTTCCTAGAGTATACTTATACTCCAGCCATTTTCTATGATGAGTCTTCTAGGCCAAGATCTATTAACAACAATGATAACCACCAATTTACTTGTTTCAACAGTGCCCATCATTTTGGACTATATATCCACATCCATTGGATTAGTCCAAGAAGTGAAACGCATATGATGATGGGGGAGCAGCTCTACAACAAATGGCTCCAGTTAGGGATGTAGGTAATGCTAGACGAGTTTGTGGACTAAATAAAAAATAAAATAAAAACTTTGATTTTATTTGTGGTTATATTTGAATTTGTCAATGGGCATAGTTCTCACTTAATTATGGACCTATATATATATAAGTGCTTTAGTAGTGTCCATTGACTCACTAGAAATAACATAACTCTGCCTTTGGGCTGAGCCAGATTTCGGTAAGCACGGAGATTTGGCGCAAGCTTGGAGGGAAAGCGAATGGGATAGTCGAGAAACACCAAAAATTTGGCGCAAGCTCGGAGGGGAATTGAAGCAAATGGGGGAAATGGGATAGTCTAGAAACACCAAATCCTTCAGAGTAGATCGGAGTACGGGGGGATATCGGGGAGGATATCGGAGTAGGAATCGGGAAGGGGCAGTCCGAGATGAGAAAGTGGCATTTTAGCAGGGGCAACTCCGCAAGGGTGACAGAGAAAGACAGAAAGAGAAAATTAGTGAAAATGGAAATGACCTAAATACCCTTAAAAAACTTTAAGTTTCAACAGAATCAATCTAATAGCTCCATTCGAAGATAGGGCGATTTACGTACTAGTTTAAACAATTGAAGAGTAATTTAATAATAAGGGAATTGAGGTGTCATATTTATAACTAACCTATAATTGAGGGACATAAATTACAATTTTCTTAATAAATTCCTTACCCTTTTTATATTTTATATGTAAACTTTATAAAAATTTATTGCATTTGTAATACATCACGTTTTAGATGAGTTTTAACATTCTAATATAGTTAAAATTGGTTTGTTCTGTCATAGTTTACCTGGATTTCTAATTCAGTCTACTTTTGGTAAATATGTAATTTAGTTGTTTTTTTTCTCCATCGATTCGAAGTATCAGCGATGGACAGCGGTGGGAAACCACATGACCGTTATAGGAGGGGCTATATGTGCACCATTTTGATAATTGAGAGGTAACATTTACACCATTCATAATTCAGGGGTGACATTGATAATTGACATATTATAAAGAGGCATTTTTTATAATTTTCCCTTGAACTATTTTTCAAAAAAAAAACTAATTGAATTATCCATGCTGACTTCTTCGATCTACTTTATGGGCTTGGACGTTGAGGGGCCCTGCTCAGTGCTGACTACGCATTTGACCACAGGCACAAGAATCTTTACTACTCACTCCGCAATTGTGGTGGACTGGGCAGCGCCCCGGCTGCCCACCGCCCATTGGCCCACCACTATATCCGGCGGCTTTGCTAGCTGCTCTGCTTTAATTTGTCTTCATCTTATTACCGCAAACTGTTCGTTCTTTCACGTCTCTGCACTCTACATTTCATTGTGTACTTTAATAAATCCTTGCGATTGGATTGGATTGGCTAACATTAATGGGGCGGGGCCATCAATTTTGACTTTATTTTATGAAGAAAATTTGGTATATTTATTAAAATTTGTATCATTTGATGCTGTTAAAGCAGGTGTTATAATTTTTTCATAGTTGATATTTTGTAATTTGTAAATAATCCACTCTATTATGCTGAAACTATTCAAATAAAATTACATCAACTAGTAAACAATTTGATAGCTTCATGCAAAAATGAGAAAAAGGAAGGGGAGGATGAGAGTTTTAATTAAATAATGATAGTCTTCTTTTTTTTTTTTTGGTGAGTCAGCCCTGTATAAGGTGGGTATTATTTAACCTTCTAATATGGTTCTTCCAATATCGGCTAAAAGGAACTCCAACAACTCGTCCGGGGGTCTTCTAAAATCGTAGTACCACCACCCTTAGTCTGTCCATTAACAAGGAAATCAGCACATTTGTTGCCTTCCTTAAGAACATGCTTAAATATCATGTCTTCAAATCCCGAAGCAAAGAATTTACAATCAGAGATGAATATAATGACAAAATCACTAATGCCATAATTCTTACTCATCAGCTTAACCACAACTTCTGAATCAAGCTCAACCATGCACCACCCTACGAAAACCCTTCTTCTTACCAAATGGAAGTTATATGTGAAACCAATGTTAACCACAAACCCCATGATCTAGGCCCCTCTAGAATCCCGAAATAAGCCACCTGCACTAGCTAGCTTTGTCCAGAATTTAATATTGATAGTAATTATTTGCTTTTGTAAGAAATATGAAAAGCTTCTAACTTATTTCTTAAACTATATGTTTTATAGTATACAAAAATAAATAATTATAGGAACTTATTTTAATTGCGTATTAATTTATTAAATAAAATTAATTTACATTAGCTAATTGTAGGAAGATGTTCGGTAATTAGTTGTTAACTCACATAATTTTTATTGCTTGAGTTAAAATAAAAAAGGTCCATTTTAGTGAACAATAATGAATTGTTACAATCCTTAAAAAAAAATGAATTGTTACAATGAAAATAAGAAATAATTTTAAGCCAATAACTTTATAGTCTATAAGCAAAATGAATACCTGTAACTTTATTAAATATCAACTTTAGATTAAGAATGACAATAGAGCAAAAGAATATCTATTCCACTACAATAATTACACTCACATGAAAAATAAAGACATCTCCATATAGAACCCCGTTGGAATTTTGTGGGTGCAAAGAATCTCCAAATTTTTTCTCTACTTTTATAATTTTTTTAAAATTATATATATAATTTTACAAATTTAATTTTAATTTAACTTTATAATCCAGACGTACAATAAATATATCAAACATACTTTATTAATACATTATTATTATATTTTAAAAATAAAAACATACATTTATAAACATTAGATTCATTTTATAAAAATATTATTTAGATTATAGTTAATATTATATATAGAATGTAATATATAATATTACATATATATAGGTGCAAAAATACCTGTCCTCGCACCCAATTCACCCCCATACCTATGTGAGTACAAAAGAATTTTTTGAATACTCACTTTTATTACCATAATTCATTTGTCATTAAAGTGAGAATATGAGTAGTTATGTGATAATTGAGATATGGATTATAGATGTACCACAACCACAAATCCACAATAAGTAGAGCTCAGCAAAACGATGTCATACAGGGCGACATGCCGCTATTAATTAATCCAATAATCCCTATAAATTATAATGGGGTCACCAGGTGGAATTAAGCATAAAAAGCAGGGGTATTATAGGAAGGTAAATAATTTAGGCGGGAAGGAGAGCCGTTGCTCACCGAAGACCAAAATCTGGCGCCAAAACCACAATTTCCACCCAATTTCGGCTGCCCGAAACTGCCCGTTAGCATTACGGGCAGGGGCAGCCATATTTTTCTCCCCTGAGGAATCTTTGTCAAATATAATCTATACCCACCCCATAGCCTAAACTCTCTCATTCATATTTTTGGTTTGCCATTCCTCTCTCTCTCTCTCTCTCTTGTTTTGCCGCCATCCCCCATCCCTTTCCCTCATTCAAAGCCTTCTTTTCTTGCATTTCCGGCCTTTTAGTTTATTCCCCCAAAATCAATTTTTTTTCTTGATTCCTTCAACCAAACATACACCATCTTGCATCAAAAGATCAGACCAGAAAACCCTTTAATTGCCACCAAGTTTGTTCTTCTTTTTCTCTTGGTATATTCAAGGGGGGTTAGTTTAGAAATGGGGGTTTCGAAGAAGCATCAAGTGGAGGGAGGCAAGGAGTCGGAGGGCAAGAAATGGGTTATCGCCGGAATCGCTATCCGGGCTCCTCTGAAACCCATATCAACAAAGCCGCCGCCGCCCATAGTAGAGGAGAGTGAAGAGTCGTCGGAGAATGAATGCTCGACGACTCCGACGGCCAGGGGTTCACGGATACCGGAGAAGCTTCCTTGCCCGCCGGCTCCCAGAAAACGCCGGCCGGCGAACTCAACCTGTCATTACAACGGCGCCCGGGACTTCTTTATTCCGCCTGACCTCGAATCGGTATTCATACGCCATGTGGAGAGAGCAAATTAAATCTATTAAGCCTCAAGAAGATGAAGAAGAAGAAGAAGAAGAAGAAGAAGAAGAAGAAGAAGAAGTAGGTAGTTTAGAGTTTAGAGGTTGAGAATTAAGATGATGGTAATCTTGTAATATACAAATACTGTATTCTATGAAATATTTAGTTTAGGCACTACTGCTAGTGTAGCTTATAAGCTGTTTTCCCTTAATTAACAAAAAAAAAAAAAAAGTTTTTCCCAATTTCTGCAGTTTGCTGTTGCCTCTTTTCCGTTGGAGTTTTTGTTCTGTTTTCTTGGATTTGAAAAAAAAAAAAAAAAAAAAAAGAGGCTGTGGTTTAAGTGTAACTCCAAATCCTTTTTGTGTGTATTTTTGTTGTGTTTTCGATATATTTAGATTTATTTGATAAACATTTATGAATAAGCTAAGTTTGAAATTATGAGAGCATGGTTAATCTCAAAATTAATTTTGGTTGTCATTTCCAATAATTAAGGGTTGAAATTGTTGGACCTTTTGTCTTCATCCTCACCAACTCAACTCCCCATATTTCCATTGAATATCACATTCCCATCCATTCTTCACCTAAATACGAATGCGCACGTGTAATACCATTACCATTTACCAGCACTGGATTGCAAAACCACTACTTGGGCTTAGTTTATTGGTTCAGTAGATAGTATTTAGGAGAAGAGATCAAGGTTTGAATTTCGACATCGACAGTGGTAGTGTAGATATTATATTGAAACTGAACAGAATCTTTGTGCACACATGCATTTGGCCCTATTTACTGAGTTATTGCGTTACCGTGATTTACATCCTCCTAAATGCTTTGTAGAACCGGAATGTGGGTAGGATTCAACCTTCTAGGAGAAGGATTTCCAAATGCTCTGTGTAGTCGAAGTGTGTGGGGGTGATTGGGGAGGATTCAATCTTCTAGGAGAAGGATTGCAAAACCACAACACTTGCTTATGTTGTAATAATTGGATTACAAATTTATATTATTTTTTATGAACTTCAAGCAATATGTGAACTACAGCATCTAAATTTAATTCATAACTTTTAATATAAAATTGACTTTGATACCAAATTAAAATATATATTTAATTTAAGTAAAAGACTGAACTAATAATTATATTGCACATTTATATTTATATACTCCGTATTATATATGCTCAAAAGGATACAGAAGGATGCCTCTCAAATTGATTGACTCGATGTGGGTGACCGACCATATATATCACTCCCAAGACTTAAACCTTTTCTTGCCCACCAAGTACCAACTACATACTCTTATTTCAAAATTATTATTTATTCTTTCTAAAAGCCCTCTTTTATATGCCTCACCACTTTGAATATCTTAACAAATTTAAATGAGTTTCACATTTTAACTAAGTTATTAAGTTATTGAGATTTACTTCATCTTAAATATTTTATCGGATTAAAATGTAAGGGATTATTAGAGTTAGGGTTTCAACCTTTTGAAATGAAGATATATTTCTTGTTAAGGAGTATTTATTAGGTAGTATTAATTTCACACGGCCCCACCCCCAGCATTGGTAAACCCACCCCCTACCTCGTAATGCTTCCAATGGTAATTAAAGGACAAAGAGATGTGCATAATGGAGTTTGGTACTATATGAGAATCCTATGTGGGGTTTAAGAATTGTTTGGTTCTCTGCTCACATTTAAATTTTACATTTATTTCAAAAAAATTTTACATTTGCTTAGGTACACACAACTTGATTACAGACAATCATTATACCACTGCGACTACATTATTGCCGGTTTCTTATATAAAATTCTAAGATAATGCACTTTAAAGATAAAGACTTTATGGCATGTTAATCAATGTCAAAACCCACTAATCCATTGTTTAATTCAATTACACATTATACTTTTTTTTTTTGTTGTGTAAAATAAAACTGAATGGAGATAGGTCCTCGATAAAATAGTTAGCTTATTAATTAATTTTAGCTTGTTTGACCATTATTTACTTGTTTGATTAGGTTAAAAATCAATATGAGTGTTTGATTAATTAATTTTTTGTAACAGTTTATTGCTCTAAAATATTAAAATTGAAAAAGCTACTCAAAGTAACTTTTTCGATTGGCTTTTTGAGAAAGTCATTTTGTATGTCTATCAGCTAATAGCTAATTTACCAAACACGTACTGCAATTAGCTAATGCTATCAACTAGTCAAACTCACTATCTCAATTAGCTAACATCTATTTACTAAACACCACATAATCTTTTTCTTTTTATTTTTTTAAACTAGTATTTGCGCCTGTGCGATGCACGGAATGGATTTGTTGTAAATATTTAGATCGATATATAATTATTTAAATTAGAACATCAAATATTATATAATGCAATTGAAGGTATTGTTTGGATCATTTATGTGTTTTTATGTTATTAATTGCTCAAATTAATAGCTAATATGTAGATGTACGCATGCGGTGCTGTAACTTTGGAGATTTTATTTATCATTATTCAGTACTTTTATAAATTAGTCAAATGTGATCGTTCTCTAGCAACCCAGTTATAAAAATGAATTGATATCCTAATTTATTTGTATGGAAAAAATATTTTTTGTCTAGATATATAACAATTTTGTCATTTTAAAAAAACATAATATCACAGATTGTATTTACATACTATTGAAACCTCCCTGTAGACAACAGTGGTAGTAACAACACAATCTTGTCTATCTTCGTCTAGAGCTAACACCTTTAGTCCAAAAGGATGGGTGACTCAGGTGAAAATATATAATGGTATAATTTTAGTCAATTAGTGATCCTTTTATATTTTCAGTCAATTAGTAATATCATATTCATTTTCAGCCAATTTTTAATTTTCGTTCCATTTTTTAATTAAAATGCAATGATCTGTTAATTTATTTTTGGGAGAAGTGTCAAATAGGCTCATGTACTATTGTCAAGTGCTCAATTTCCACCATGAACTAAATTAAACGCTAATTAACCACACTTACCTACTAAATTTATTCAATTAGCTTTTTTTTGCAGGTAATTGACTTGTTTTTGCAGGTTACCAATTAGTTATTAAAAAAATAATTTCAAAATAATATAAAAATTATTAAAAAAATAATTTTTTTTTAAAAAATACAGCCACCGGCTGTCCTCGCCGGACAACCACAGCTGTCTTTGAAATGGCAGCCACCGGCTGTCCGGCGAGGACAGCCGGTGGCTGTATTTTATTTTATTTTATTTTATTTTATTTATTTATTTTAATAATTAAATAGGTAACCTGTTATTAACCTATAAAAAAAGCTAATTGAACAAATTTAACTCGTAGATAGACTTATTCGACACTTAATTTAGTTCGTGGTGGAAATTGAGCACTTCGCAGTAGTAGATGGGCTTATTTGACACTTATGCCTTTATTTTTCATTTCAATTATGGATCATTTTTTATTTGTACTCAATTATTAATATTCATTTCCTTTTATAATTTCAGTCAATTAGTAATATCAGATTTATTTTCAGGTAATTATTTTTTTTATTTTCAGTCAATTAGTCAATTAGAATATCATATGCAGTGATATTTAGAATATCATCTATTTACTAAACACCTCATAATCTTTTTCTTTTTATTTTTTTTTAAAATTGAGGCAGTAAGAAATTAAAATGTTATTTTTAAAGGCGATTCCTTATTTTCTTTATTCTTTAACACAAAGAAAGGCACCTTGGGATCAGCATTGTTTAACGAAGCATGCAGTGCAATTAAGGATAATTAACTAATAGTTGTGGTCTAATTTACTGTGTAAGAAAATGGTTGATCATTGGATTCTTTAAAGATGAGTAACAAAGTTGTTTTTTTTTTTTCAAAAAAAAAAAAAAAAAAAAAAAAAAACCTAGGTCGTGGACCCATGGTTGCCTTCTGGGGAGCAATGACCAAATGCTACATACCAAACGAAGATATTTGGTTTTGTAATTTTGCAATTCGATGTTGTATATATGTTACTCTCGTCCTGCTCCTTTCACCCTCACGTATGATGACAAAGTCAAGTCATGATCTTGATTATCGCCATTTCGCATGTTAATTTTAAGAACTGGATCTCCCATCCACAATTTTTTTTTTTTTTTAATTCATATACCATACTAATGGTTGAACAACTTTTTAAACATACTATCAGAAATTTAAATAATATTTTCAATATTGTATAGTTATAAATATTATTTTAAAATTGGTAAGATTTTATTATTCATTTGTGGTGAGTAAACAACTATGTTATATTGGTTGGGTTAGTTTATCCATTTATATCGTTAGAGGAAGTCTACTAATTATACATAGTAAAATCAGTAGAGGTGCGTTATGCCAATAGAGGCATAAGACCACTAGTCTTGGAAAGAATAAAAGAAAAAAAAAAAAAAAAAAGGGTTCAATTTGGGGTAACCTTAACTAAGTTGGTAATGCTATTGGTTCGATAACTACAGTATTACAAGTTTGATTCTCAGTGAGAGCAGCCTATTGATCTTCTTGGTTTGAATGGACCAGCTATAGGTAACCTAGACTGATTTATCTCTTTGTGGCCTTTGTCGGCTAAGATCGCAAGGTGGGGTTTACCTATTGCATACTGTTATGGAATGTACAAGTAATATGGAACCTATATATATTAGGCAGCTTGGAGATTTATAGGGATTTGATTTGTCCATTTGTGATCCTTTCATACAATATATATTTTCTCATTCCTAGATTCTTCATTTTTACTTCTGCCTAACTAGCGGCCAGGTGGTTGTTATTCTCACCCGTCAGGTATTTGAATCTTTCAAATTCAGCATTGTATAAGAGCCTTTATGATAATTTTTTTTCGCTCTGTTGTTGTCACCGCCCACCTAGGGAAGAACACCAGTGTTTTCTGGGTCGCTTGAGTCCGTTTGCCTTGGTTATGGACTTAGTTTGGACCATTGTGTCTTCTGTGACTTCTGCTCTAAGATCAATTTGTCTCGTACATATTTAGGCTTAGCTTGAATTATGTATGCATGTGTACTTTGTGTTATGTTTGTTCAGTCCACTTTGTGTTTACCCGTGTTTACTCATGGTATTGGTGGCGTCCAAGTTTCCGGTTCAGGGGAGGTTCTAATCCAAAGTTGTGCAAAAACTTTTTTACTTTAAAATTTTGCATCAATATCTAATGTTTGTTTCAGAATTTATTTTGGCGATATTGTAAACTTTTGTTTGTTATACAAAATAATAAATAGATGCTCTAAATTGATGATGCACGACAAACTCGATAGTGCCAATGAGGATGCGCATAAAAAACTTGTGCAATGGCGGACCACTGCTACATCAAAGTATACTCTTTGCATCTTCCTAAAGCATATATTTGTCACGGTCTTATACTTATACATAATCTTAATATTTTTCCTTTTAATTTTGAAATAGGACATACAAAGATATATAATATGTTCAAGTAACAATTAGCTTTTCTTTATAAAAGTACATTCACTTAGAATTCCTTGTACATGAATTCGCTAAGAACTCTCTTTTCTCGATCTCTTGTCCTACTCTCAACTCACAAAAAAATCTTTCCATCAACTTTTTCTTAAATTTTTTGGTATTTCCTTTTAAAAAAAGTCTAGTTCACATATCTTAAATTAATCGTATCGTATAGTTTATTTTTAAGGAATTTTAATTTTTAATTTTTGTGAAAATTCCCAACAAATTAAAAAATGTATTGCTTTATGATTTAATAATTATAATACATGTATTAACATTAGTGATAATAACTTACTGTTGTTGTTGTTGTTGTTGTTGTTGTTGTTGTTGTTGTTGTTGTTGTTGTTATTATTATTATTATTATTATTATTATTGGATAGAGAGTTTTTCCACAATATGTCCCAAATAAAGGAGGATCAGAGATCCTTTGTTGGCCAATTGTTGTATGTAGGGTGAGTAAGGATCCGTCAAATCCGTTCTCATTCCATCAGCATCCCAAAAAAGTTTTTTGTTTTTTGTTTTTTGTTTTGTTTTTTGTTTTTTTTTTTGTTTTGTTTTTTGTTTTTTTGTTTTTTTTTTTTGTTTTTTTTTTTTTTTTTTCCGGAGGTAAAAACTTCAGTAGTGTGTTTCAACAAATGGGATAGGGTTTCTTTATGGTTTTTATTCCTACAAATGAAAATTTGTTGTGACGTCTGATAAAACTTATTAAAAGTTTATCAACTGCCGCAGGTACCTGTCAGGTGCACTTGTTGTGCTCAGCTGGTGCATGCAGTGCTGAGCGCGTAAATTTTTTTTGTGAGGTCTATTAAAACTGAATAAGCTTAATTTTAAGAATATAAGACCTTTTTTTTTGGCTTATCCTAATGGCCATCAATAAAGACATTTTAAGTACATTTATAGCTACCCACAATGGCGGAGCCAACCACTAAATTAGTGGTGTCAATACTATATTAATGTTATATTTTTTGTACTCATAATAATTCTCTTAAGAAGAAATCTAATATTTGATAAAATGCTTTGTAAAATATCATAACTTCAAAATAAAAAGTGATGCATGTCCAACTAATTATACGATTTATGATACTTTACAAATAAAAAATTTGTGACCACAATTCACATTCTCAATCCCCTTCTAGATAAATTGATGAAACATTCAATTCACTTGTGATTCACATATTCCAAAAAATTGATTCAAGATTTTAAATTTCTCTAAAATTTGATCTGTACGTAACTTTGAAGCTTGTAATCCTAATCAGATTCATGAAACCCATTTTTTTTTTCCTTCACTTAGCTTCATACAAAATTGCAAATGAAAATCAGAAAGAAGAATATTATAAAACATTTAAAATTAGTAGTTTGCTAAAGTTAAGTGCTTTTAGGCAATTAGGTTTCTATAAATTTGCAGATATTAGTAAAAAGAAAAAAAAAAAAAAGATTACTTGGAGTGAAAAGTTTAATTGGTAATTTTTACTTTTTTTTTTCCATTGCAATCGTGCACAAGGGAGAAACAATTATGTAAAAGGTATAATTTCTTTCTCTAATTAGATATTATATTGAGTTTTATTATTATATTTAGAAAATTATAAAATTTTAATTATATATTGATCCCATTATATTAATTTCAGTAGTGTAAATTTTAAAATTTTTCAATATATATGTATATACACCTAATAATACCTAACAAGTAAAAAAAAAAAAAAAAAAAAAGTGGTTTCAATTGAAACAACTTTTGTATACATAGCTTTGCCGCGGGATGCCCATTTGCTAAAAATGAAGCCAAATTTGGGTGGTTTTATTGTTATGTGCTTTAGCACGGGTGGTGTTTAAGAAGTTTTGTATGTTTCGAGTTTGGTTAGGTTATTGTTACTTCTTGTGGTCCAATTTAGTAACATTGTTAGTTTATCAGCCAATTTTAGTTTATTTGACCATTATTAGTTGTTTGACTTGGTTAAACAGTCAGTATAAGTGTTTGATTTATTTGCTTTTTGTAATAATTTATTACTTCAAAATACTTAAATTAAAAAAACTGTTCAAAACAACTTTTCCGATCAATTTTTTAAGAGATTCATTTTGCATGTAATCAACTATCAGCTAACATCTAATTACCAAACATCTTTCTACAATCAGCTAATGCTATCAACTAGTCAAACCCACTAACTCAATAAAGTAAAAGTTATTTACCAAACACCCATGATAATTTGGAATAAGTTGAGATTTGAAATTAAAAATAATAATCTAATCATACGAAAATAGTCTTATTAACAAAAATCATGTGATTTTTGTAGGGGTAAAATTCATTTTTTTTTTTTCTTTATTCAGTGAGAGTTTTTTAAACATTGCGATAAATATAGTAAAAATAGTAATTTTATACGAAAAAAAGATAGTACTTTTGTTTGATTTATTTTAGTATCGGCAACGGCAAAGGTTGATCAGTGTTCTTTAATTATCCTTATTGAGCATAGAATATATATGAATATAATTGTGCAATCCAACTATCAATTTAGATTTTCAGTTGCTTAGAGCATATGTTTCAATTTAATATTAAAGTCATGCCAAATATCATGGTCCACGTGTTGCTTGAAATCCATACAAAATAATCGGTTTTCAACTTAGGCTTTTAATTACTTGGAGCACATGCTTCAATTATCCTATTCAAGTATTAAATTTGTTATTGAAATAAAAGAGTGAAAGCATTAATGAATAATATTAATGAGGCAGTTTAAGATAAAATTAGGTGTTGAGCTAGTGCACAGAAAAGGGGAATCCTATGCGATGCGATGCATGGAAAAGCGTGTGACCGGCAAAAAAAAAAAAAACAAAACGAAAATGAAAGGATTGGATTAATACTACATGCCCTGCCTGCCTGCCTCTCAAAGAATCCTATGGAACTACAAAAATATTCTCCTTAGCTTATTGCTCCGTTTTTTTTTTTTTAAAAAAAAATAATATATATATATATATATATATATATATATATATATATATATATATATATATATAGGGGTGTTTGGCAAGTAGCTGCTATCGAATTGGGTTAGTCGATTTAACTAACTGATAGTATTAGCTGATTGTAGGAATATGCTTTATAAATTAATTGTTAATTGATAGCTAATTACCTGTAAAATTAAGAGTATAATTTATTTTCTCTAAAAGCTGATTAAAAAAAAAAAACTATTTTGAGCATCTTTTTGAATTTTAGCGTTTTGGAACAATAAACTGTTACAAAAAGCTGATTAACCAAACATTCATATTGATTGTTTAATCAAGGCAAACAGTTAATAGTGATCAAACAATCTAAAATTGACTGATAAGCTAACTATGTTAGCAAACAAGATCATAGATTTGTTGGCTTATGCTAGAGTAATCATAACTTCTAGTTTCTTGTCCTAAAGGTCACTAGAACATGTAAAGTCTTATCACATGAACAACGCAGCTTTCAGTTAGTCATTCACGTTACTATGTGTATAAGAAGCTCAACTCACACTCGGCCTACTCCAACATGAGGAGCTCAACTCCTATTTGGAGATCGCAACTCCAATAATATTTACGATAGGGTTCGAACCTCTATCCTATTGCCTTTATCCATAACTTAAAGTTAAGTGATTAACCACAATGCTGGTCCAGGAGTCTCCTTAGCTTATTCGTTCATGCAACTACACTAAAGCCACCACCCCTCACTTTTTCTTTCGACTTATATGCTTAATTTTTTTTGTTATTTAGTTTGCTATAAATGATTTTGTAATATGCTTATTTTTCACGCCTCTTAAAATGTCGAATTTTGATGTAGTGTAATTCTGAACTAAACAATCATTAGGAGGTTTGTTTGAATTCCTTTTTAAAATTTTCTTCCTTTTACGCGGTTTCGGGTGGGTAGCCCGCAGCCATCTGGACGGAGAATCTTTGTCCTGCCCGATGATTTCATTTGGCGGGAAATATAAACCTCAAAATTGGCGCCAAAAAATATATCGCCCGCCAAAACCGATGCTAATTAGTTTTTTTTTTTTTTTTGCAAACGCTAATTAGTTAGTAATATAATACCGCTGCAGTCTATACTCTATATTGGCCCTTGGGCGCCGTGAATTTACGAAATAAAGGGGCACTTTTCCTGGTTTGTCCCGTGCGCTTCGCTTATTCTTTTAAATAGTGTCTATTAAATTAATAAGTTAAATTCATACATTTCCTTTGCCAACCTACTAGTAGAGTAATAGGCTTGGATTTTTTTTTTTTTTTACTTTTTATTTTAAAAAGAAGAGATTTTCATAAGTTTTCCGTGTATGTTTTTAAGGACGTCTCTAATAGGTTAAAAAGAGAGAAAAAAGAAGAGAAGAGTTAGAAGAAAGATTATAATTTATGAAAAGACAATTCTCTCGGGAGATTGTCGTGCCATGCGCATGATACATCATACATGGTAGGCATATGTTAATCGCATGCTTGCATGCAAGCCACGTGCTTGGCGCATGGAGGATTGGGATAGTTGTTCATTGTTAGTTTCTCGAGCCCACAACCTCCCACATAAGAGAGTACATTGGTGTCACTTGACCCAATGTCATTGGCATTTATTATTGTTATTAATTGTACTACTTTTTAAAGTACATGGGTTAAATTGAACAAAATAAATGTATACGGACTAAATTGAACAAAATACAATAGTACAAGGACCTCAGAGGTACTTTGTCCAATTAAACTCTATTTTTTTTTAATGTTACTGACTCTATTACAATGTAATATCTGTTCATAATTACTTTCTTAACATACTGAAGCATAAAAAGGCCAATAACACCTCCACTAAGACTCGAACTCACAACCTCCCATATGGGAGTCTAACTCAGGTGCCATTAAACTTGATTTTTTTTTTAATTTACTAATAAAAAAATTCCACTTTTAGTCAATTGACTATTGTGCATGTATCAATTTTGGTCCTTCACTATTATTATTTTCAAATTAGGTGCATGACTATGTAATTTGTATCATATTTAGTCCTTGACTATTAATATTTTCAAAATATGTGCATGACTATGTAATTTCTATCACATTTGGTCATGCCGTTCAATTTTTTAGCCAAGTTTTCGGCCAACTATTACTGGAATTTTATGAAAAAAAATGTTCTAATTAAAATAGTACTTTTGGCCAACTATTGTTGGAAGAATTATTTTTCTCGTTGAAATTCTAGCAGTAGTTGGTCTAAAAATTAGACGGTAGGACCATATTTGATACAAATTACAAAGTCATATACACTTAATTTGAAAATATTAATAGTCAAAGATCAAATGTGATACAAATTATATAATTTAAATATATTAATAGTTAAGGACAAAATTTGTTGCATGTACAACAACCAAGGGATCAAAATTGAATTTTTTTTTTACTAATATGTGGGCATGGGCATGACTTTGTATAAATGGTTAGAGTTTTTATTTTTCCATATCCTCGCGCGATATCCAAAATAAATAAATAGATAAATAACAGTCATGAGATAAAATTTTGAATTATATGCAATTCCAAAAAAAAAAAAGGGTACTCTTTTAATAAGTAACTTATTAATAAAAGCCGGTAACATTCTATTAGGCGATTTACATGTACATTTTTATATGTTTGAAGTAAGGACTAAGGGTGAACAAGAAAATCCAGGTGATTGAAAATTAATAACGGATAATCAAAATTTTTGAAAAAGTTCGTGTAAGTGTATAAATTAATACACATTAAAATCCTATTATAAGTTGGTTAAATTTATTTGACAAAAATAATTAAAATTTATTTTAGGTATGACAAATGGACCAACTCCTATCAAGTTTTTATTTTCTATAGTCAAAGTCAGAGAAAGGAATTCATAGTTTTCAAATTAAAGGGCTGATTTATTATTTATGGCTTAAATTATTTATGGATGGGATTTGTTCAAATCTTGGAAAGAAGAATTATAGGCGCATGGTTGGCTTCTGATTTAGAAAGTGGTTAAAGGAGAATGCTTATAAAAGGAAAGCTCATCCCCTCACTGATTGGCACGGCTCTCTATATTATTATTAAGAAGGAAAGAATCTACGTATCATCTATTTTGTAATTGCTTTGGGATCTCGCTGGAACAGTTAGACTGTATCTGGTTCAGCAACAGCTTCAGCTTCTAAAGTAGAAGATGTCATGCACGTCCCAATCCTGAGTTGGGTGTTGTGAAGGTTGTAGTTGGTTGTAGTGACTGATTGCGTTGTGTACAAACTCTTGTAACACCTTAGTGAACATCTAGCGGATTGGGCAGACGTGAATTGTCCCGCAGACGTAGAAGAAGTGCTCCAAACTGCGTGATCAATTCTTGTGTACTTGGTTTTATTTCTTTCCTTTATTTTGTTATTTATTTTCACTAAATGACTTAATTAATTGGTACGATAATTTCTAATCTAAAATCAAGGAGAACATTAAGAAATAACTTGCATTCAAGATACACGGTGTAATTTTAATTGGTATCAAAGCCCGGAGACTTAAATTATTAGTCTATCGATCTGGCTATCACGTGCTTCTTGAACTTAAGTTTTCAGCGGTTTTTAGTGCTTTTGTTTATTTTATTAATTTGTTCAATCTCACGGTGTGCTAAGTGTTTCAGGATGGATCGATTTAAGGCACTTTCTCAGTTAACAGGTGATAACTATGCCTATTGGAAAGCACGCACGCGAACTCACCTTAAAGCTCAAGGAGAACTCGTTTGGCGCTCTGTTCTAACGGGATGGACGCATCCTACTAAGGTCGGATCTAGTTCTGACGATCCACTAGTGACTAAACCTGAAACTGAATGGACTCAAACAGAAATAACTAATGCTGGATATAATGATAAAGCACTTGACACGATTTACTCATTGATATATGAAAGCCAATTTCCATTAGTTGCAGGTATTGATTAAGCAAAAGCTGCATGTGAGGCACTTGAATCAACCTACGAAGGTACAAGTTCAGTCAAGCATCGAAACTACAACTAGTACAATCTAATTTTGAGGAACTTCGAATGAATTAAGATGAAACCATCACGAGTTTCCATAGTCGTGTGCAAGAATTGGCAAATCGTGCAATTGTACTCGGAGAACCCTTCTCCCAATCAAAGCTGGTCAAGAAGATCCTAAGATCTCTACCGCCAAGATTCAGAATGAAGGTCACCGCTATTCAAGAATATGACGGTTGGGAAAATAAGACCACGACTCAATTAATGGGAAACCTTCGAACTTACAAAATGGAAATACTTACCGATCACACCAAAAACCAAAAAATCGTAGCCTATGCTGCTGAAGAACAAGGTGCTACATCTGATCAAGAGGAACCAGGTGATGATCCAATTGAGTTTTTAACTAAACAATTTTCTAAAATTTTGAAACAGGTTTCACAAAAGAGTTCTCGAAATAACAAGTTTCAAAAAGGATCAAGCTCGAATGCATAAAAAAATGGTTCCAAATCTGGCCCGTCAAATTATAAGTCTTCGTCCAACCCACTCCAAAGACAAATCCAGCAATAAAGGGATTAGGTGTTACGAATGTGAATGTTTTGGTCATGTCCAAGCTGAATGTGCCACTTATCTAAGGCGAAAGAAGTCTATGTCAGCTCTAACCTGTAGTGACGAAGAACCTGAATCAGAAGCAGCTAGATCTGATGCAGAAGAAATATCTAGTAATTTTGTTGCATTCACTGCCGGAACTGAAGTCCTTCTAGAATCTGAAGATGTCGCTGACTCAGAATGAGGCGAATACAATTCATCTGAAGATTTTGATTTACCTACTTTATCTTATGAAGTAAAATATAAAAAGTTGTACTCTAAATGGGAGGCTTTACTTAAAGTTAATCGTTCATTGTCTAGTGAAGTAGGAATATTAAATAATCCTAGAAAAGTGTACAAGAATCAGGTAGCTGATAGAGATTTAATCCTTAAAGCTGTTTTTGATCGAGAAGAAAAGCTGAAGCAGGAGGTAAAAACTCTGCAGCAGGAGCTGAACACTCTCAAAAAGCAAATTCAAATTATGGACACTACTTTGACTATTGACGAGATTCTCGATTCGGGAAGACAATCATCTACAAAGTTCGGCCTAGGCTTCATGGTGGCAACAACAAGGACAAGACCGTCTTCGTCAAAGCATCGGAACCAGATCTAGAAGATATTCCTGAGTCAAGTTCAGCGAGACAAAATCACGGTAAAATATGGGACAATAAACTTAGATATAATCGTTATAACCATATTTGTCATTATTGCAGGGTTCGTGGCCATACCAGACCTGAGTGCTTTTATTTTTATAAAGATCAAAGGCGTGAGAAGTTCACTCACAAACATATTGCATTGTTTATAAAACAAGTGTGAGTTAGGAAAACCGATTTCATCTCTCAGGAAAATTCTAAAACATCTCAAAATGGTAATTGACAACCTGTTGATTAAAGGTTGCAATTAAGAATAACAGGTAAAATTTTAATTTTATTTATTTTAATTGTTTTTATCTAGTAACGTTTGCTAATGTTTCAGGAACATGTTTATAATTTCTTGAATTATTCAAAGGCATTTTAATCCATCAGAAATTCAAATTCTATTTTTTCTTCTCCTTTTTTTTTTTCCTTAATAACTTTTTTCTTTCTCTCAGCTTGTCATTTTCGCTGCCTACTGTTATAAATTGCTTGGATTATTCTTGTGTTTTATTGGTTGCTTCTGTGTGTTTACTAAATGTTCTATCTACATTGTTTTGGGTGCTTTTAAACTAATAATCTTGTTTTTGCTTATGTTATCTTGTTGGTGTTTCCTGTGTTAAACTATGGTTGCTTGAATGATAAATTTGATGTAATTGATTAATATTTGTATTTTCTTGTGTTGCTATGTGTTTTATGTGAATGTACCTATTGATTTACCTACTCCAGGAATTGTTGTCTAAATTTGAAATTGCTATTTGTTATCTATTTTTCTTGTGTTATTTGTTTAGTCCGGTCATGACCATGTCCGTGTCTGTTATTATTTGTGTGTGTGTATTTTTTTGTGCTATTTGCTACGAATTTGTTTGTGAATGTGTTTACTAAGATATGCTCTATTTGCTTTATCTGCTCCAACTTGATTTTTGTGTCTATATGTGCTTATGTGTTATTTGCTTAATTGTTATCAAGTTCTGCATTTATCGTTTCAAATTTTCTTGTGCGGCTTTAGTCCAAGCGTGCACTCCGTGAGACTCAATCCACTAATATAGATGTTCACCTTTGTCAATTTACAAAAAGGGGGAGTATGGTTGGAATAAGGGGGAAAATTATGATCTTTGGTTGAAGTATGCCTTGTGTTGGTATGTTTGAAAATCTGGGTAATTTCTCCTGCTTTATTGACAACTCCTTTATTTGGATGATTAAGCTTTTATTTAGCTTGTCTATCTCATTCTGGTTTTCTGGGCTTCTCTTATTATTGAGCGACTTTCAAAATTGAAATTTTGTTGGAAGATATCTCTATACAGTTTACTTGTTGAGTATGAAGCCTTATGGATGGAGCATGGTCCTAAGTGTCTTGGTAATTGTCAATAAATTCAAATAAAATTGTCAAAGAGGGATATTGTAAGTGTATAAATTAATACACATTAAAACCCTATTATAAGTTGGCTAAATTTATTTAACAAAAATAATTAGAATTTATTTTAAGTATGACAAATGGACCAACTCCTATTAAGGTTTTATTTTTCTATAGTCAAAGTCAGAGAAAAGAAGGCAAATTATGCTGTGCATCCGTATGCACCATGCATGGTGCATACGGATGCAAAAACGACGTCATTTTAATAAAACGCGCGTTTCCCCTTTATAAAAAATCAGGTTCGATTCCCAGCAACAACATATGAACTAAAATTCCATAATCGATAAACTATAATTCCATAATCGATGAACTATAATTCCATAATCCATGAACTATAATTCTATAATCTAATCTATGAACTAAAAATTTCAGAATGAATGAACTAAAATTCCATAATCTATAAACTAAAATTTCAGAATCGATGAACTACAATTCCATAATCGATGAACTATAATTCCATAATCAATGAACTATAATTCCATAATCTATGAACTAAAATTCCAGAATGAATGAACAATATAATGTTGTTGCTGGGAATCGAACCTGAATTTTTTTTAAAGGGGAGACACGCGTTTTTTAATAAAATGATGCCGTTTTGACATACGGATGCACAGCATAACGATTGAGAAAAGAATTCATGGTTGTCAAATTAAAGGGCTGATTTATTATTTGTGGCTTAAATTATTTGTGGACGGGATTTATTCAAATCTTGGAAAGAAGAATTATAGGCGCATGATTGGCTTCTGATTTGGAAAGTGGTTAGGGCCGTTTCAAAAAAAATTGGGCCCTGTGCAATATCTTAATTTGAGGTCATTTTTTAAGTAATTTCTATATATAAATAATAGTTGTTCAAAACGTTGTAATAAAATATAAATATTGTATAAAAAGTACATCTACAATTTCATTTAAAAAGTGATGTGCGCCTTACATATTTAGACGCAAAATTATCTACTAAACTTTTGATATCAACTTCTTCCAAAAGCTCATTTTCAATGGAGATTAAAGCTGGCAAATTATTCTATGGACCCAGTCCACCTTGCAAGGTAGACCCGTGTCCAAAAATACACAATTTATATACTGAATATTCACAATTTACATATTCAATGTTCACAATTTTTATATACTAAATGTTCACAATTTACATATTGAATATTCACAATTTACATACTGAATGTTCACAATTTACATATTGAATGTTCACAATTTTACATACTGAATGTTCACAGTTTACATATTGAATGTTCACAATTTTATATACTAAATGTTCACAATTTACATATTGAGTGTTCACAATTCAAATTGTAAACATTCAGTATGTAAATTGTGAGCATTCAGTATATAAATTGTCTATTTTGACTCGGGTCCGTCCACCTTACAAAGTGGACCTGGGTCCATGGCATAATTGTCGCTTACAGCTAATCCACTGGGTTTTTAAAGCAATTGTCAATTGGCTCAATTTCACCCTACCATAAATCGGCTCAATCTCCATGCACTTAGCATGACATCCTGTATACTATATATATATATACATATAATTTTTTTGAAAAAATATGGGGCCCCTAAAAATTGGGGGCTCTGTGCGGTCGCCAGTGTTGCAAAAATCGCGCCTAGGCGGTCGGCCTCCTAGGCACTCACCTAGGCGTTCTAGGCGCCCGCCTAGGCGCTCCAAGCTCCTTAGGCGGTCCCAAGGCACCTTGAGGCCGCCTAGCGATTTTTTCAACATTGGCGGTCGCACATGTTAGACATGCTCAGAACCGGCCCTGAAAGTGGTTAAAGGAGAATGCTTATAAAAGGAAAGCTCACCCCCCCCCCCCCCCCCCCCCCTCTCACTGATTGGCACGACTCTCTATATTATTATTAAGAAGGAAAGAATCTGCATATCATCTGTTTTGTAATTGCTTTGGGATCTCACTGAAACAGCTAGACTGCATCTGGTTCAGTAACAACTTCAGCTTCTAAAGTAGAAAATGGCATGCACGTCCCAATCCTGAGTTAGGTGTTGTGAAGGTTGTAGTTGGCTGTAGTGGCTGATTGCCTTGTGTACAAACCCCCTGTAACACCTTGGTGAACATCTAGTAGATTGGGCAGACATGAGTTGTCCCGCAGACGTAGGAGAAGTGCTCCGAACTGCATGATCAATTCTTGTGTACTTGGTTTTATTTCTTTCCTTTATTTTGTTATTTATTTTCCCTAAATGGCTTAATTAATTGGCACGATAATTTATAATCTAAAACCAAGTAGAACATTAAGAAATAACTTGCATTCAAGATACACGGTGTAATTTCAATTCTGTTATCAATTTTCTAGTTCAACAGTTTTAGGGTGTGTTTGGTTGACAGGTATAGCTCTAAGGAATTGGTATCAAAGTGATGAGTATTGTTTGGTTGATAGATTTTTAGAAAACTACTATGGGTTTCAAATACCTCCTTAATCGAAAAATCCATACCCAAATAAAATAAGGGTATCATCACTTTCATTCCCTTATTCATTCTCATCCCATTTGATTAGTGCTTTTAGATTTTTGTTTTAATTTTTTTTTATTTATATTGGTATTTTGTATGTCTTTATATTATAATCAATTGTCTTGATTTTGTGTTTTTGTATTTTTAAAATCTTTATTCCCATTATTGGATCATACATAACCAAACAATATTATTGATAATCATTTTCATTTCACCCTACTACCAAACATGCAAAATACTTTCACTAAAATCTATTATCATTAACAAGTATTTGATATTCATTTTAATTTCGATTTTCATGTGTGAACACACCCTTAGTTATTTCAACTTTTTGCCGGTTATGAATTTTCTTGATGAGAATCGATGATCGATTAAACAAGTAAAAAAATAGTAACTTTGTAATATATTTGAACTTAATATTATTATTTTAAAGTGTGTATTGCTACTTTTGGACTTTGGTACAAATGAAATTGAGCATGTTTCTAGAATGAAATATTTTAAAAATAACAAAGCCCAATTACTACAAAGCCCATTTGGACAAAATTTGTAAGTCAATGAGTCCACTTATACATAACGGCAAATTTTATTGTGGATCATGGTCTATGTAGAGGCATGGATTATTTTAATTATACTTTAGTTTATTTGACAATATTTTTATGTTTTTTAGTCTCATTTTTTCTCCACACTAATTTTATTATAGTAATACTAAAATATCATGTAAATTTTATTATAATTTCATTTGATAATATACATTATTGCTTGAGTTTTACTTTTTTTTTTTGTTTAATTTTTCACACGCACTAGTTTAATTATAGTAATGTTGAAGTATTATTTTAATTACACTTTATATCATTGGACAATATATGTTATTATATGGCTTTGGATTTTAATTTAATTTTTCATGTACACTAGTTTCATTATAACAATACTAATATTATTTTCATTATTGTACAGTTTTATTTGACAATAATATGCCCTGTTTTTAAATTTCATTTTCTACACACACTAATTTCATTATAGTAACACTCAATGTTGCAAAAAACGTTAGGCGCCCCCTAGGCGGCAAGGGGACGCCTAGCGCCTAGGCGCGATTTTTGCAACACTGGTAACACTAAAATATCATTTTAATTCTACTACAGTTTCTTTCGACAATTATGGTCCACATAGCGATGTGTGGACCATGGTCCACTGTATAACAATTGTACCATAACCAGTTGTTTTTTAATTAATATTTAATTTACATTTTTCAAATTATTATTTTTCGGTACATTACATTTTTCAAATTATGCGAGCCATATCACTAGACGAGACCAATTTGAATTTTTTAGGCTCACTCAAATGGCGGGTTTGGATGGGTCGTCTCAATTGTTATATCATGGATCATGGTCAATCATATATTGTGATTTTAAATCTAAAATAATATTAATTAATATATAATTGTGGTTAACATGATATGTAACTTCAGTTGATAAATTATGTACATAACAATTAAGATATTATTACTTACCGTTAACATATTATGTATCTTCAATTAATAAATTTTGTATCTATTACAATGATACACAATAATATGTTAACTTTATAAATATAATATGGCTGCAAGATTTACTAGCAATAATATAAGCAGACCGACGAGAAAATAATCGTTGGCAACAAATTGGAAGCCAGTTGGCAATTCACTTTAATTATTATTGTTGCTACTCGATAATACAATTTTTTATCGAAACAATGGCCGTACAAGGACAACAAATCAAGAGAAAATTGTTTTAAAATTATTTTAGCATGTTCAATTTATGCTTACTTCTTTCAAAGGGAAAAGCTGGTATTAGACCAGCAATAGTGAGATTAAAACAATAGTGGTTAGAATAGTGTGTGCAATTATAAAAATGGGTGTTATTTGAAAAATAATAATGGTTAAATGAAAACAATGAATCACCATTGAATATTTACGTAAAAGTATAATACAAAAGAAAGAAAGAAAGAAAGAAAAAAACTGTTTTACAAATCTTGGTCCAGAATGCTTCAATATATATATATATATATATATATATATATATATATATATATATATATATATATATATATTTGGAAAAAGGGTTAAATAGGCCCTCAAACTATTGCTCAAAAGCCAATTAGCCCCTCCAACTTTTTAAAGAAGCAATTACACCCATGAACAATGTATTTTGACGCAATGAAGCCCAAATACATATAAATGACTTGCTATCATAGGTCATTGCAGATCCGGCCACTTTCCAGCATATTTTCAGGCAAAATAATGGCCGATTATTTTTTTGCCTGAAAATATGCTGGAAAGTGGCCGGATCTGCAATGACCTATGATAGCAGGTCATTTCCCTGTATTTGGACTTCATTGCATCAAAATGCATTGTTCATGGGTGTAATTGCTTCTTTACAAAGTTGGAGGGGCTAATTGACTTTTTAGCAATAGTTTGAGGGCCTATTTGACCCTTTTCCCTATATATTTTGAAGTTAGTTCATATAGCTTTCTGTGCGGTCGTACGACTTTACACCACTATGTATGTACAAATGCACCACTACATGTCCAGAAATACATCAAAGTGGTGCATTTTACAAACTGAGTGGTGCTGAGAAATGCATCACACCCTGGTGCATTTCTGAACACGTGATGGTAGTACATACATATCGAAGCAAAGCTGCATGGCTACATGGGAAGCAATAGCCGCACCATATTGCCCATATATACATACAAATATGAACAAGAAAAATAAAAATAAAAATCTAAAAGCACCATAGTTGGGAGGCAATAGTTGGGGAAGCGGCTAAGAAAGAATAAGGGAATGAAAGGGGATGATACCCTTATTTTAATTAAGGGAGTATTTGAAACTAATACTAGTGTTCTAAAAACCTATCAACCAAACAATACCAATAACTTTGATACTCATTCCTTAGAGCTAAACATGTCAACCAAACACACCCTAATCTACCAAACATCTTTCTATAACCAACTAATACTATCACATGGCCAAATCAACTAACACAATCAACAATCTGCTAACAACTAATTGACAAACACCTCTTTAGAAAACAATTAAAGGAGTGAGTTGTTTCAACTACTCTATCTCCCAATTAATCCCTTTCTGGGCGTTAATTTTAGGTTAAAAAAACATGAATAATTTTTTCTTCCTAAAAATCAAGGAGTTAAAATACCACGAGAGTGCATGAGATTCTAATTCAGTAAAAATGAGGGAATTGCAATTTCATATCCAAACAAACAAAATAATTTACTTATCTTTGAAATTAGATGGAAATGGAATTGCAATTTTCTTCCACCAAACTCTTCTCTAACATTAGGGGTGTGAAATTGTGAAATGTATATAAATGGAAGGTATATTAACTAATGAATTTGTAAAATGACGTTTGAGTATGTAGGAAAATGACATTTTTCAGTTTAAAACGAAAATTCTTTTTTGACTTGAAAAAAATTAATGGCTGTAAATTTAATGCATTTAATGGAGAAATGAGTGGACGTGCAAATTACAATTTTTTTTTTAAAAAATAAATAAATAAAAAGACTGAGTTGATTGGTGGTAGACTGGTAGCCTTGTAGGAATAATGGAATATTGTGAACCTTACATTTAGTACTCTATTTGTTTGCATTGTCTTAATTTTGGCATCTCCTAAAGTTGTGGTTTACGGACCCCTTTGTTTGAGAATTGAGAGCCGTCCGTTGATTTCCATTCTATAAATTTAAAATAGCGCCAATTCTAACATTATCCGCCGTAATAATTAAGATTTTTAAAATTTATTTTAGGATTATTGGCACCAAAAAAAAATAGTTAAAAAAATAGATTTTATACTCTGTAACAAATATATTCAGACATTTAAAACGTGGTGGAAAAACTCAAACATTTCTCTTTTGTAACAACTAGTATTTTCACCTGTGCGATGCACGGAATGAAATTATTGTAATATATTAAGAATATTTAAATCGATATATAATTATTTAAGAGTTAATTTCACCAGAGGTCGCTTATCTTTCCTGAAAATTCTAAATTTAACCCTAGACTATAGTTATTAATTATTACGATTTATTCTATGTTATAATTCTTAAGTTAATATTCTTACTTTTATTATTAACACTTAATTACTTTTAGATATTATTATTACCACTTATATTATTATTATTATTATTAGTTTCTTTTCAAGTTCTGTTAGTATATAATGGCCGTGAGGCACAATAATAATATAACCATAATTAAATATTCTTGTATTGTATTCCGTGAGTCACAATAATAATATAACAATAATTACATATTCTTCAATTCTATATTCTTCTAGGATTTCTATTACCATCATTAATTATTCCCTAATTTACCATAATTAAATAATTTGACCAATTATAAAGAAAGATTATTAAATAATGTACGAGACAATTTTTTAATAAAAAATTTTAAAAATTCATTAATAAAATATAATGTTCTCATAGTTTTTTCTTAGAAACTATTTAATAAAGTATTTTTTTTTTTAAAGAAAATGGTGGGCCAAACCGCCTACGGCAGTTTGCGGTTGATAGATCTCGAAAAAATACGCGATTTCAAAATAACATTTGTCCAAAACGAACAACCGAGTCAAAAGTTATGCCGTGCCGAAGTTTTATCACATTACGACTTAAAAAAAATAAAATAAATCGCCGGTTCACCCGGAGAGGTGCCCGCGGAAGAGGCCAATTCCGGCTTTCATCGCCGCGGGCAGCAACGCGATTTTTGCAACACTGATATATAGTATAGATATAGATTAGAATAGGAATAGTTTGCAGAATTATTGTACGAATGGGAAACTATAAATCAATATATTTTGTTAGGAAGATAGATTTTTTAGGAATTGGACGAGAAGTTAAAATTTCAGGATTTTGTTATTATATATGGTATAGATTGATTGATTGATTATATTACAATAGGAATTGTATTACACTATTTTATAATATTACAATAGAATTTTAACGCAAAATTATTGTACGAATGGGAAAGTAGAAATCAATATATTTTATTAGGAAAAGAGATTTTTTAAGAATTGGGCGGGAAGTTAAAATTTCAGGATTTTGTTATTATATATAGTATAGATAGTATAGATTGATTGATTGATTATATTACAATACGGATTGTATTACACTATTTTATAATATTAGAATATAATTTTAACGTAGAATTATTGTACGAATGGGAAAGTAGAAATCAAAATATTTTGTTAGGAAGAGAGATTTTTTAGGAATTGGGCGGGAAGTTAAAATTTCAGGATTTTGTTATAATATATAATATAGATATAGATATAGATAATATAGATATAGACATAGATAGTATAGATTGATTGAATGATTGATTATATTACAATAGAATTACAATAGGAATTGTATTACACTATTTTATAATATTAGAATAGAATTTTAACGCAGAATTGTTGTACGAATGAGAAAGTAGAAATCAATATATTTTATTAGAAAGAGAGATTTTTTAAGAATTGGGCGGGAAGTTAAAATTTCAGGATTTTGTTATTATATATAGTATATAGATTATACCAAATTATAGTACCCAACCTAAAAGTAATTTGTTTAAAAAAAAAAAAAACCTAAAAATAATTCATTTCTATTGATTTAAATATTAATGTGAAGCTATAATATTTCAACATACTTTTGTATATGTAAAATGTTTGTTTAAAAGTTTAATTTGAACTTTTAATTGTTTAAATAAATATATTATAATTTTTAAAAGGCTTATTCATGGAAAAAAACAATCAGTCCTTTACACTTTGTTACGATTATATTCAGACATTTAAATATGACAATTTAATACTAAACATTTACATTTTGTCCACGGACAACACTGTTTGTGAAGATAAGGGGGCCGTGTCGAGGGGCGTTGATGAGGTGGAGGCGAACCGGGCGAAGCTAGGGGGAGGGGACAGAGAAGGGATGCACGGGGAAATTGTTGAAGTAGAGGGGAAGGAGGAAATCAGTTGGGGGAGGGGGCAGAGAATTTATACATTGTAGTATCTGTTCAAACATACTTTCTCAACCTAATGAAGCACAAAGAGTCAACATACTTTCTCAACCTAATGAAGCACAAAGAGTCAACAATGTCTCCACTGAGGCTCAATCTCATGACCTCCCATATGAGAGAGGTTACTACATGCCATTTGAGCACAAGATGCTTGGCGGTGGGCTTATTTCTATACTTCTCCTAGTTATTATTATTTAATAACTAGAGGAAGTGGGGGACTTATGATGGGGTTATTGGGTAATGGGCCTATATTTTATTTTGCTTCTAATTGGTTGGGGCCAGGCCCAAAGGAGGAAGGGTGCAAAGTGGGAGGTAGGGTGGTGCAAGGCCGAAAGGGTGCAAGCTAGGAGGTGGGGCGGTGCGCAGAATCCTGGAGGAAGGGGGGGGGGGGGGGGGGGGGGGAAGGGGCGCTGAATGCCATCGAGGCGCCGGTGGGCGTAATCGCCGCCCGGGCTGATTGCGCCTCTGGCGCTCCGGAGATGTGGCTAGTGCGCCAGCCCCCCTTGGGGCGCGGGCGCCTGTCACGCCTAGGCATGGACGCGTGTTCCACTCTGCTTTTCTTGCGGGGTGTTCGTGGAGTGTTTGGATACGTGGCGCCCGGTGGGTGGATGGAATGTTGAGACGGTTGCACGACAAGACAACGTGGGATGCGTGTCTGGGGAGGGTATTGTCCATGTAAAGCATTCCTTAGACAATGATCTACTTGCTAGCCCAGTGGTCTATGTCCTCCCTCCCCACCCCCCCCCCCCCCCCCCCCCCCCCCCCCCCCCCCCCCCCCCCCCGCCCCTCACCTGGTGTGTCCGGGTTCATGTCTTAGTGGTAGCATAGTTGAGTTATTTTGTTATTTTTATTCATTAGTCCTTCACTTATTTAGTTATTTATTATTTGAGCCATCGTTTTGGGCCTGTGCTCTTGGGCTTTGTACATGTCTCTATTGGGCCTCACGCCCGATAATAAAAATATCATTTTCATGTCATGTTCAATACTGTTATGCCCGGTTTATGGTGGACCCGGTCTAGATAAAACCTGCAACACTCAATATGTGAGACTTGCTATTCAGTTTCATTTTATACACGATATAGTTTCATTACGCCACCACTAAAGTATCATTATTATTCAACTACAATTTCATTTGACAATATACACTCAATATGTGAGACCTGCTATTCAATTTGTTTCTATACATTGTAGTTTCATTACAACACCAGTAAAGTATCATTCTAATCTAATTATAATTTCATTTGACAATATACACTTAATATATGAGACATACTATTTAGTTCCATTTTATACACGCTTTAATTTTATTACATCACTAAAAAGAACACGCCATAGAACATAATGGTGGTTGTTTCTTTTCATTAAAAGAAAAGACACAACATTGGATCATGGTAACTGCATAACGATCGATATATATAATCACAACAAAATTTAAAGGTTTTTTTTTTTTTTAACCAATAAACCATTTAAGAAAATAATGTTGTGTGTAATTATTCACGGAGTAAATAATTGATGCACAAACTCAAGCAATTATGTTTGGTATTAATTTGTCAAAGTTTGAAGGTTTTAATATAATTATTATGCATAATGGGGTATAGTTGTTACAAAACACAAAGATTTAAATTTTTTGCTAAGTTTTAAAAATTTAGATATAATTTTCACAAACCATAAAGGTTTGAGTTTTCACTAATAAGCCTTTATTTTATATTTTTTTTTATTCAAATAACACTATTTGCTAATATTATTGATAATTTAATTTTATAATACTTAATTTAATATTAGTAAATAAAATTTATATTAACAAAAAAAGGAAGAAGGAGGCATACTTCCCTCCTAAAACTTCTATTATACAAAAAAATTAAATATAAAATTTATTTAAAATTTGTTAAAGAAAAAAAGGTAAAAAAGAATAATTAGTTTACCCAACGAATAAGAAATAAAATATATAAATGAAAAATGTGAAAGTTTGTTACTTTCTCACTAATTTCCATGGAATATATTTGCTATGAACAATTTTGTTGAGAAAATTAATTAATAAATTTGGTATTATTTTAAAATATAACAATTACATTTTTTAAAAAAGATATTGAAGCATTTAATTTATTTAAACTTTTCATGAAATATTTTAGTAACTAGTGTTAGTTAAGTTACGTGTAGGGCCTACGTGAATATGTACTAAACTTATGTGCATGTAACATGATTTAGAAGAAAATATTTTAGTAACTAGTGTTAGCTAAGTTACGTGAATATGTACTAAACTTATGTGCATGTAACATGAATTAGAAGAAAAAAAAAAGAGTTGGATAAGAAATCAATATCTGATAAAATTTGGGTAGCTTATAAGACAGTGAAATTTGGTCTGTAATTACGCAAAAAGCAAGATCGTAAATGAGCATTGCTTCGATGCAGCAAAGTGCGTGCGTTCCACTTCACCTCTCTTGCCAAAAAAAAAAAATTGAATCTTCAATCTCACAAAGTATTTAAGAAGATATAAATTACACTAATTTAATAACTCAATAGATATAATCAAATATCAATGAGCATAAAGTATTTGTCCAGTTTAAACATATTGACCTGTCAAATTTCAAAGCTCTCACGTCCGACCCAACAAAACATTTAGAATGATATAAATCAAAAAAATTCTATATCTAGCTACCAACGTCAAATGTCATAGCTTCTACCAAATTTCAAGCTTTAATCTTTTACCTCAAATACTGCATACTGAATCAGTAAGGTAAGTATTTTCAAAAAAAAATCAGTAAGGTAAGTCACTCGCTTCTCTATACAAACACAAAACATTTGGTTGAAAGGAAAGAATTATGAGAGAAAGGAATCGTAATTCGGTGGGGAAAAGAATAAAGTACGAATTCAAATTACATTGTTGGGTAGAGAGAAATAAAATTATTTGAATTGAGAAGAAAAGAAGTGGTATAAAGACTAAAATACCCTTATGTAATAATAATAGTAATAATAATCCAGGGTAGTAGTGTCATTTCATATCCTTTTCCTTTATCAAATCCATTGAATTGCAATTCATGGATTTACCCCATGAATTGCAATTCAACATTTGGAGGGAATTGCAATTCCCTCCAACCAAACCGCTTAATTGGGATTTATACAAAATTGCAATTCAGTTACATCCAAATTACTTCCAACCAAATAAGCACTAAGATTACAAGAAAATTAAGGGTGTGTTTGGTTGGTGGGTTTTGCACATAGGAATGGGTATGAAAGTGATTGTTGTTGTTTGGTTGATAGGTTTTTAGAACATTACTATGGGTTTCGAATATCTCATCAATTGAAAAACCCATACCCAAATAAAATAAGGGTTTCATTCCCTTATTCATTCTCAAGCACTACTATTAGTAACCATTCTCATTCCACCCTACTACCAAACATGTTAAATACTTTCACCAAAACTCATTACCATTACCAAGTATTTGATACCCATTCCGATTCCGATTCCTATGTGCGAACCAAACACATCCTAAAAGTTGCACCAAATTACTCTTTCATGTGGAAGATTATGGGTTCGAGCCTAGTGAAAACAGTATTGAATCTTTGTGTTTCAGTAGATTGAAAAAGTAATAATAAACAAATCCTGTATTCTAACAAAGTCATTACACTCATTAGTAAATAAAAATGAGAAGCTGAAAAATGCAGCACAACCAAATCAAATTTTCATTTCTTGTATAATACGGAGTAATATAAATATATAAATATATAGTTGGTAGGTAAACTCAAGATTCTTCTTCTTCATCTTCTCCTTCCTCCTCTTCTTCTTCTGTGCGCTGCTATCTTCCACAATTCAAATAAAGATTCCTCAGAATTCTATTTTTGTTGATTCAATAAATCTGGGAGATTGATTGATGGATGCCCTTCTGTGCGATGAACTTCTCCAAGAAATCTTCCGTCGCCTTCCACCTTCATCTTCCGCCGCCGTCTCTCTGGTGTCCAAGCGGTGGCTTAGTCTCCTCCGCTCTTCCACCACCTCCCTCTCTCTCCTTTTACATCAACCTCATGTTTCTCCGGCCCTCTCTTCTTTCCTCTCTCAGCATCCCTATCTATCTGCTCTCTCCGTCAACGCCGCCGCCTCCTCCACAGCTGCCTCCGATCATGTCATTCGCTTAGTCGCCTCTTCTTGCCCAAACCTCTCCCATCTCCGATTCTTGGCCGGCCCAGTTTCTCCTTTCTCTCTCTTCTCTCTCTCCTCTTCTTGTCCACGCCTTTCTTCTCTGGATGTGGCTCTCTGCAGACCCCTCTCTTTCCTTTGGCTTGCCCCTTTCGAGAATCTCAAACGCCTCTCCGTTCAGTCCGTCGCGAATTCGTCTGACTCTGAGTATCTCAAGTTCGGGAATAGTAATTTATTGGATGAATTTCCCGATTCTGAACTGAACTTAGAGAGCCTGTGCTTGTCCGGAATTGGGTCGGGAGATTATGGGCTCACTTGGGTGTGGAGAAATTGCAGAAAGATCAAAACTTTGAAGCTGAAAAGGTGTGAGGGCGTGGGAGATAACGCTTCTTTTTCTGGGTTTCTTCAGCGCCTGGAAGGCCTAGAAGAAGTGGAACTGAGAAGTTGCAGGCCCATAGCCAATGGGGTTTTGTTGAAATTGGCAGAGAATTGTGTTTCTTTAAACTCATTCTTGCTTCACGATGGTGGAAGCAAAGATGGGTTACTCCAATTCATCACAGAAACCAAGTGTTCTTTACAAAAACTGGATTTCCGCTTGCCTCTTGATCTTGACAACCGCCATTTGAACGCCATAGCTGAAAGCTTCAGAGGCTTAACCATTCTTAGGCTCCAAAGCTGCTGCCTTGTCACAGGTGAAGGGCTGAGGAGGGTTGGGAGGGCAGTTGGGGGTGGGGTGGATGAGCTGGCACTGGTGAACTGTGATGTGGTGGAGAGAGAATCTGGGTTGCTGGCAACACTGGGACAAAACATGAAGAGATTGAGGAAACTGGACCTGTCTTATAATGAGATGTTGGTTGACAAGGAGTTGATGTCAATGCTGGTGTCTTGTAATGGTTTGAAGGAATTGAGGTTGAGGGGTTGTAATAGGCTAACAAATGTGGCCATGGCTTCCATGACTAAGAGCTGCAAGGGATTGGAGAGGGTGGATATCATGAATTGTTGTGGGATTGAAGCTGAGGCTGTGGAGCAGTTTGTGGTGAATTCTGCAGCTTTGACACACCTCCAAGTGGAGGAGACTAAGCTTTCTAGTGTTGCTATAATGTGGGCATCAAATCATTTCATTCAACTTATTTAATTGTTTTGGGTGTAGCCGAGCTTGACGTTTGGTTAAGGATGGATGAATCTCTTCCACTCAGTCATAGTCCTTAAGTTACTTATTTAATCATTTATGTGTATCCTTCTTCCAAATGGTTCAATTTCATATCTTTAAGGGTTTTCTACTTTTTGGGGCTCGACAAAGCATGTGGAAGAAGATAGATCACGGTAATTCAGTGACTCAGTATACAAGACTAAATGTCAGTGCATACAAGAGATTGCTGTTGAGTTTCGAATATTGGTCTGATTTGTATCCTTTTGTTACATGTGAATATGTGATTGATATAGTACAAGAGAGGTTGTGATACTTATGCTGTAAGTACGTTTCAAAAATAAATGTGGAATTGCAGTCAGATGCAAGTAATCTTTGTTGTATTTATTTATTATAAAATGCGCACATTAACATTATATTGGATCATTATTAATTATTAGTGTCGTTTTTTTGTTTTGATTATATGTACATGGAGAGGTAATAATGTGATGTGGACTTGAACTCTATTTGAAACAACCATTAGAAAGTAATAATTGCACTACTTCGTTTACATAAAAAATAATTGCACTACTTCCCGTCTTCCTATGAGACTATTTCACATATTCTTATACAGACCGAGTCATGATAAAAATATACGGGTAAAAAATGTAATACTAATCATTAATAAATTATTTGTTACTTATAAAGAAAAATGTAATATTTTAAAGAAAAAATATAATACTTTTAAATTAAAATGTACTCTCTCAGTCTCATTTTATCTGTCTTACTTACTATTTCATTGGTCAAACCAACTCATTTTTTTTTCTTTGCTTATTTCTATTAACATTTTTTTTATAACTTTTAAATTTGATTTTTTGTGTTTAATAGTACTTTTAATATCATTTCTAAATATATAAATTTTACATACTAATTCTAAACTTAATATTATGAAAAATCAAATTGCAAATAATTTCAGTCAAGCCTCATTAATTGAAATCGACACATAAAATGAGACAGAGGGAGTAATATTTAGAGTTGAATAATTATGAGAACAAATGTAATAGTAATTATAGATAAATTGTTTAATTGTTACTTATGAGAAAAAGTGTAATACTTATGATGAAAATGTAATACTTTTAATTACAAATGTAATATTAAGAGTTAAAGAATTATTTATGATGAAAACTGTAATATTTATGTGAACATTGTAATATTTATGATGAAAACTGTAATACTTATGAGAAGAGGGATACACATATTGCTATTTATAAAGTAAAATGTACTCCGTAATACTTATGAAAGAAAATGTAATACTAGTAAGGGATAGATTGATTGTTACCTATGATGAAATGTCTAATACTTTGAGTTAAATTGTGTTACTCTGATTATTTAGGGTAAATTGATTGTTTCTTATATTGATATTGTACTACTTATAATTGAAATTGTAATATTTATGATTGAGACAATATACTAATAAAAAAGTATTACATGTTTGTTAAAAGTGCTACTTTTCTCTAGAAAAATATTGCAATCATTTTTGTATAATAAGGATAGGAAATACATAAAAAGTTTTATTATTATTTAAAAAAAGAGAAATACCTTATTTTAAAATTACTAATTTTAAATTAAAAGTATTAATTTTTATATACATTTGATATGTATTAGTTTTAAAAGTTGGAAAATGCTTCTTACCCGTCTTGAATTTCACTTCCTAGATTTCCCTTCTGATGTGGCTTCCACTTATTGGGTGTCATGAATTGGTTAATCCACCATTAAAAAAAATTAGTAACCAATTAACTAATAACACATCATGAATGATGGATTGGAGGGAAAAAAATACGTTTTTTTTTTTAAATAGTAACCAATTAACTAATGACACATCATGAAGGATAGATCAGAGAAAAAAAATATATGAAGGGTATCTACCCTGACTCTACTAGGTTATCAATTGAGGATTAAAATAATAACATTTCATTTGGAAGAGTCACTTCGTGCCATTAGACCACAACGTCATTAGTATCTAACATTACTCTTAAAAGTATTAGTTTTACAAAAATTTAAATAAAAATAATAGGTATTATTAAAATCTTTCCTCATAAATGATTTAAACCCAGACGTTTTTTAAAAAATAATAGGCATTATTAGAATCTTTCCTCATAAATGATCTGAACCCAGACGTGGATTTGGATTAGTTGGTTTGCACCAGACATTTTAATACTGCTAATAGAAAAATACATTTGAAGCGTCGACAGCAGGATTCGAACCTGCGCAGGCAAAGCCCAACAGATTTCGAGTCTGTCTCCTTAACCACTCGGACATATCGACGCTTGTTAACTTTGGAAGGATATTACTTTTAAATACAGATATCAGGGGACCTTTGGATAAAGAGACAGATCGAAATGCAAAAAAACATTTGAAACGTCGAAAGCAGGATTCGAACCTGCGCAGGCATAGCCCAACAGATTTCGAGTCTGTCTCCTTAACCACTCGGACATATCGACGCTTCGTTTACTTTTCAAGGATATTTACTTTAAATATGGGAGGTATGACTGTTTCTATTGTTTTTTTTGAAGGTGTGTCTATTGTTTAATTATTCACCTCATGACTAACTATGGTTATGTCAATTTTAGATGTTATAGATTACTAATGTCCTATGTGCAATTGAGAGATAAATTTAAAGGCTAAAAAAATCTTAGGACGATATTACAGGGAAAGTGTTTCAATTTTTTCTTTGTACATTTTATTTTGTCTAATTCTTCTTCATTCATGTAAGATTTGTGTACAACTGTACAATATTTTTTATGTGTTGGAATAAAGTTATACATAGTATTATTTATCTTTTTTTTTTTTTAATGCTACTGTGTTGGGGAAGTAAATATTGTTTTGGTTGTTGTTCCACTTTCGAGGGTGGAAATCCTCCAGAAAAGAAATATGAGGGAGAAACAGATTAATTAGAGTTCAGAGAGGGAAGTTTTGATTCAAAGGGTAATGCCCTGTACTTTATTTCTCATGCTCAATAAATATTGAATTTACAAATAACGGCTTCCTAATTATCCGAGATTTATTCCGCACTACTAACAACCATAAAGAAATGCAGTAGGAAATAGTCAAATGAAACAAACATGCATGCATGACTAACTAACAACAATTATTTTTATCCACAAACATAATCACGAAGCTTGACTGATGGAGTAATTAATCTTGAAATCCTCCTTTTGTTACCACCTTCTCCATGCATGCTCTTATTCGTAACATTACCCACCCCATCTAAAGGAGCCTTATCCTCAAGGCGGATATCAGGGAATGAAGCATGAAAAAGATCCCAATTCTCCCAAGTTGCTTCTGAAAGTGTAGTATGATCCCAATGGACGAGCACTTGATGTACCTTCTTACCATTTTCCTTGACAATTCCTCTGGCCAAGAATGCTGAGTGGAATTGGGAATTGATCTGCTGAAGGTGGGGGATGCAGTGGGATAGCACTAGACGGATTTGGACAGAACTTAAGAAGAGATATGTGAAACACTGGGTGAATGCGTGCAGTGTCTGGCAACAATAATTTATAAGCAACCTTCCCCACACGTGCAACTATTTGATACGGACCAAAGTAGCGTTTAGCCAATTTATGATTACGTCGCCAAGCAACAGAACTTTGGCGAAATGGTTGGAGTTTTACATAAACCCAATCACCCACGGAAAATTCCTTATCACGCCGATGATGATTAACCTGTTCTCGCATCCTCACTTGAGCCCGTTGCAAATTCAGTTTAAGATTAGCCAAAAGAGCATCACGATCTAAGAGTGCACCATCGAGAGCTTCCACAGGAGTGCCATCACTAGAGTAGCTGACTAGTGGTGGTGGGGGTCTGCCATAGACAATCTGGAAGGGGGAGAAACCGGTTGAACTATGAACACTGGTGTTGTACCAGTATTCTGCCCAAGGAAGGGTGTTGACCCATTTGGTTGGATAATCACTTACAAAGGCACACAAATACATTTGAAGGCATCGGTTGACTACTTCAGACTGCCCGTCAGTTTGGGGGTGGTAAGATGTACTCGGTTTCAGACTAGTTCCTTGTAGGCGAAAAAGCTCTTTCCAAAATAAGCTGGTAAATAAAGGATCACGATCAGAAACAATGGAGCGGGGAAACCCATGTAGTCTCACATATTCACGGACAAAGTACTCTGCCAATTTTGGAGCAGTCACACCATCTGGTAAAGCACAGAAATGCCCATATTTAGACAACCTATCAATGATAACCCAAATGACACATTTCCCACCTGATTGTGGTAATGAGGTTATGAAGTCCATGGTAATATCTTCCCAAATTTGTGAAGGAATTGGTAATGGCTGCACTAAACCTTTTGGACAAAAATTCTCTGGTTTGGTTTGCTGACAAACCGAGCATGCTTTCACATGCACCTTTGTGTCCTTACGCATCATTGGCCAATTGAAAGTAGCAGCTAGACGGGTATATGTTTTGTGCTCTCCCGAATGGCCTCCAACTAGCGAACCATGGAACAAATGCAATAACTTTTCACGCAACCCAGACTTTGAAGGGACATAAATCCTACCGTCATAATATAATATGCCATGCTTCTGAGAAAATCTCGTGTCAACTGCTTCCCCTGCATTAATAGATTTGAGAATGTCTTGCGCAAATGGGTCTATCTGCAACGCTTCTTTAACCTCAGTTAGAAATGTGGTGGTGGCAACAGTGAGACTCATCAAATTAGTTGTTGCTTCAACAGTCCATCTTGATAAAGCATCGGGACCACGGTTTTTGCACCAGCTTTGTGCTCAATGGTAAACTCGAATCCCAATAATTTAGTTAACCATCGTTGCTGCTCTGGGGTTTGAATGGTTTGGGACAAAAGTTGCTTCAAACTTTGGTGGTCGGTAACGATGGTAAATGGCCGACCTAACAAGTATGGGCGCCAACGTCGCACCGCTGCTGTAATAGCATACATTTCACGGCTATAAGCTGAGGCCGCTTGGTATCGAGGTGGTAACTTCTTACTAAAATATGATATGGGGTTATTTTCTTGCGATAGGATGGCGCCAACTGCACACCCTGAAGCATCTGTTTCCACGGTAAATGGAAGGTCGAAATTTGGGAGGCGAAGAACTGGAGTTTTAGTCATGGCTGCTTTTAGTTTATGAAAAGATTCCTCAGCAACCTCTCCCCAATCAAAACCATCTTTCTTCAATAACTCTGTCAACGGTCCTGCGATCGTAGCATATCCCCGAACAAATCGCCTATAATAGCCTGTAAGGCCAAGAAATCTCCGAACCTCGGTTACTGTCTTTGGTTTAGGCCAATCTACCACAGCTTGGATCTTTGACGGGTTTACCTGAACACCATCAGCTGATACAAAATGTCACAAATATTCAAGTTGGCATTGTCCAAAGCTACATTTAGCAAGCTTCGCGTACAACTGATTTTGGCGAAGTGTTTCAAGAACCATAGTAAGGTGTTGAATATGATCAGAAAGAGAGCGACTATACACCAAAATATCGTCTATAAACACCAAGACGAACTTACGGAGGTACGGATTGAAGATTGAGTTCATAGTAGCTTGGAATGTTGCTGGTGCATTTGAAAGGCCGAAGGGCATCACAAGAAATTCATAATGTCCCTCATGGGTTCTGAATGCGGTTTTAGGAATGTCTGGGGGATGAACACGAATTTGAAAATACCCGCTGCGCAAATCAAGCTTTGAGAATATCACTGCTCCATGTAATTCGTCAAGTAACTCATCTACCGATGGCATAGGGAATCGGTCTTTGATGGTTATGGCATTAAGAGCTCTATAATCAACGCAGAATCTCCAAGTCCCATCCTTTTTGTGGACTAATAAGACAGGTGATGAAAAGGGACTTGTTGATGGTTGGATTATTTTGTCTCGCAGCATTTCCTGGACTAGTCTCTCGATTTCATTTTTTTGGAAATAAGGATAACGATACGGTTTAACATTGACCGGGATAGAGTGGGGTAATAGAGTTATTTTATGGTTTAAAGCTCTATGTGGGGGTAGACCATTTGGTATGCTAAAAACATCGGAGTACTGAGATAAGAGAACTTGGATACCTGGTGATAGTGTGTGGTCAAGTGGGGATGACATGGGTTGCATGGTCAACATGAAGTATTCCTCTATTGCACCAGTTTGCTGCAATCTCATCAACTGGTGGTTAGTAATAGGTGAAACAGAAGGTGTTTGGCTCCCTACCAGTCTAACAGGTCTTCCTCCATGCTCAAACTCCATTGTCAAATCCTTGTGGTTTGTAATTACTTTCCCCAAACCTTCCAACCATTGGACCCCTAAGATAACATCTGCTCCTGAGAACTCCAGAATATGAAAATCAGCAACAAATTGTGCCCCCTGCATAACAAACTCCACATTATTACATGTTCCAATACTACGAATTTTTTCACCATTCCCCACTGCTACTGAGAAGCAAGAGGTTGTGTCAACCGATAAATGGAGGAAACTCGCGATCCTTGGTTGGAGATAATTATGGGAGCTACCGGTATCAATAAGAACTGTAAAGTCATGTTGTTTTATGCTTGCAATCAACCTGAAAGTGCGTGGTCCCATGGACCCAACTAGAGCATGCAAGGAAATTTCCGGTTCAATTTCGGGTTCCATCGTGGTTGGTTCACTTCCGTTCGCCTTAAAATCTTCTTCTTCAACATTGGTTGGCTCAGATGGATCATCGACCAAGAGTAATAGAAACTGTTGTGTACGGCAGCGATGTCCCGGCCTATACCGCTCATCACAATTATAGCACAACCCTTGTGCTCTTCTGCCTTGCATTTCTGAAGCAGTAAGACGTTTGATTGGTAGGGAGGTTTTATGGTTTGTGGGTGGAGGAAGTGGTAGCAGTGGTGGCTGGCCATCATGGCGTTGGTTTAGTGGTGAGTCAGGGATGGTGTTGGTTAGTTTCCAAGTGTTGGGTGTGGTAGGACGATGATATGTTGGTCTAGTGTCTCGAAGCTTGTCTTCGACTAACTTAGCCAAACTTATAGCTTCAGAAAGTGAAGAAGGTTTAAGTAAGGCCAACTCACATTGGATCGCTGGTTTAAGCCCAGAAACGAAACAATCTAACAAGGCTTCTGGGTGCAAGTTATTTACCCGGTTGCTTATGGCCTCAAATTCTGATTGATATGCACTTACTGTGGTTTTTTGGACCGATTTGAAGAGAGTAGCTCGATGATTCACATATGTTGAAGGCCCAAATCTTTGCTCAAGAGTGACCGTGAATGCCCTCCACGAGGAGAGTTGTTGGTTTCTATGCATCCACTGAAACCATGAAAGTGATTGTCCCACCATGTAAAAGCTTGCAACATCTATTTTTTGTTCCTCTGCAGTATCCCAAAGACTGAAATATTTCTCAGCTTGGAATATCCAGTCCAATGGGTTGCTCCCATCAAAGGTGGACATGTCGCAACGAGGAGGTCGTGGTTGTAACACATTTGTGTTCTGGTTCACCATGGTTTGATTGGCGCGAGCCGGTGGCGATGCAGCACCCGGAGAGGTAGACGATGACGCGGTAGGTAGTGTATTGAGATGGGTGATTCTGACCGATAAGTCTGCTATAGCGTTATTGATGGCAGTAGTAAGAGCCTGGTTTTGATCAGCCAAGGCTCGCCGGAGCTCTTCCGTCGTTCGTTGTTGGGATTCCCGGACCTGCTGTATTTGGTCTTCTAGAGCCCGCTGGCGAGTTTGTACGCCTTCATTAGCCATGATACTCTCAATGAAAGCACCAAATTGTTGGGGAAGTAAATATTGTTTTGGTTGTTGTTCCACTTTCGAGGGTGGAAATCCTCCAGAAAAGAAATATGAGGGAGAAACAGATTAATTAGAGTTCAGAGAGGGAAGTTTTGATTCAAAGGGTAATGCCCTGTACTTTATTTCTCATGCTCAATAAATATTGAATTTACAAATAACGGCTTCCTAATTATCCGAGATTTATTCGGCACTACTAACAATCATAAAGAAATGCATAACAACCATAAAGAACATAAAGAAATGCATAACAACCATAAAGAAATGCAGTAGGAAATAGTCAAATGAAACAAACAATCACGAAGCTTTGACTGATGGAGTAATTAATCTTGAAGTCCTCCTTTTGTTACCTCATTCTCCATGCATGCTCTTATTCGTAACATACTGACTTTATTACAGTGTGACTCGATCTCATTCGTAACATACTGACTTTATTACAGTGTGACTCGATCTCGTGACCTCCCATATGGGAGAAGTCACTACATGCCATTTGAGCAAAGGGTGCTTGGTAAATTATTTATCTTTACTATTACAAATTTGTCAAATAATTTCCTACACTTTTCTTTTTATTACAAAGGAATGGGTACACCCATACAAACTATGCCTACAATGCGGCTCGAAACCTAGACCTCCCACATAGGGGAGCAATCCGATACCAGTGGACCACAAGCCACTTGGTATTTCCTATACTTTTCATTGTATCTTCAAAAATATTTCGTCAAATTAAAAATGGTTATTACGCTCTAAAAAAAAAAAAAAAAGACATTATTATTGTATTCTGGGAACAACAAGTATTTTTATATTTCTTAAATATTGTTAAATTGTCATTAGACATCTATTTCAAAATTTATTTTAATATTCAAGTTTTGATTTTGGATGTCAATGCTCATAATGGTTGAATATGGATATTTGATTGTTTTTTCATACTTTTAATATGATGGTTTTTATGTGTATACTCACCTCTACGCTCTAGTACATAATATTAAGTTTAATTATGGAATTTAAATTTATGACATTCTGATTTACAAATTATAACATGGCATACTATTTTGATATTGTTAAAATTTGAAAATTTAGTCTATCCCTCGTAAAGTAAATTTTATGCATCAAAACCTTTTGCATTGGATCTACAACTTGTAACACCATATTAATTAGAGACGAAAATTACACTTGCATTATGACTCAAATGCTAAAATTACAACTTTTCTTATCTGTTATGATTAATTATACATAATATAATTTATTTTAGTCCACATATATTTTTTTATATACTTTGTATAATTAATTATGGTAAAATAAGATCATAAATTAACTACAGAGATTTTGAATCAACATATAGTTTAGTAGTAGTTTTAGATAGAAAATCAAATTATTTACTCTACATATATTTTTAAATAATTTGTTTTCAAAAAAAATAATAATAATAATAATAATAATTTACCATCTCTATCTATCAGTTAGGAATAATTGTAGTATAGATTTAGATGATGTTACAAATATATATTAGCAACTTAGACTCCTCATTCGTATGTATCAAGTCATAAGAGCCTTCAGCAGACCTTAGGAGTTGAAAAAGAGGCTCGGTAGTTGTAAAAGGTTGCCTAAGAGAAGCTTCCTGTGATCACTTTCGATAGACCTCTTATAGTCTAATAAGGTCAATCGGTAGACCCATTTTCAGAACCGGAACCGTGGCCAAGCCTATGACAGTATAATTTCTGGTGACCATAAATCCATTCTCACGTCTAAGTCCATCAGCGAAGTATCTATTAACTTTAACTAATCTGGAATTATTTGAATTTGACCAAACCATAGTTGCACACAAATTAAACAAGACAGACACATCACACATGGGAATAAACGAAATTTTGTACTATCAATAAGGCTCAATTGTTAAACTTGCTTCCATGTGCTTTATTCTGTGGGGCATAAAATATTAAGAAATGATGAAGGATATCAACCATCTGAGAAAACTTATTTAGATTGCAGAATTTGAAGATCAGTATCATTCAGGAATGAAGGCATGACTTTAATGGGTTGAATGATAAAACCAGCTTTCTGGCAATCTTCCTCGAGTTTCTTCACTTGGGATGGACCGTCAGGACAGAATGCAACTACGGCACCTCCACTTCCTGTAAATTTTGACGCTGCACCCACTCTTCGGGCCACTTCAACCATCTCTATGTTCAAGGCACCAAGACACTCGTCCCCGAACATTTGCCTGCAACAACGCCAAGCTAAATCTCATCTCCAACGAAAATATTTTGCAAGTTTGATTCAACTCAAGCAATAAGTAGTCCCAATATGAAAAATGAAATGAGGTAATAAAGCAAGGCTAAGCACCTACTAAAGAACTAATAAAATTTTCAACCTATTCTACATATCATTCTCACCTTCGTAGGTCAAAATTCCGATTCATGAGCTCTGCAAACGTGACATAGTCTTTCCCAAGTAATGCTTTTTGTCCTTGCACAGCTAGTTTTGCAACCTCTTCCATTGATGATATTATGAACTTATCATCATCTAACCACCTCTGACGAACTGTACTGTGGACCTGTATCACAGAAACGTTTTTATCAACTTGTTCAGAGATTATTCTAATCACATCGTTTATTAGCCTCGTAGGAAAAAAGATCTTTCCTAATTTATTTATCTCCCAACTTTCAAACCTTCAAATAAAGAAGCGGAAGTGAGTTATAACACTGACCTTTCCAGAATCACTGGGATTCTCAGCATAGATTAGATGCAAAGGGGGGAGAAGATCAATATCCATGGGTGTATATATTCCATGACCTAACGCATCCATATGCTTCTTGCCAAAATCCTGAAGAAGAGGAAGTACGATTATTCAAGACGAGTTTACGTCATCGCTATGACAAGATTACTTTTGTGTATTACGAGTATGTAAAGATTGCAATCATTGCATACCATGTATACGACACCGCCATAGACCTGTGCCACCCTATCTTGCAAACCAGCCACAATCCCGAGTTCCTTCTCTGCATTGAGGATAAGGTTTGGTCTGACCTCAACTTTAATCAGATGCCTAACGTTGTAAAAGTCGAGGAGGCAACTTAATGCAGCACATACAATAGCACTAGAGCCCGAAAGACCTGTCTGAGATGTAAAAAGTATTGATTTTTCAGTTCTGCTTTGAAATATTAGATAGTCCAAAAATATAACTGTCTATGCAAGTTATAAATCAACAAAGGCCAAAGTTCAAATTGTAGTAGACTAGAAGTAGTCACCACCTGGCGGGGGATGTTAGTATCATATGAAAGCTTGAAATTTCTTTCATGTAGACTGATGTTATTATCCTTGCAGTAATTGTGAAACACCTTACAAATTGCCATAAGCAATCGCACACCTCCATAATAACCTTCACTTTGCAAACGGTTCACCTAAGAGTCAAAGAAATACTTTAGATGAGTTTATATAGATCCAAAGAAACAAAAAACATAAGAATACCAAAGTGGAAGCATATTTTAATAAATTTTCTGTAAACTCTTCTTTGCTAGCATTTTAGCAGAAATAACTTTTAAATTATCAAATTTTCAGGAAAAAAGACACCCAACAAAACCATGCTCAAATCACAAGCAGAATGGACCTTACTAGTTTGAGGTAGTCCAATCATAAAGTGACACTTTCATCTATCAATAATTAGCAAAGAACTTCCTAAGCAATAGACATTATCATAAACAATCTAATATGCCCCGAGGCATAACTCGGTGATCGAAAGCCTCTGAGTGTAGGTCTAGTACCCAGCAATTACCCGGATTCGAATCCTCAATAAGGAGGATCTCAGCCCGAGAAAAAAACAAGACCCTACCTCACTTAGGCACATCCCACAATGAGGGCTCTCTGTGTTTAGGGTTAACCTATAAACAATCTAATACAATCCTCAGTATCAAACACAAAGGTTGAAAAGGGGAGATCAATTTATACATAGATAATTCAGCAATAAGAGTAGACGATTACACAATTCACCAGACAAGTGCAGAGAGAATAAGTTAATAGTCAAAACAAACGAATCAGATCAAGCACATTCCAAATCAATAGCATGAAAAAACGAAATAGACAGAGAGAGAGAGGGACCAGATTGGATAGGGAATTGAAGTGGACGTGATCGTGAGTAGGATGGGGGGAGATGAACAGATCCGGCGAAGGCTCCAAACGCACGGAAGCCCAGAAGTTGCCGAGGCTGAAAGATATGGCGTTGCCGTAATACACATCGCTGGGGTTCCCCAACAGACCCACCCTCGCGTACGCCTTGTGTTCGATCACTTCACTATTGCCACTCTCCATTACTGCTCAATTGCTTGCTCTCCACTGCTGCACACCAAATTGAACACTGTCAAATGATTCAACTCAACTTTATCCTTTATATATATACTGAAAGATTGCTTTACTTAAGTTGAGCTGATTCACCTCAACTTTATCCTTTATATATATAAAGATTGCTCTTACTTAATTTGGGCGATATCCAGAATCTCCGCGTCACGCTGATGAGTCAACTTAAATCCTACTCCGTAATAGTTTAGGTTTTTTCCCAAATTTTGTATGGATCTCTACTTTTACCTCATCATCCAGACTCAATCTCAAAAACTCCTTTTTTCATTAATTTTAAATTTTTTCTCATTTTTATAGACCCATCATTTTACTTTACTATAATTTATTTATTTATTTATTTATTATTATTATTTATAAAAATTATAATTACAATTATTATTTTTATTATATTTAAATTAAACATATCAAATTTAAATAATTTTATAATTATAAATGTTTTAATGTATCCACCTTTAGTTGAAATGATAATTATAAAATTAAATTGTTAATAAATATAATATTTAAAATTAAAATTATATATACTATATGGCTAAAATAGATTATATAAACAAAAATAATTTTATTAAAAAAATAAAAATTGTAGCAACGGCCAAAAGATTAAAAAAGAATAACAAAGCTATATGAACTAGAGTGACCGCCAGCTGGCGGCCACTCTGAGACGCCTCAACTGCCTTTATTTTTTTTAATTGAAAAAAACTAACAAAAATCATATATTTGCAGGGAGATTCAAACCCAAAAAATCAACCGTGCACATTAGTTAAAAACTCAACCTTGGGATTTTTACTATTCCAAAAACTAGGAAAGATCCCCTATTGGTGATGCTCTTAGGATTTATTTATTTATTTATTTTTGTGGCGAGGAAAACACGTAGTCACTCTCATAACTAATCGACTCAAACTAAGGGGACTGAAATTCGAACTCGTAATCTTGTGATTACAGGTTTGCATCCTTGTCCATATTTATTTGTATAGTTATTCCCACGGTAGAAGAATACCCTATTGAGTCAATATCTTTATTTGATTGATTATTAGTTTATTTATAATTTATTTTCTTATAATTAATATAAAAATTATATATTTAAAAATTACATTTAAAATATTATTAACCCACCAAAAAAATTAAATTTAAAAATAAAAAATACTAAAGAATATAAGAAAGAAAAAAGATTTAGTTTGAACAATGCAAATTTTGACTAACTTAATTTTGCTGACATTTACTTGTAAGCTAAAAGTCATTCGAAATTCTCCAAATCTTTAAAAATCATTAAGATTTTATTTAGTAGTCTTCTAAAGACAAACATTAATCTTTCTTTGCAAAGACGGGAGATCTTCTCTCAACAGATAATAAACGAAATATATGAAATGAGACCGAGGTTGTACTTATTTGAGTTAATGTCATTTTTAAAACAGATAATAAATGGAATATATGAAATGAGACTAAAGTTGTACTTATTTGAGTTAATGTGATTTTTAATCTTCTAAATAAGTAAATATACAGACTTGGTCATTTTTAATTTTCAACTTTACAATCAACCAATTTTGTTCTTCAAAGTAATAATTTTTACCACTTTTGATCATCTGATAAATGTTTTTGAGATACGACCAAAAACATTATTTCATTATCCAATGACCCTAAATCATCTCATATTTAGAATTGAAACAAAATTATATCATCCTAAATTGTTCCACCAGACATCACATCATGAAATGTATTCACCATGATTTACATCCTCCCAAATGCTCTGTCGGGCGGGGTGTGGGGGTCCTTAGGGTTGGGGTTCAACCTTTTGGAAGAATGAAATGTATTCTTGTTATATTTTTTTTAATATGAGATAGTTTAAGCTTCTTTTTTCTTTGAATTTGGGAATTGAGATGCTTTTAAGGGAATTTGATAATGAAATTACATTTTATCATCTCTCAAACGGTCATTTCACAAAAAAAAAAAAATAAATAAATAAAATAATCTATTAGAGAACTTAAAGTGGCAAAAAAGTTAATATTTGGAAGATAAAAAATGATTAGTTTTAAAGTTCAAGATTAAAATTAAATTGACAAAGTTTATACTTTGACGGTTCACGGGAGGCGCTGAGCTGAATTAAAAGGAAGGGATGACGGAGGGTGATGGTGGAGCTGGAAACTGATGCACAGGTGGTGACGAGAGTGGTGGACCGAGGTGCATAATATCTCGTTTGGGGACCTTATTCATAATATTCGAACGAGTAAATATCCAAAATGGTCCCTCGACTATAGCTAAATTCACAAATTGGTCCTCAACTTTCAATTTCACCCAATTAAGTCCTTAACTTTGTAATTTTAACACAATTTGGTGCTCTGTCTATTTAACCGTTTGTTGACTGTGATTTTTGAGGATATATATATAATTTCATGGTCCATCGTCGGTTTTTTAAGGTTCCGGTTACATTTTCAGACCGCACTGTTACATTTGAATTCACTGTCGAAAGCAATCTACCAAACCCGGTCACCTTCTTCATCCTCCCTTTGGATTCAATGTAGTTGAATTCGTACCAGAGCGAAGAAGACGACGTGTTTCCGAACCGGTGCAACGTCATCCTAGAGGCCTCCACGTGCTCCGACGAGAGCTGAAGGTTCTTCTGGAGATCGTCGATCACGGTCAACAAACGATCAATTAGATGGAGGACCAAATCGTGTCAAAATTGCAAAGTTAAGGACTTAATTGGGTGAAATTGAAAGTTGAGGACCAAATTTAGCTATAGTCGAGGGACCATTTTGAGTATTTACTCTATTTGAACCTTGTTACAAGATTTGGATTCGGTCTTTCTTTTGTTTGTGCACCGAGGTGGAAATGCCCAGCCGCATAATATGGCACGAAGTTCTCTTAGAAATCACGGTTTTGAGCTTTCTAAGTATTTTGATTATATTTCGTGTTGTATTTCGGGATGTATGTGTTAAATAATCCTTTATGCACTATAACTTAAATGCAGAAGCACAATTAACCAAGATCGCATGTAAATTAAATCAATCAACTAAACAATGTTCATGATCATGGATTTTTAATTAAACAGAAGTAAAGATAGAACTTACTTGTTCCGTTGGAGATGTAATCTTTAAATTGATTGAATTAATAATATAATGTTTCACCTCTCTGATCCGTATACTTTAATCACCTCTTGATGATATGGAGACTAGAAAACTATTAAGATCCCTAGAGTTTTCCTGGGTATTTATAGATGTGATGAGAAACCTTTTTCAAGAGAAATGAGGAACATCCTCTAGAAATAGAAATCCCTTTAGAAATGTGACCCCCTTTTAGGAATATAAATCCCTTTAGGAATGTGACCTCCTTTTAGGAATAGAAATCCCTTTAGGAATGTGAAACACATAACCTTTTTTCATTATACATCTTTTAACCCTTATAAACTTAAATTTTAACCGAATGAGAGGGAGGGAATTTCACCAAGTAATTCCGCCTTTACACATCACTAATTATCAACGTGAGTACCTTATTCAATTACAACTTTTATTATATAAATCATTGTTAGAATTATTTCTTACAGTATGAAGCTCATGAATTAATATATCTTGTTTTCTTGGTTTAAAAAAAAAAAAAAAGTATACTTTGAGAATTAGATATGGTATTAACTTAGTACAATAAAGATTTTATTATTACATTTAATAATAAAATATTAAATATTAAAAATGTACTATATTTAATAATAAAATATTAAATATTAAAAATGTACTAAACATATTATTATTATTATTATTATTATTATTATTATTATTATTATTATTATTATTATTAACTAGTAGTTTTACATATGCGTTGCACGAAATAGATATGTTATAATATGTAGTCTAAATGTTGCCACTCCCGTACGGTACGGGAGGGGCAATATATGTACCATTTTTAAAATTAAGGAGCAACATTTACACCACTAATAATTTAGGGGTGACATTGATAATTGACATATTAATGGAGAGACATAAATTACAATTTTTACTTATTTTCTTATAATATTAATTTTAGTATTAGTATATAAAAATTATATAATAAAAACTACATTTAAAATATTATTAACAACAACAAAATTAAATTTAAAAATAGACAAATGCTAAAGAATATAAGATAGAAAAATATTTAGTTTGAACAATAAAAAATTTGACTAACCTAATTTTGCTGACATTTACTTGCTAGCTAAAAGTCATTTGAAATTCTATAAATCTTTAAAAATCATCAAGATTCTATTTAGTAGTATTTTAAAGACAAACATTCATCTTTATTTGCAAAGATTAGAGATCTTCTCTCAATAATAAAATGAAATATATGAAATGAGGCCGAAATTGTACTTATTTGAATTAATGTCAATTTTAATATTCTAAATATATCGATTTTGTCATTTGTAATTTTCAACTTTACAATCAACCAAATTTGTTCCTCAAAGTAATAAGTTTTTGCCACTTTTTGTCCCTTGATAAATTTTTTTGAGATACGATCAAAAACGTTATTTCGTTATCCAATCACTCTAAATCATCCCATATTTAAAAAAAAAATAAAAAAATCTATATCATCCGAAATTGTTCAACCAAACATCACATCTTGAAATGTATTTTTGTTATGTTTTTTAATATGTGATCGTTTAAGTTTCTTTTTTCTTTGAATTTAGGATGCTTTTAAGGGGATTTGATAATGAAATTACATTTTTTATCATGTCTCAAACTACCAAAAAAAAAAAAAAAAAAAAAAAACGAAGCTAATATTTGGAAGATTAAAAATGATTGGTTTTGGGTTGTGGTCCAATGATATCAAGTTACTTCTTCATAAGGGTGGTTGTGGAATCGAGAGACGTGAGTAGTAAGATGAACATTAAAGTGACAAAGTCATTATATATACTTTTAGAATTAAAAATCGTATTAACTTAGTACAATAAAGATGTTATTAGTACATACATTTAATAATAACATAATAAATATTAAAAATGGATTAAATATGTTATTATTATATTTAACTATTATTTTTGATACGTGCATTGCACGAAATGGATTTGTTATAATATTTTAAGAATATATATTTGGATCGATATACAATTATATAAATTATAACAATCAATATTATATAGCGCAATTGATAAAATGTGTTGGATGGATTATGTTTTTTGATGTTACCCTTGCTTGAATTCGAGCAAATAATTGCCCAATTACTCGTGCGATACACGGATCAAATTTTTTTATTACATATTTAGATAATAAAATTAAAGATTGCAATTATAAACAATTCTAATATTTGACTGTGTACATTTATTTTATTATAATTGAATAATATATAACTCGTTTGTCTGCAATTATCTTACAAAATCGATATGCATGTAATATGATTTATGTAATTATATTATTACTAAAATAAATATAATATGGGAAAAACGAAGAAATAATTTATTTGTAATTACTAGTATTTGCGCCCGTGCGATGCACGGAATAGATTTGTTGTAATATATTACGAATATTTGGATTGATATATAATTATTTAAATTAGAGCATCAAATATTATATAGTGCAATTGAATATGTGATTTGAATCATTTATGTGTTTTGATGTTATCATTGCTTGAATTTGAGCAAATAATTGCTCAAATTAATAGCTAATGTGTAGATGTACGCATGCGGTGCTGCAATTTTGAAAATTATATTTATCATCATCTAGTATTTTTTTATAAATTAGGAAAATGTGCTCGTTCTCCAGCCACTAATTTATATGGAAAAATTGCTATCTTAATTCATTTGTATATATGGAAGATATATTTTTTTTGGGAAAAATGGCACTTTTTCCCCCTATGTTATATACTTATAGCACTTTTTCCCCCTCAATTATTTATGTAAGCACATTAGCCCCCTCAATTATTTTAAAAGTGGTGGTTTTCTCCCCTAATATATTAAATTGACATTTCTACCCTTAAAGTAAACATTTTATTTATTTTACTTCTCCAACAAATTATTGCGTATATGTAGCGATTACCACGGTTCGGTTCGAACTGAACCAGACACTATAGCAATCGAATTAAAAGTTTTCAGTTATGATTCAGATCTAGAACCCAATATTTGGATTTCAATTTATTAAATTTAAGAATAAAAAAAAAAACTGGATCATGAACCGACGGTTCCGGATCCCGTTCGCGATTTTGAACCGTCTTTATTTTAAAATTTTATTTTTTATTTTAAAATAGTTTAAATTCAACAATAAATGTATTTTATTTTTTCAGTTTGGAACATGAACCGCCCATTCCAGTTCGTGATTTTAATAAACTATAAATATCGCGTTTTGATTATAAATTGTAATTGGAATATTTTGGTTTGGTTACTATAGTATCTGGTTTGAACCAAATTATAGTAATAATTTATTGGAGAATAAAAATAAATGAAATATTTATTTTAAGGGTAAATATGTCCATTTAACATTTCAGGGGGAAAAAGAGCCACTTAAATAATTGAGGGGGAAAAAGTGCTATAAGTATATAACATAGAGGGAAAAAGTGCCATTTTCCCTTTTTTTTTTGTCTAGATATATATGAATTTTGTCATTTAAAAAAATATATATAATATCAACTATTGTATTTACACATTATTGAAATCTCTTTGTAGACGAATTGGTAGTAGCAACACAATCTCGTCCATCTTCGTCTAGAGCTAACACCTTTAGTCCATCTGGATGGGTGACTCTTGTGAAAATATATAATGGTAGAATATTAGTCAGTGATCCTTTTATATTTTCAGTCAATTAGTAATATCATATTCATTTTCAGTCAATTATTCTTTTTTATTTTCAGTCAATTAGTCAATTAGAATATTAGATGAAGTGATATTTTTACCTAATTTTCGTTCCATTTTTAATTGATGATGTATAATATTTTTATTGAAATATTTTCGTTATATTTTTAATTTACCTTTATATTGTTTAAAATATGCATTTACTATTGATGATGTAGAATATTATTATTGAAATATTTTCATCTAATTTTTAATTTTTGTTTCATTTTTAATTAAAATACAATGATATGCCAGTTTCTTTTTTCATTTTAGTCAATCAATCAATTACTCAATTAGAAGTATTATTGTTACCAAATAAGCTTTATTAATTTTTTACTAATTAATTAATATTCATATTAATATGGGCGGAAATGTTGAAAATGAGGATTTTACTTTTATTAATAGTATAGATAGATTAATTTCATTTTGAAATCATTGGTTCACATATTTGAATTATTTTTTTTCTTAATTATTCGCATTGTAAACATAAATGATATTGCAATAATTAATTTATGATATTTATCAAGTTGTATCTTTTTTAAAATATAAAATTTTCACATGTTTATGTGTTAAAAAAATTTTAAAATTATTTTTATTTTTAAAATTTTTTTCCAGCAACACAAACACTCCCTTAGTCTCCCATCAAAAACTGATAAAAAAAATCATTTTATTAAGGAAATTAAAACTAATTAAATTAAATCTAATCATGCTATATTTATTTGTAACTGTATATTAATTTCATTTTAAAATCATTGATTCACATATTTGAATTATTTATTTTGTCTTTAATTATTCTCATTGTAAACATAAATGATATTGCAATAATTAATTTATGATATTTATCAAATTGTATCTTTTTTTAAAATATTAAATTTTCTCATGTTTAGGGGTTAAATAATATTTTAAAATTATTTTTTATTAGTAATTATTTTTATTTTTAAAAGATGTTCCAGCAACCCAAACACTCCCTTAGTCACCCATCAAAAATTGATAAAGAAAAAAATCATTTCATTAAGAAAATTAAATCTAATCATGCTATACCAGGACTATGTGGTCTAATGGTACCCGGGTTGGACTTCCATTTGGATGGTTGTAAGTTCAAGCACTGAGGCATTATTAGCTCTTTGTGTTTCAGTAGGTTGAGAAAGTATATAAACAGATACTACAATGTAATAGAGCTAGTAGCATTCATGCTATATTTATTTGTAACTGTATATTAATTTCATTTTGAAATCATTGGTTCACATATTTGAATTACTTTTTTTTCTTTAATTAATTATTATAAACAGAAATGATATTGTACTAATTAATTCATGATATTTATCAAATTGTTCCCAAAAAAAAAAATTATAAGATCTGCACATGTTATGAGGGGTAAAAAATATTTTAAAATTATTTTCTATTAGTAAGTATTTTTATTTTTAAAATATTTTCCAGCAACTCACACCGTCTCCCTTCAAAAAGTGATAAAGAAAAGTCAATTCATTAATAAAATTAAAACTAATTAAAGTATATCTAATCATACTATATTTATTTGAAACTATATATTAATTTCATTTTGAAATCATTGGTTCACATATTTAAATTATTTATTTTTTTCTTTAATTATTATAAACAGAAATGATATTGTACTAATTAATTTTTGATATTTATCAAATTGTATTTTTTAAAAATATAGTGTTTTACCCGTGCGTTCCACGAATTGTTTTTGTTATTATGAATTTAAAACAAAAAATATTAAAAAAAAAATGAAAAGATGTTAAAATGTACAATATAATAATATAATTGTACTATTATATATTTGGTCAAATATCTATTTTCATAACATACAAAATTAAAATTAAAATATTGTATGTATAATATAATCTCTAATCATTTACATATTTAGATAAATATATAGAAAAAATTCACATAATTAAGTTGATTTATTTCTAATTATATTTCATATATTATAATTCTAAAGATATGAATAATAAATTAATAACTAAGAGAATTGTACTTAGACTTCAATAAAAAAAATGTAAATTCCAAATTTTGAATGAATAAATTTAAACCCTAATTCAACGCATTTCCTTATATGATTGTATAATTTATTGTATATACACATAATATTTATTAATATGTATATATGAAAGTTCTATAATATAATTTCATTAATTATAATTTATAATTAAAAAATTACATTTAAAAATTTAAAAAGTAACATTTAAATTTTGTATGATTATTATAATGCATAAGTGTATGTATGTATATTTTAAAAATTAGAAATATTCATGTTTTGTTAATTTTATAATTTCATTTCTTTCATTATAATTCATATTTTATTAATTGTAATTTAATGGAATTGCCACAAATATTTCTATGGAAGAAATCTTATATTTCTCAATTTCATTAATTATATTAATTATAATATTTGTTCTAATCTCTTCCAATATTTAAATACATTACCATAATAATTACACAAAAGAATGAAAGAAAAATTATCAGAATAGTTACCTTTAATAAAAATAAGAAAATTATATTAAAAATTAATTATATATTAAGGTAAGTATAATTTATTTCATGCCAATAATATTATACATTAAGTATAAAAAAAATATATATGTATATAAATTACCATAATAATTACATCAAAAAAGATAACAATACATAATTATTAATATTATACATTAAGTGTGTGTGTGTACTTTTAATTTTATATTGATTACTATAGTCTATGTATATACTTTAAGAAAATATTCATTATTAAAAAAGAATATAATTTTAAAAAATAAATTATTAATTAGATTACCTAATATAATTGTTTTACTAATTGATTCTATGCTACTATGTATAATTCATATATTTGAAAACTTTTTAAAGCTAGATACCTATTAATTGCTTTAATAATTAATATAATTGTTAGTCAAATCAATATCCAATAGTACTAAAAGTATTATTTCAAATTTTTATACATAAGATATAAAATTATTAAACCGAAATAATTAAAAATAATGTGTCCATATTACAAAAGATTTTATAATAGTAATTTTTATTGCCTAATAGAATTTTTCAATTATTAAATATTATTTATGATAATTATTGTATGACATTTAAATTATTAGGTAGAATTTTTATAATTAAGGTATAATATTATTAAATCAAAATTATTAAAAATAATGTATCCACGATATAAAATAAATTATACTTGTCTTAATAATCAATTTTTTTAATGCTACTAACTCTATTACATTGAATTAATATAAATTTATAATAATCATTTATTAATATAAATTTACAATTATAAATTTGTATAAGGAAAACATAGAAACTTCTAGGAATAAATAAATAAATACATAAATAAAATCTCTCCATTTCATTTTTCTCTTTTGTCACTGTCACATTCCCACTCTCTTTAGAAAAAGACAAAGTAGGATGAGAAATGGCATCTATCTACAACGTCCTCACCCCTCAATTCGATTTAGCTGTTGCTTGATTGGTGTTTTGCCCAACGAACCACGTAAACTCTTAACGCTGCTTATTAAAAAAAATATAGAAACTTGAATGACATGTACAAATTTCAAAGCCAACATACTAACTCTAAGTTTCATAAAATATTACAAAATTATCAAAATCACTGTCATTATCATCCTCGATCGCATCTCTGCGCTCTTCCATAAAAACTAAACCATTAGGGTTCTGTTACCAAGCATCTTCCTCCTCAATTTCCTTTTGCTGAAGCAAAGCCTCCTTAAGTATCTTAAAGCTCATACCAGACGATATAAACTGCAAAACATATTGAAGTACGGGGGAATATAGTTAGAAAAAGGTAGAAAATTAATACGAAAAGAAAGAAATGATGAGATGGAGAACTAAAAAAATGCTTTGAATTTTATTTTGGTTTTTAGTGTATTCTTATCATGCTTCCCTTTGTATCTGTTTACATATAAAGAGAATCCGTCCCTCTTCAAACTTTATCCACTTGATGAGCTAGGAACTCTATTACTTCCCGATCAATCTTTATAGATCCGTATCTTCTCCACAAAAACAAACAAACAAACAAACAAAAATATATCAACATTTTGTCTTAGGAACCACTTTTCTTATTTAAAAATCGGAAAATACAAAGAAAAAAAAAAAACAAAAAGAAAGAAAGAAAAATGAATCTAAGATAATGAAAACCTCACCTGTGCAAATCACGTATCAACCTCAACTGTGGAAGATCATAGGATAATTAGCAAAAGTCAATAAAATAATTAAGTTTAGTTGGGATTGTAGGTGAAGTTGATGGATTGTATATGATCATGTAAGGTGTATTTATACACAATAAATAAGATCAAAAGAACTTAGTATTGAAATTATAAAATGGTAAGAGATTTGAAGAAAGGTAAAAACTTTTAATTTCACACGGCATTCCATATACATATACTACACAGTAATTAGCACAGCATTCCATATGTACATATACTACACACTAATTAGCTTAATTAACAATAATCACCTTAATTACTACCTATTATATGAGTAACCTATACGTTAAGTACACTGTTCTAACCATCATTTCCCCTAATTATTTAATTAATAATATATTACTAATATAATTATTATTCCTAATGTATTTATTTGGAATTGTGTGTACCCAAGCTCAATACAATAAAATGGGTTAGGAAGATATCAGGTCAAACTTGTAGCTTAAAGAATATAATATAAATTAGGCAAAATAATTTATTTATTTAAGGTAGAAAATACTAATTTGTATTTATAGGTAGAAAATATTAATTCAAAAGGAAAGGATAAAAATTTATTTATTTAAGGTAATAACATTATTATTATTATTATTATTATTATTATTATTATTATTATTATTATTATTATTATTATTATTATTATTATTATATTACATAAATACCCCTAAGTTTTGGGGGGAAAATTTGGCTAGGAGGATTTTAGTTTTATATATATATATAGATTATAAAAAATAAATTCAGCGACTCATGATTAGCTTAATTTCTATAATAACTGTTACGCATTTATTATTATTAGGCAATTATTATTATTAGGCAATTATACCAAATCTGTGCAATTAAACTTTTACAGGGTGTTTGGTTGGAGGGATTTTAAATTCCCTTCCCACTTAATTCCCACATAATTCCAAAGACCATTAAATTCCGTAGTTTGGTTGGAGGGAATTGCAATTCCATGGAATTGTAATTCCCCCATTTTCATGGAATTAAAATCCCAGGTCCCCCCTGGTATTTTAATTCCTGGGAAAAAAAGATAATGATGAGTCAAAATTACCTCATCCCTTTTTAACCTAAAATTAATGTCTAGCAACAATAATGGACATTTTTGACTTTATACTACTTATTCCCTTTCAATTCCCATGTATACCAAACATTGGAATTGAAATTCCCAGTAATTTTATTCCTGTCAACCAAACACTGGAATTTAAATTCCCACTTTATTCCCAGTAATTCAACTCCTATGGAATTACAATTCTTTTCCCACATAATTCCCTCCCTCCAACCAAACGCCCTGTTATATATACATTAAGTATACTAGTTTTTGTCCCGTGCGATGCACGGCATAAAATTTAAGTAACTTTATTATTGATAATATTTTAAAAATAATAAAATAAAATATTAATCATGAAATTAAAACTTATTCGGAAATGTATTTTTCTTTAACAATATTAACTTGGTTGTTATATCGAACATCACATACTGTTAGCATATATTATAAAGAATTGTGTTATAACATACCACATGAGATTTAAAAAGTGTATATTAAATTAATTATACACACACACACACACAGATTTTTATAAAAAAAAAATTAAAATTAGGAAATCAAACAATATACAATAAAAAAATTATGAAATTAAATTTTCTTATATATAAAAACATTTATTAATATGATTTGCAATTAAAGCCTATAGTACATATACTTGACAATATATAAATAAAAAATACAATTTCATCATCATACATTGAAACTAACTACGAAAATCTTTTCTTGAACATTGCTTAATAATAATTATTATATACGTACAACATTATATAAATCTAAACTAAATATGAAATATTTCATGACATGAAAGAAAAAATAAAACCTGCAATGCTAAGCCCAATAAACATTTAATTATCTATCCATATAACCCAGTTACGTTGCATTTCAGCCCAATACCCGAGCCCATTAACCCAATTATAAAATCTGATTACCAAACCCTAATTCATATTTTTTGACGATTGCGCTTCCGTCTACTCTGTTGCGTTTGTCATTCTCTCTAAAATGTTCACTGACTTACGCGAACCTTCTCTGTTTCCGGCATCTTGACACACTCGATTTTAAATCATCGCACGTCCAAGTAATCCACTGCTAAAAAACTTTTCAGATAATCTGACTGTAGCTTTTGGCCGTTGTGGAATTGCTTTCTTCCCGAAATGCCGATCTGAAAAATCGGGTGACCGGAGCAGATCTAAAACAAACTAATAAATACAGTATCATCTTCAGGTAAAACTTATTGTTTAAAACGAAACCATATTTTCTAATTACTTAATATCAGTTCAATAATTATTTGTTTAATCTTATTCGTCTCTCCAATATTATTGTTCATGCAACTGATTTAAATTTAAAAAAACTTTTTTTCAATTTAGTAACTGATTTATTAACTTTTTTTAAAAAAAAAATTTCCCTCTCAAAACTATATTAGAATGAACAATTAAATTGTTGTCGATCAACAAAATTGTAAGAATAAAAAAACAGGTTAATCTTATTTTTTAAAATAAGATATTCTTAAAAATACTGAAATGTATTACCTGCTTCATCATTAAATAACAATAATTGTAGATTAACATGTATTGAAAATAGATAAGTATGCTGCATTATATACCTTAAAATGATGCAATTTCATTTAATTGGTATTTAATACCTTAAAAATGATGCAATTTCATTTAGGCGGGAAATTGATTGACAAAAAACATTTTGCTATTATATAGAGTAAGATAAGATTTTGTTTTTTCACTATATCGCCTTTATTTTTTTTCAATTCCTCCATATTTGAATGAATTAATTTTAATTAACAACTCATATTTAATAGTAAATAGATACGACGAAGGCTCCAAATGCAAGGAAGCCCAGAAGTTGCGGAGGCGGAAAGATATGGTGTTGCCGCAATACATATTGCTAAGGTTCCCAACAGACCTGCTCTCGCATACGCCTTGTGTTTGATCACTACACCGTCATTCTCCATTGTTCTTCTCCCCAAATGCAGCACATCAAATTGAACAAAACACTATATTCAATCAATTCTTATCGAGTTTTACATGTATTCCCATATTTTATTCTCTCAACTTTACTCTCTGATGTGGAGAGCTCTGATAAGTTATTTTTTTCATGTGGGTCCCAATATAATTGTTACATCAAGGTTTTGTGTGTGAGAGTAAAATTGGGAGTAGAAAATGAGAGTACAAATAGCATTTTTCATGTATAGATGAGTTTTAATACATGTACTCCCAAATCTACTACCTCAACTTTACCCCTTATGTGGCGAGCTCTGAGCTCTGATAAGTTACTTTTTTTCATGTTGGTCCCAATACAATTGTCTACATCAAGGTTTTTTGTGTGAGAGTAAAAAATTTGGAGTAGAAAATGAGATCACACATAACATTTTCCATATATAGATAAGTTTTACTACATATACTCCGAAATCTTACTCCCTCAACTTTTTTTCTTGATGTGGCGAGCTCTGATAAGTTACTTGTTTCATGTGAATCCCAATACAATTGTCTACTATAATGCTTTGCAAACGTGACATAGTCCTTCCCAAGCAATGCTTTTTGTCCTTGCATATCCACCCTCGCGTACGCCTTGTGTTCGATCACTCCACCATTGCCACTCTCCATTGCTGCTCTGATCTCCCCAAATGCTGCACACCAAATTGATCAAAAGACTCTATTCAATCAATTCTTAGCACATGAGAGAGTGTATGAGTAAACAGCTTTGCAGACTAGACGTCAACTGATTCACCTCAACTTTACCCTTTTATACTGAAAGATTGGTTTGGGCGTTATCCTAACAAGATCCCCGTCACGCTGATACAATCAAACTGTTAGGATTTTATTTTCCTTTTTTGTGACGGAAAACACAATCCCTATTAATTAAGGAGGTATATATTGAGTTAATTCCGTCTTGTGATTATATTATTATAATGAGTAAAAAGATAAATTAATTTAAAGAGTTAATTATCAAAATGAGTTAATACCCAAAATCGTCCTCGACTATAGTGGTTTTTCTCAATTTCGTCCTAAACGACTTTGGTGACCTAATATCGTCCCAGACTTTTGTGTTTCGCTCAATTTAGTCCCAGACTTTTGTGTTTTTGCTCAATTTAGTCCCTCATTTGTTATTCTGTCCATTTGGTGTTAAATAAATAGACAATTCAGTAACTTTAATATTGGCATCTCTTTACTCATAGACATGTGAACTGCGAAATCCCTTTTTTTTTTTTTACGAATTACTCCTAAAACTGCGAATATAAAATTTGATTTGCAGGTCCGGGAGTAATTCTGGGTGTAATTCGTACAAGAAAGAGGAATTTCGCACTTCACAAGTTGAAAGTAAAGAGAGATCAATATTAACATTACTGAATTGTCCTTTTATTTAACACTAATTTGACGGAATAACAAATGGAGGACTAAATTGAGCGAAACACAAAAGTCTGGGACGATATTAGGTCACCAAAGTCGTTTAGGACGAAATTGAGAAAAACCACTATAGTCGAGGACGATTTTGGGTATTAACTCTTATCAAAATGGTTCTTTGACTATAGTGAATTACCAATTTCGTCATCGACTATTTTTTTTGACCAATTAAGTTCTCAATTTTAAAAATCTTAACCAATTTGGTCCTCCGTTAGTTTTGCCGTTAGACTTTCGTTAACTTGGGACAAAATTGGTAATTTTTCTATACTCAAAGGACAATTTCAATAATTAACTTTAGGTGTGGACAATTTGGTTCTGTTTTCTCGAACTAAACCGTACCGAACATTAAAGTAATTAACCGTATCGAACGATTCGGTTAAAAACTTATTGAAAATACCATTTGATTTTATTTAAATATAATAATAATAATAATAATAATAATAATAATAATAATAATAATAATAATAAAGGAAATATGGTTCGGTTGAACGGTAAAGGAGGCATCAAGGGACTTAAATTTACTTCTTTTTATTATTATTATTATTATTATTATTATTATTATTATTATTATTATTATTATTATATTTTAAATAAAATCAAATGGTATTTTCTTTCAGTTTTTAACCGAACCGTTCGGTACGGTTAATTATTTCAATGTTCGATATGGTTCTGTTCGGGAAAATCGAACCGAATTGCCACCCTTAAAGTTAATTGCTGAAATGGTCCATTGACAATAGCAAAATTACCAATTTGGTCCCAAGTTAACGGAAGTCTAACGGCAAAACTAACGGAGGACCAAATTGGTTAAAATTTGTAAAGTTGAGGGACTTAATTGGTCAAAAAAATAGTCAAGGACCACATTGATAATTTCGTTATAATCAAGGGACCATTTTGATAATTAACTCTTAATTTAAATTATAAGTGACTAGTTCAAGTTAATAGAATTGAAATTCGAACTCCTAACTTTGTGATTGCAAATTTGTATCATTATTCATATTTATTTATAGAGAAAATATTTGATGCACCGTCGGTGTATAGCATCTATACTCCGACGGTGAACCAAAACAAGACACCTCATTAAAAAGTAAAGTCAAAATAGTCCAGGTCCCTTTTAGCAAATTATAATAATTCTTAATTCTTAATATATATTAATTATAATACTCTACTCATCGTTATACCCTGCACCACGGCGCACAGTGTAATGTGCGTCCCGCGCCTCCCAAAACGACGTCGTTTTGGGATGCACGGTAGGAAGTTGACATGATTATGTATATTTATTTATACAATTATGTATATTTTTTATTATGTACATTTTTTATACAATTATGTATATTTTTTCATACAATTATGTACCTCCGAATCATGAAATTTTTGTGTATTATGTTAAGAGTTGATGTGTATTATGTTAAAAGTTTATGTTTATTATGTATTATGTTAGCTTATGTGTATTATCTTTTAAAAAAGAGTGTGTATTTTGTTATATAATTATGTACATTCATGTATGCAATTATGTGTATTCTAGTATAACATTATGTACATTTTTTAACATGAGGTTTTTTTTAAGGCAAATTAACTGCCAAACACTGGGTAGCGAAAATTTAAAAAAAATAAAAATAAAAATGATTAAAACAACGTCGTTTTGCATCTGGGCGCACAATGCAATGCGCACGGTGGTGCAGGATATAAATTGCCAAAAGTAAGTGCACGTACGTACAATATTATTGCCAATATTAAAATTATAATTGTATTAAATAACCTAACTAGTACATTCAAAAAAAAAAAAAAACCTAACTAGTAGTGATAATAATTGATTGCTTAATTAATTACTAACACAAGTCATAAAATTTATATTATATATATAGAATTAATATCATGTTAAAATGATTAATTATTGACATAATAATTGATTGCTTAATCAATTAACCAAACGCTCTTTATATAGAAACAAATCCTAAAAATTACTAGCTCTATTACATTGTAGTATGTGAAACACAAAGAACCAATAACGCCTTCACTAAGGCTCGAACTCATAATTTTCCAAATGAAAGTCCAACCGGGGTACCATTAGACTACATAGTCCTGGTAGATAATATGACATTATCCTTCTAACATTTCTAAAATAATTTTATTACTTGAACCAAAAGAACAAATCCTAATTGGTTTTCAAAAAAAAAAAAAATCCTAATTAATGAAAGGAAAGAATATTGTGATTCTTGATATACAATGAGTATCTTTTAAAAAACGTTACAGTATTTTACTATTTTGGTAGTGTTTATTAAATGACTAGTTTAATAATTTTCAATATATGAATTTTACGAACTTTATCAATTTGACCAAATAAAACTATTAAAATGAGTATTTGGTGAATGATGAATTGGCTTAACAAATAGTCATCAATTAGCTAGAACTTGAAATGCTACTAAAATATATAGGGTATTTAGTTTAGTAAATACCTAATAGTTGTTAGCTGATTGAGTTAATGAGTTTGACTAGTTGATAGCATTAGCTGATTGTAAAAAAATGTTTGGTAAATTAGCTGTTAGCTGATAACTGATTACATGCAAAATGATTTTCTCAAAAAGACAAAAACTGATCGAAAAAGTTATTTTGAACAACTTTTTGAATTTTAGCATTTTAGAGCAATAAATTGTTACAAAAAGCTAATTAATCAAACACTCATATTGATTGTTTAACTAAATTAAATAGCTAATAGTGGTCAAATAAGCCAAAATTAATTGATAGGCTGACTATTTCACCAAACAGGGCCATAGTGTTTTAAGATGATGGATTAATTGTTGGTCTGTCTCTTAAACAAGAATGGAAAAGAAATATTACTGTTTTTTTTTTTTCCCCAGAATGAAAGAGTTTGTGATTCAACTGTGATCCTATCTATCCTATCCTTATACGGTCTTTCAAAATACAGACAGACACACAGAAGATAACATAAGCAAGTTTGTCTGAGCCCACAAGATAATTGCCTAAATAATGTCGATCACTGGGAAAATACAAAAGCCAGTTCTTCGAGTGTTTGGTAAATAGTTGTTAGCTAATAATGGTTAGTTGATTGAGTTAGTGTGTTTGACTGGTTAATAACATTAGCTTATTGTAGAAAAGTGTTTGATAACAGTTAACTGATTACTTTCTCAAAAAGCTTATCAAAAAAGCTGATGTGAGCAATTTTTTGAATTTTAACATTTGGAGCAATAAGCTGTTACAAAAAGCTAATTAATCAAACACTCATATTGATTGTTTAACCAAGTCAAACAGCTAATAATGGTTAAATAAACCAAAATTGATTAATAATCTAACTATGTACCAAACAGGACCCTTGTCTTCTTGAAAGAACACCAACAATATGAGTTTAAGAATTTCACCTGAAAGATCTCCTAAGTTGGATATATATAGGGTTGGTTGTCTTAACTGTATAGAAGAATACTTCATGCCACCAGATCAATGACCCCTCCCATGTTAAGAAAAATGCTCTTACAGAACTGTACAAGCATGCCTAGCCACCTAATCTCTGGCAATTTCCAGGCAAAAGATATGAGTAAGTGTCTGCATTGTTCAGAAGATAAGAAGGAAGATGAACTGCTGAATAAGAATGAGGGATAGGTCCCATCCCCCCAATGATATCCTTGAATGTGAATTCCTCGGGAAGCATGTCATATAAGTCAGCTCCGCGGCAGATGATGTCTTGAATTCTTTTCGGGTCCAGAAAATGCGAAAACCTCACTCTGTCGTTGTGGCTGTAGGCTTTCATCTTGAATATGAAGTCCGAAATGTGGGGGAAACAAAAGCTACAATGCCAACCTGAATCCGAGAAGAGGTAGTTGGACTGGCGAAAATGTGCAAATCTCGTCTTCTTTCTCTGATACGTATGGACTGAAGCTCTCCAGCTGACATGATCGATTTGAAATTCGAACGAATACAAATAGTTCTTCAGTTGGAGATGAAGAACCGGGGGAATTTCATCACACCACCTTAACAAATCGATCGTGTGCCTGCTGGGTATCTCATCAACATCCGACATAATCAGCAAATCATCGTCTTCTATACCAGCTATCCCGAGAAGCTGGTCGAGGGCAACTCTCTGATACGCCTCTTCAATAAATGGATTTTCGCCTCTCTTAAACCTTCCCCCGTACGCTCCATAGGTCAGCCGGGGCTCAACAAAGCCAAACTGCTCGCGGTTATTTGCAAAAAAGTAAGGCTTGTGCAACCCGGTGAAAGTCGAGTTTGATTCGAGAAGAACAAATTGCGTGATGAAAGGATACAACTCTTGCCATCTGATCTTAAGCATGTCTACCTCGTTACTGAATAGAACTGCATCAAAGACACGCCTCGGATATTCCCGAATGCCCCAGCCGTGAAGATTGCAAAGACTCTCCATCGACACATTCTCGTGATAATAGTGAGTTAAATGAACGAAAGGCTTCGGGGGAGATTGCCAGAGTGGTCGGAAGAAATAGGTAATCTTCTGCCCATGTACATATATGCCAACCATGCATGTTGGAACAATCACAAACAAAAAGAAAATGGCTTTTATATCCAATCCTCTGAGCAAGCAAACTACTCTTGCCATGGTTGGTGCTCCAGGAGAAGCCTGTAGAACAAGTCCAGTTCATCAGATAATCAAATAAAAGTAGGAAATTAAACAACCAAAAGGCAAATCAAATGCCCTCAAATTACTGAATAGGAACACTGTTTTGAAGGAAAAAGACTGATTCATAATTCATTCATGAAAGCCGAAATTACTTGCAAAGAATACAACCAGGAAACAAATATTCACAACCATTCATTCTGCCTCAAATTTTAGAATCAAACAAAACATTGCACATAAGGAACTAGGCAAAGAAAACACAGAATTCACAAATGTCCTCCAGCAGCTTACAACAAGATATGCTCCACACCCCTGTGTGCGATGGGCTCCAAGCAACACGTGGAAACATAGTCTCTTTTTATCAGGTGACACGTGGAAACATAGTCTCTTTTTATCAGGTGACACGTGGAAACATAGTCTCTTTTTATCAAGTGACACGGTCAGATTGACTCTGATACCAAATTGAAGCATATGCTCTATCTCGAAGACTAATTTGAGAGTTGAACTGCATATTTGTGTTTATATATTATATGCTCAACAATTCCAAAAAGGGATTAAAAATCAGTAAAATTTCTGGAGAAGAACAACCAAGCATCACATCATTCAAAGCTCCGGGTTAAAACCAGTCTGAACATACAAAGTTCATACAAATTCTAGAAAGCAAAAGGAAAATCCCCACATAAACTAAAACATCTAGCACGACCCACTTCCTAAAATCCCCAAAAGATCATCAGGCAATCATTGAAATTCAATCTTTTCAATATTGAAATGCTCATACAAGTGAATAATTCGCATTTTGAAAAATGAAAGATAGCAAAGTACCTGGCCACAAACATCTTCACACACATCATCACTCTTCTTAGAGGTGTAATACCCATCAGCCATCCTTACAGAAATGCCTTTAAACAAAACGTTTCCCTGCTTATATTACATATACATATCTCCACTCCTTTCCAGGTTCCTCCAATTTCATTGCTAAATTCTGTCTTTCATATCAATAAGAATATGCAAAAATCGACCATGAGAGAAGGGAAGATGGAAAAACCTTATAAAACCCCACACAGAATACGAAAGAGAAGATTTCCTTGAGAATCAACCAGTCATTCCCAATAAACTCAGAGGCTTATCTTCTTATATCTTATCGAGTGACAGTTCGGGAAACGCTGAAATTAAAGGCACTTTCGTGGGTTCTTCTACTTCTTTCTCTGATTCTTCTCTCTATATATATACACACACCTCCTCGCTCTTACAGCCATTGAGGAATGAGGACAGAGAAAGCAGTTATTAAATACGGAAGTATGATAGAGAAATTTATTGGAAATTTCGGAATTCCTAAACTTAACGAAACGAAAAAAATGATAAATTCAGATAGAATTTTGAGTGAAATATTGAATGCCTTACAATATGACAAATTCCAACCCAACAGGGTAGCTCAAGTGGCAAATGAACTCTTGGGGAAATTTCAAGATAACTCGGGTTCGATTCTAACAAGTGACGATTCCCTTTGGCGAACCGGGTGGACCTGGATCAGCTTCTGTGCCTCTCGGAGCGAACCACCACCGGGTGGACCTGGACCAGCTTCTGTGCCTCTCGGAGCGACCCGAGTGGACCTGGACCGTTAAACGGACAGAGAAAGACCCGGACCACAATGTGTGGTTTCCACCAAAAAAAAACAATATGACAAATTCCATGCGGAGATCTCCACGATATATTCCCCTGCACTGTCTCATCATTGGTGCGGACTAACGGACTCCGTAGGTAACTACATAAACTATCATGGGAAATTATATCGGCCTACTACTATATGTAAACAATAAATATATAAGTATGTTCTATACTTACTCTCTCAAACAGTTTAAACCTATGATCGCTCATTAAAAATAAAAAATCTTTTTCCATACGAAACGGGCAAAGTGCTAGTTAGAGTGATTTGTCTATATGAGAGGGAGTTCAAACTCCCGACCTCTCTTAAGAGATAAGAGTGCACAGTCACTCATGCCAACCAAGTTGGTTTTCCATTTTGATCTTTAATAAAATAATATTGAGGACTAGACTCAAAATTTGGCCCACGAGGGCCTATTACAATACCCATACGAAATAAGACAGTTGCCTAGGAAGGGGAAAAAAAAAACAAGAAACGAGTAAAGTCAATTGTTCACTATGAAGGATGATGCATGTGTATGAAGAACAATGACTCCTTATTTATATATGTAAGGAGGATAACACCCACAGAGAATGAATCACCCTTGTGCCTTGATCGTCCACTATCGGACACATGTGCCTCGTCTTAGAAGTATAAAAAATTGTGCAACTTGTCACGACTACCCATCACCCTAATTGAGGGAGCTAAATTGTTGCCCATCTACCATTACGAGGCCATACACGACCTTGTAGGGGCTGCCAACGCTTGACAACAATTGGTGGCCTACAATTGCACCCCATGCCTAGCGATGAGGTTCCGTGTGCCTGGCAATGCAAACTTGGGCGATTAGGGCACCAAGTTCCCTCACCCATGTATGCTCCCCACCTTCCTCACCTTAGCACCTTGGTCCCCATAGTTCATGCTCTCCCACTCCTTGTACCCTAAATTCCTTGCTTTCTCACATTTTTTGCCCTAGAACTCCCTACTACCGAATCTAATTTTTGTCTCAACTCCTTATATAGCCCACTTGAATTCTATCTTGGACCTCTAGGCCTAGCCCCCAAGCCCCCATCACAAGTTCACCATTTCTTTTGGTTGTCTAGAGAACTAGAGGAAGCAATAAATATTGAACTTGCGACCTCATAGAATAATTAGGCTTCCCGTTTAAATTTAAAATCTAACTAGAGGGAGACTTGAATCACATGTTCAAAGAATTTGAATACCCATAGTTACATAACCTACCTCAACTTCCTCCCTCAATTCTACGCCCTTTAACCCCCCCCCCCCCCCCCCTCCCCCCTCCAATTCTTTTCTCTATTTTATCATATAATTTTCTAGCTCCCAGTGCACTTTTGTTTTCTCTTCTCTACCACCTTAAATTTCAAAAAAAACATGATCACCCTCTAGAATAACACCCCAATGTACCACCTCATTAACCCTAACCGTTGCTATGAATTCCCTCACTATGGGATCACCTATATCCATCATCACACAAATGCTTGGATCACCACCATTTTGCCCACCCGATACCGTTGTTGTGCTGCCCATACCGCCCCCAACTTGCCATGTCCCTCCTCTACTATAGACGTTCACTACTAACTTGCCCCCAAAACTTTGTTGCCCATTTGCCTAGGTCGATTACGGGTTGCCCATTTATAGCCCTACTTGGCACCTTAGTGGGGTATGCTGCTAGCAAGTTGCACATCGTCTTCGTTGCCACCCCACTTCCAAACACTTGCTTAGGCCTCCTATCACAATCCTCTATCATCAATTACCTTACTAGCTTAGTTCCTATCCTACCTACTCCAAGTTATCTACCTCCAACTTCTCATAAACATTCCGAGGGTCCAAGTTCTTCCTTTACTCGTTAGGCCATTAAATTTTCCCTTAGTTATCTCAACTACAAACGAAGGGTCTTAACTAGTTTCCCCTTAAATAATCTAATTTGTCAAGCCTCTTTCCCATTAACTAGACTTACTCATCGTCCTTCGAATTTTCCCTCAATTGCATCCCGAGGAGCTCTAGACCCTTCGTTAGTGATTGGGTGCCAAGGTCACTCTTTTGCCCACTTCCTCGATTAGTAGCATCATTGCTTCCTCACACTCACTGGTAGTGGGGTGCACTACTACTTTGTTCGAGCTGGTCTGCCGTTCTCCCTCCATTCGCTGGTGGTGGAGTTCCTATGTCCTACAACCTTGTCATAAGCGTTGATATTTTAGTCATATCACATTCATATAAAATTAAGGGAAAATGGCGAGTTTGATCCCTGAGTTATAATGGTAGTGACGACTCAGTCCCTGAGTTATGACCGTATCCATTTTTAGTCTCTCAATTATGAGCGAAGTGGCGCATTTGCTCCCCGACCATTAAGACTGATGGAAAAATTAAAAAATAGTTAAAATTTTAGGGGTAAAGTAGGAAATTCACATTTTATTCACTTTCTTATATTGAAACCACTTCTGCAACATTATTTTCAACTTCCTAACATTCTATTTCAAGGTTCTTCAATTCCAAAAAGCAATTAAATAATCTTCGTATGACTTGTTAGTAACTTGAGTCTCGTATAAGAAACCTGTGATTCAGTACAAACAAGAGAACATTTTATCATTGTCTTCATGCATGTAAAACACACCATCTGAAAAGTTTCTGATTTCCCTTATTACTAAATATAATGGTAATCAAACCATAACTTTTGAAATACAAGAAGATAATCAAATTTCAAATGTTATTTTCATGACAAATTCACTAAGGGAGTAACTTGAGATTTTTAGTATGTAAAATTCTTTCATAAGTTCTGCAGTAACTTAATCAATAATTGTATATCCTGACAATATATGAAAATTATTATATATATATATATATATATATATATATATATATATATATATATATATATATATATATATATATATATATATCCATTACTTCTTCCGTCTTCTTAAAAACCAGAGTAATGAATGAGTAACCTAAGACTCAGTTATGAAAATTCTAAAAAGTTTTGTAACTTCTAAAAACGATTATTGACTAAACTACTGCATATGAAAAATTTTTACATACTAAAAATCTCAAGTTATTCCGTTAGTGAATTTCTCATAAAAGCAAGCTAAGAAATTTGACATCATTTTGTATCTCAAAAGTTCTGGTTTGATTACCTTTGTGCTTAGTAAAGAAAATTGAAAATTGATAGGATAGTGTGTTTCACACGTTTGAAGACAATGATAAAGTGTTTCTTTGTTTGTGCTAAGTCTTAAGTTTGTTATACGAGAGTCAGGTTCTTAACAAGTCATACTAAAGTTATTGAAATGCTTTTAGAATTGAACAATCTTCAAATAAGAGGCTAATAAGTGAAAAATAATGTTGTGAAAGTGATTTTGATATAAGAGGAGAATAAAATGTGAATTTCCTACTTTACCCTCCAAATTTTAAATATTTCTTAATTTTTTTCGTTAGTTTTAACGATCGGGAACTAAATGCATCACTTCATTCATAACTGAGAGACTAAAATGAATACGATCATAACTCAGTGACTGAATCGGAACTTGAGTATAACTCAAAGACCAAAAATACAATTTTCTCTAAAATTAAATTAAGGTGATTCAAGACTCTATAAAAAGTTAAAAAAATATCTACAACTGGTATTTTGAGTTTTCAATGATTTAGGCAATATTAAGGTTGAAACACAACGTGAAATTTCTCCTCATGCAAAGTGGGTTTTTATCTTATGTTTTTAATTAGTTATTCCTAGATAGGGCTTGCAATATCAGAGGGGTGTGGGTATGCTTATAAGTACCCTAAACTTGTATTTGCTTATTGAATAAATTTTTTTTTTATTTTAATTTGCCTTAAACAACAGTTAAATACAAACGGATAAGAAAGATAATAAAACAAAATCATTATCTATTACAAAAATACAATATTAGTTTATATGGGCAGAACAAAAAAATGTTGGTCAGTGGAGGCGAAAAAAAAAAACTTCAAAACGTGATAAAAGAATATTTATAATAAAATATGAAATGGTTGGAATAAATTGTATATCATCGCTTATTCAAAAAAAAAATGTATATCATCGCTATTAATATTATATTTATAAATACTTTTTTTTAGAACGACATATTCATAAATACTTTTTAATTTAATTAGATCAACTCTAAGTATTTTATATTAATTTAAATACGATAATACACAATTGACACTTTTAGATTATATTAACTAGATAGTTCATAAAAATGAAATTTTCTTTTAAAATATTAACTAGATAGTTCAAATTGGTCTTTTGACTTTTAATTGCACTCAAAGTAGTCCTCTGACTATAGTAAAACACTGAATTGTCAATTTTACCCTTCATTTAAACACCCACTTAACACCAAAACTAACATATGACCATTTTGGCTTAAAATTCAATAGTCGGAGGACTACTTTGGGTGCAATTAAAAGTCAATGAACCAATTTGAAAAAAAAAGTCATAGTCGGAGGACCATTTTGGAAATTAACTCCTATTTTCCAAATGCATAATTTAGCATCCCAATGCACAACTATAATTACAGAAATATCACCGCATGTTTTTAAAAATTTCAGTCATGGGTCAATACCACCCCCACTGAAGCTCAAACCCATGACCTCCCATTTGGAAGAGCCACTTCGTACCACTAAACCACAAGGTCATTAAAATAAAAAAATTATAAATTACATTTTTTTTTAATCTCTAAGTAATAATAAAAATGTAAACTTAGTCACAAATTATCATGAATTGTAAATTGTAATAAACATATTATGCATATACAACTAATATATTATGTACTTGCAGTTAATAAATTATGTACATGCAGTTAACATATTATGTGTCTTTAACCACTGACACTTAATAAATTAATTACAAGCATATAATATAAATATCATTTTGAATCAAAATTCACAATGCAAGGTACACCCTGCCACCCTAGTCCATGGTATAATTTGGCCACCCAAACTTGTAACTCAATCATAATAAAAGGTTTTTCCACTTTTGGTCCCTTGACTTTACTTGTGCTGACAAATATGATTCATGACTTTTATTCAGACAAAATTAGTGCCTAACTTCAATTTCTTTTCCACATTTGGTCCCATTTGACCAAGAATCCGGCCAACCCACCGGAAATTTACACATCTCTTGTTTTTCTAAGGGTACGGTAAATTAGTCTTTTCTTGCCCTTGTAAAATAATACGTAGTAAAAACTAAGAAATATTTAATTGCTTCATTCTCATCAAATTAAAGTTGCTTCCTATTATTTATTTATTTATACCTCCATCCTCATCCTATAAATCAATGTCACTGCCAATTTCTTCCCGAAGCTTCTCTGCTAACTGATATTTGCGTCTGCTCGACGGCGGTGATAGAAAAAAGCTTTGTTCGGTAGAGTAGAGTCATCGCGAGAAGCCATACAGGGCTCTCTGAAATGTATATGATCTTCAAGCTCCTGATCATCGGCGGCGAGATTGTTGAAGAAGAAGGCGAGTGGGAGAAAAAAAGATAATTTTCAAACATTAAACAAGGACTGTTGCTGAAAATTCTCTCCAGATTGTCCGCTAAATGTATGTATAATGTAATTTTGCAGATATAGTGTAAACTTGCATGTAGATTTGAGAAGTTTATAGTGTAGGTTTACGGGATATATATTTGATTCGTGGAATTTATGAGAGGATTCTGATTTTGTGTTTGATTTTTGAATACTATGTGCTATTATGCAGTGCGTAAATTTCGGAAGAGCGATTTGGATTTGGAATTCACCGAGAATGGCTGCGAAGACGATGATGATGAGGAAGGAGGCGGCATCGCAGGGAAACGGAGCGGCGGCGACAGCGACGGCGGCGAAGATGAACGAAGTGATGTTGTTCACAAAATGCGAGTGCTGCGGACTGACGGAAGAGTGCACGAAGGCGTACGTAGCGAAGGTCCGAGAGCGGAACCAAGGGCGGTGGATATGCGGGTTGTGCGCGAGGTCAGAGCGGCATATTGGCAATGAAGAGGCTCTGAACAGCCACATGACGTTCTGCAAAAAGTTCAAAGCTCAGAGGCCGCCACCGAGCAAAGACAACAATGAAGCAATTAAATATCTCTTAGTTTTTATTATTATACATGGCTAAAAAAGACTAATTTACCCTTAAAAAAACAAGAGATGTGTAAATTTCCGGTGGGTTGGCCGGATTCTTGGTCGGATGGGACCAAATATGGAAAAGAAATTGAAGTTAGACACTAACTTTGTCTGAAATAAAAGTCATGAATCACATTTGTCAGCACAAGTAAAGTCAAGGGACCAAAAGTGGAAAAAACTCATCATAATAATTAGACAGTACTAAACTTGCACCTACCCTAGAACTTGAAAAACCAATATTTTTTCATTTATAAATGCATCCATTAATCACATTAATATAGGACTGAACTGATTTTCATTCTATAGGACTGAACTGATTTTCATTCTATGAAAATATCATTCATAACTAAACTTATCAATACAACCATATAAAGATGGACCTTAGCTTATTCATAACTTGCTGTTGACTAGCAGTGCAGATATTGCATCAGAGGCCTTCTTAGTTTTAGATGAACCTTATTTAACAAGGATAATGTACATTGCAGCAGCAACAGCTGTACACTGCAGTATCTAGAGTTCAAGCTCCTTCTCATTTTAGTCAGAAGTGATTAGATGATCTAATGGAGTGGATAATGGTAATTGGTATCTCCCCCCCCCCCCCCCCCCCCCACCCCCCACCCAACTCCATTCAAGTTACAAGGCCTACTATCACAACTAAGATGTAATCAAATCAACAACTTCCTGTGTGGGGAATGAATGCAGAACTAGTAATATCTGCAGTCAAAAGTTCCTTGCATTTTTCATAATAAAGGTAGTTGAATTTCTTAATTCCGGGGAAAATATAATAACTCGGTCGTTCCCTTTCGCTGATCAGCAGCACGGGTTAAAACAGAAGAAGAAACCCCTCTGTTCATGCTCGATTGGGGTTTTTGGTGTATCCCCCGAGTCATCCCTCTTTGCCATTAAAGAGCTCGTGCCGGGAGATTCTGGGGGTAAGACAGCGTTCTCCGACGTGAAAATCCTTTGTGGTATTGCGGGTTCTGGTGGTGAAATTGCCGAGAGAAAATGCAGAAGCATCTGTATTATCTGAGTGAAGTTGGGGCGGGCGTTTGGATCCTCTCTCCAACATGAAGTCACAATTGCAGCCATATCCTCGGGGAGATCCTCTGCACTTGGTCTTACATTCTAGAGAAACAAATAAGCAAGAAACCAGTTTTAAAAAACTCTAACTAATTTGTAAAAAATCTATGTAAACAAGAAAACCCAATTTTTCAAGACTATAGTAAAAAAGGAGAAATGGAAGAAGACGGGCATAGGCAACTAATAACCAAAAAAAATAAAGAGAATTACTTTAAAAGCAGCGGCATAGGCAGCCTGCAGATTCGACATGCCCTCAAATGGTAACTTATTATGTATCAGCTCCCATAATACAATGGCAAAACTGTAGGCATCAACTTTGTGATTGTAATGCTTTTTCTCTCCATGCCTTAGCGTAACAGTGCTGTAGAGCTGCCACCATAGCAAAGCAAGTACCATTTCAGCTCTAAAGCCCGAGCAAAAAAAAAAAAGAAAGTGAAATGGCCGTTTTCATCTACCTCTGGAGCCATCCAGCGATACGTTCCAGTCTCAGCCGTCATCATCTCTGTCAACGACTCTTCCCTTGCCAAACCAAAATCCGCAAGCTTAATCATTTTGTGGTCTGCTGTTAAGAGCAAGTTCTCTGAAGGCAAAGAGCATATGAAAGATAACTTCAAAAAGAACTGTTAAGAGTCCCACATTATTAATAAAATAAGAGAGAACATATGGGTGTTAAGAGTCCCACATTAATAAAATAAGAGAGAACATATGGGTTTATAAGGCCATGAGTTAGACTAGTTAATTGGTTGGATTCAATCTTTTAGTGTGGTTTTGCCCATGTGCAGGACTAAACAGCAAGCCAGTTTTACATATTATCTATTTCTTACTTCTCAAAGATGGATGAGCTCACAATATGCAAGGTGGGAACATTAACAACTACCATTGTCATTTCCTTTTTTTCGTTCTTTGAGAGAATTTTCCTAGTCTATGCAATTGCCAATTACACGTAAATGTAACTATTACCAGGTTTCAAGTCACGGTGGAACATTAACAACTACCATTGTCATTTCCTTTTTTTCGTTCTTTGAGAGAATTTTCCTAGTCTATGCAATTGCCAATTACACGTAAATGTAACTATTACCAGGTTTCAAGTCACGGTGGATGATCCCATGAGAGTGTAAGCATTCCATTGCACGAGCAATATCAAGTGCAAATCCGATAGCAACACACATATCTAAGCATCGGGGCCGCAAGTTCACCAAGTACTTGCGAAGTGTGCCACCGAGCAGTAGTTCAGTTACAATGACCATAATAGGCTCCTTGCAAGCTCCAATAAACTGTAGACATTAAAGTTTGAATATGAGACACTACCAACTCATCATTCTTCATATTGAAAATAAATTTTGCAATTTTATCGAATCCAAGCAATGGAATTAGCATTTAGCAGTCAATTTGCAACAATGTAATTTTTGCTGGAATACAACGCTTGATATTAAAATGTAAAACCACCTTCACTAAGTTCTTGTGCTGAACTCTGGATAACATTGCAACCTCTCTCGCAAACCGGGCTTCCCGCTTAGCAATCTCCTCTGGCGTCTCTCCTCTATGAACAATTTTGATGGCTACATTCTGGTTTTTGTATCTGAAAGGAACTCGGGGAGATACACACTTAAAAGATTACACAATTGTATCCAAAGTAGAAGTTCAGGCAACTCTTATCAACAAATCTTAGCAAATTCTAGCACCTCCCCTCTACCAAGATTCAAGAATAAGACCAAATATGGGACACTATGGATAGCAAATTGTACCACATCCCCTCTAACCACAAGGTCACGAGTTCAAATCCCAACCTTCTTGATTCGAGCCGGTCAGCTATGGAAAACCTAGGCTAGTTTACCTCCTTTTGCAGCTAGGGTCACAAGATGGGGTTTACCCAAGTTATTGGTGAATCACAACACTATGTTGAAAAAAGTGGAGGATAGGATTTGCTAACTGGCCAAGCTTTTCTAGATCAATCAAAAAAAAAAAAAAAAAGCATTGATCTTAAACATTTCTTTACATGAATGTTTTTACACAATGCTTCAAAAAGGAAAGTCCAGAACTTCAGTTGAAAGCATACTCTTTTAATTTTGAAATTCAAAGTTGAAGAAGCATGATAGAAAGAGCAGAAAGTCAACTTACTTTCCCTCGTATACCTTGGCATGAGCTCCCTCGCCGATCTTGGGCCCAACGAAAAGAAGCTTCGGATCAACCAACCACTTTGAGTCCAGATTGAACTCCTCCTCGGAGTAGAACTCATTTGCAGATCCCATTTCCACACGCCCAAACCAATCCTAGTACTAGCTACCACATTTATGATTTATCCAACTCTAAACCACCAAAATCCAGACCCGAAAATCCGTACACCCTGCCCGAGATCAGTGAATCCTAAGCATAACCCAATTCTTGAGGTAACCAAAGAACCAAACCCCACAGGCTCATATAACCCAATTCTTGAGGAATAACCAAAAAGAAGTAAAAAGCATATAAAAAAAAACTCTGGGTCAGCAGCAAAGTAGATCAATGGTTATGGGAAACAGAAGATTGCCAAGATTAAACAATCAAGGAAATACCCATTCCGTACGTTTAAAAAAAAAAAAAAAAAAAAAAACACAAAATAGAAGAACGGCGGAGTGGTTTTACTTAGAGGTGGTGTGTGTGTTCCTGATCTGCTGAGCGACAGGGGAAGTGTTACTTGTAAGAAGGAGATAAAGGCCGAGGAAGGAACAGTGGGTTGTGGGCGTCGATTATTTTGTCTTTTCAAATTATTTTAAGGTGTCCAAAATAGGGTGGGTGGGTGGATAGAGGACATTGAAGGGCAGAATGGGGAAGACAATGAGAGAAAAAAAAAAAAAGATGTGTACTTTTGAAAAATATTTTTTGTCAAGCATCTTGTGCTCAGATGGCATGTAGTGATCTCTCTTATGTCATAAAATCGAGTCACAGTAGAAGCGTTGTTGACTCTTTGCGGAAAAAATAGATTAAAAAAGTATATTTGAACATATACTACAATGTAATACAGTCAGTAACATTAAAAAAAAAAATGAAATATGTTTCTTACCCCTTTTGAATATCACCTAAATTTCTCTTGTGATGTGGCTTTTATTTATTGAGTGTCATTAATTTACTAACTAAACACTATATTTTTAAAAAAAAATTAGTAATTAAAATTAACTAATGACACGTCACACATTATGAGGGTTAGATTGGATGGAAAAAATATAAGAGGTATACTATATATATATATATATGTCCATCATACAACATTGTTATTTGGGAATTAAAAGAAAGAAATTTTTTTTACAAATGATTAAATTTCTAATCTTGATGGTCCCTACGCCCCGGCCTGACAAAACATATAGAAAAAGTTAAATTACGGTAATTTAATGGTTCAGCATGTAAGGTCAAATGTTAATAGTAGTTTGGTATTTTTATTATTTAAATAATATTTATTATACTATTGAATTAAATTTGTACGGATAAAAAATAAAAAGTAATAATAAAACTATTGTGGTTGCACATGCACATGGAGGTGGATCCTCATCCCTCACACAGTTGCAGTTGGGGGACATCACTCTCACACTTGATTATCAATGTTACCTGTTGGTGTCTGGCCGGGTAACCTATGAAAATGATAATGATGAAGAAATAATATAGATTTTGACATTAAAACTTTTCAAACTCAAAATTAATCAAGGTTCAAAGAAATGTTAATCATAGATTTGTTGACATGAACGAACAAATTAATGAGATAAAAACAAGTTTGAAAGTCGTACAAATTTCACTGTAAACACATATGCAACTATTCAGTTTTAGTTTAATTTCAACCTATAACCTTCCTTCTAAATATGAGATGAGCGCAAGTGTGTGCTGCATTGGTGCATTTTTTGCATACCTAATAGTAAATTCGCACCAAACGTGTGGAAAGCATTATCCACATTTGAACTCGTATATATGTGTGTAAAATAAATTATAAATATTTTGTTCAACCATTAATTTAGACTTTTAGTTGAAATGGAATGAAATAATTTTTTTAATTTACTATTACAGTGAACCTTATGAAAAGATTATCAAATTCAAAAAATATATGGCCCACACAGGTGAAGGCACGTTAAGTTACTTTTTATATATATATATATATATATATATATATATATATATATAAACATAATAAGTCTCAATCAAAGTTATATCCCTCATTTATGTCCATATTTTTAATGTTAATCATTTTGTACATTGTGCTTCTAAAGTTGTACTATACAATTTTTTGGACAAAAATACCCTTACCGTTATAACTTCCGTTATCTTTTCCGTTACTTACCATGCACATGAATCTACCATATCTTTTCTTATATTCTTTAATTATAACAATATTTGTAAAACATTATATATTCATTATATATTAGATTAATATAATAAATAAATTTTATTTCACTTTGATTTTAATTAGTAAAAATTTGTTAGTTATTTTTAAAAATATAAATATTGGGCATATGTTTTTGCGCATCGCGCATAGAAAAGACTAGTATCTACTAGTACTATACTATACTAATAAGAACCCAAGAGAGTTAGGCCTATAATGGGTAGAAAAAATGGCGGTCACAGATTTTAATTAAATGAATGGCTCAGATTGATTAAAAGATTGATCAGATTTAAATTTTACACTAAAATTTCCTAAAATACCCACACACCGTTACTAATTCCGTTAAAATTTTAAGAATTGCCGTTCACCGTTAACTTACTCATTGATTTCAATAAAAATAAAAAATAAAAAAATAATAAAAAAAGGTCTTAGGTTCGAACCTCATCCTAATCAAAGTTGGCATAATTAGTACTCTATTTTACTCTTAGAATTATGTGTCCACAATGCCTTTATTCAAAACAAAAAATTATTCATTATCAATAAATTAAATAAGAGAAATAATTTTATTAGTTATATTGTCTTTATTTTTCTTCAATATAAAAATTCTTTATATTCAAATTTATTAATTGATTATATTCGCTACATTATCCTTACAATGTCTTTATTCAGTGAAAAAAAATTATTAATTATCAATAAATTAATTAAAAGAAATATTTTCATTAGTTATATTGTCTTTATTTTTCTCAAATGTAAAAATTTTTACATTCAATTTCATCAATTGATTATATTCACTACATTATCTATTATCTTTTTTGTGCACTATTTTTCTAATTAAATATCAAAGTTATAATACAAAATAATGTTATATATTTATTTACCAAGTATTTTATTAATACCATGAAAAAATTAAAAAAATATAATTAATAAAGCCAACCATATTAACTACTTGAGAGATTTTGTGACAAAGAGAGTATTCAAATCACACAACAAATTGAAGTGAGAACTACCTCGCAATGTCCTTGTTGACAATCAGCAGTTAGCGGTTAGCGTTAGCGGATTATACTAACGGATTTGACCAGCGAATTTATTTAATTATTAACATTGGGTAGAAAAAATGACCGCCAAATTATTAAATCAATGAATGGTTCATATTGTTCAGGTTTTAATTTTTTTCTTTTTAAGATTTTCTAATTTATCCTTTATTATATGATTATCCATTTAACTTTTCCGTTAATTCACCGTTAGTCTAATTCTAATATTAAAGTCTAATATAGAATTATAACTACACCATTAATCTAATTCTAATATTAAAGTCTTAATAGAACTTAACCACAAATCCTAATGTCGGAATCTCCTCAAACAATATTAGTATATATTTAATATTTTATGCCATAATTTTTATTTGTTCTCCCTTATGTCCCATATTTGGTTTCAACCATACCTATACAATTATTTTATTGACAATTATAATCAATCTTGACTATATTATCATGCATTTGTAAACTTAAAATTACCTATTTAACCCGCACGGGCTTAGCTCAATGGTTTAGTGGGTAGTATTTGGGAGAAGAGACCAAGGTTTAAACCTCGGCGGCGGCAGTGCGGGAATTATGTCCAAAGTGGGCAGATTCCTTGTGCGTATCAGCATTTGACCCTGTCTGCTGAACCATTGAGTCACCGTGATTTACAACTTCTCACAATGCTCTGTCGGGTCGGAGTATGGGGAGCCCTTGGGGTTGGGGACTCAACCTTTTTGGGTAAGAATTACCTATTTAAATACGCAAATTAAACCTTCAATTATCTATGCATGAACAATTTCAATATAATTATGCAATAATATACTTTAAAGTACTTATTTTAAAAAAAAAAACATTGAGCATTGTCCCAGTCGCGCAATGCGCGTAAAAAACTAGTAAATCTAATAAGAGTCAATAATGTTAAGCATTTAATTATAACAAAAATATAGGTAGTAGTTGTTTCTTAAAATGAATGGTTCATATTAATTTAATTTTAGTATTTTTTTTATTTACCCTTTATTATAATATTTTCTTTCATTGAATAACCCTAAATTCTGTTAGTATAAACTTTAGTAACGGAATATTTCGTTAACTATTTATTATTCCTAACATACTCATTAATTTATATAAGAAAGCTCTTAGGTTCGACCCCATCCCAATTAGAGTTGCCATAATTGTTAAACATATATTATGAATATGTTAAAATATATTAAAAATATATATATAATATAAAATTTAACATAAATTTTGGTTAAATAATTAGCCCAACTAAATACATAGCATTCAAAGTTGAGCATCAAAGATTATAAATCAGGAACTTTAAAAATCATTTAATTTTCTTGAATTCTTTTTATAAAAAAATTAGGTTAAGTGTTTTTTTTTTTTAATTTTATTCTACGTTTAATTAATCTTCTTTTGATTATTTATAACAAAACTTAATATTTCAATTATGCTTTTGCATTATTGGAATGATTTAGGTCATTATAGTATTAATATTTTTTGTATTTTTTAATAATGGTACAATTGTACATTACTTTACAAATATTATACTATTATTTTTTTAATAGACAATTAAATCATTGTCAGACCAGCGCGGCCTAACTACAAAGTTGTTGATCATAAATACAATCACACATGGACTCTAAAACGGTAGGATCATTTTCCAAATAATTGACACTGTTAACATCCTGCTAGCTCCAATTGAACAAGTTTACACATCATTTTATCAATTCATGAAAACTTCTAAAGAAATTTGTAAGTTAATTTTTACTATATCATTATAACAATCCTTCTATATATTAAAGCCATATAGCCATGGCCAATCAAATTGCAGTATTTTCCCGCCTAGTGTGAACACATTTTTTTATAAATAGAAATAAATAGAGATAGAGATTTGTCAGATATCCTCTACTAAGAAAAGAATATTCTAGAAAGCAGTCTATTTATTAATAAGTTGTTTATATTTCCAAAGAAAAAATAATGACCAGATATTATTTTTAAGGAGTCTTTTCAGTTTTCAATGAGTCTTTTCAATTGTTTAGATAGTAATATATATAGCGGCATTTGGGTGTTCAGATTTTGAAGAGCTTTATATATATGAATGAATAGTGCAAGGCGGTGGCCAAACTCACGGAAGGGAGCCAAAGAATCCGAGACGGCGGCGAGCGTTAGAAGGACGACGCGGAGAGAAAGATAACAGAGACGACCTATATGCTAGAACGAGGGAGCAGGTGGAGACGTTGGTGGTCGCCGGCCGCTTTGTTCTGGGCGTCTCACTTTTGGCAGTCAAGATTAGAGTATGGTGAGAGTCAGAGGCAAGAGGGTGAGAGACTGAGACTGAGACTGAGAGAGGTGAGAGGGTGAGAGTCTCCTCTGGCAGTGGTGTGAGAAGATGCGGTGATAGAAAGGCTGTTTCGGTGCATGGCAAGGGGTGGTGGTCCGGCAAGGATGAACACTCAATGATTGTGCAGATTGGAAATACATAGAGGTTTAAAGGAAGTGGTTTTTTTTTTTTTTTTAATTGAAGCATAACAAATGAGAGAAAGGGAGATACATTTTCAACATTACCAAGATGAAAACAAATAGGTTCTAAGTTGGGGATTTGGCTGCAGCATATGGCCATGGATAAATATGATAGAAGTTCTTCTCTAACTGCATTGGTTTGTTCAGGTATGATCATCTTGAATCTACAATAGACTCATCATCAAGGAAGATAATTTAGATGAGTTTTTTTTGTTTTTTGTTTTTTAGGTAATCTGGAAAGTCACCTTCAAGAAAGGTAGTCTGTTTTTATTTCACTACTTTTTTTAAGATTCATGTTTATATGTATATTATATGTATATTAACAATGTTTGCTATAAGAATTTTTTCTTTGATGTGTAGTTCCATAGAAAGTCACAATGCTATTCCATCTGTTTTGAAGCCCTACGGCCATTTATCTGATATTTATCATAAAACCAATAGTTTATAATTTCATATTTTCTGTGATGGGTTGCTGTTTTTGTTTTTTTTTTTTTTTGTTTTTTGTTTTAAATGGGTTGCTGGTTTTTAGTTTTAGGTTTTATTATTATTTGTTTGGGTGTTTGCCTCTATCTCCTTTGTCAACCTTAAAGTGTGCAATCATGGAAGCCGAGCACCATAGATGAGAACCAGTTTTACCTTTATTTTAAAAATGTGGTTAAGTTTTTTGATTTGCTGCCTCATTGACTCCATGATGATCCTTCACAAATGTGGTGGAAGAGGACCGATGTGCATACTGTCAAGCAAGGTAAAATCTTCATATTGTATTTTTTTTTATAGGGTGAAATCCTCCATATTGCAGCCTATATAATGACCACTCGGATGAGAAGATTTGCATGCATAACACATTAATACTTCTTGCAGAGCAGAAACCTTTCCAAAATGCATTCTTGATACATACTTGCACGCCAAATTCGCATCTACACAATAGAAAACCTATAATAATTAGTTTAGTGAGAAAATGTGAGGACATCTGACGGAGGACATCTAACTATAGCAATGACTGCCTATTCATGATGAGGTAAGCATATCTTATTTATTATCTTTTTAATTGTAAGCTGTATTATTTGTGAAAAATTTCTATAAAATGTTTTTATTTTATTTTATTCTATTAGGGTACATACATTTTTCGAAGGATAGATACAGTGAATGGAGTGGAGTGATTTTGGAATTGAACTCAAGTAGGATCAAAACACAGTTTGAAGTAATTCTTTTAATGTAAAGGAAGCAGGTAATTCAATAGGTTGGAAACAAACGCATTTACATAAAAAAATTATATATTAAACAAACATTTTATTTTATAAATCAGTTTATTGTTTACTGAAATAAAAAAAAAATTAGGTTATTGGTTTAAAAAAATGAGATTAATCTACTTTTTATACTTACAATTTTATTAAAAACGAAAAAACTTAAATATTTATGATTTATTACAATTTGATTGTTCATTCTAATACACAGTTTTGAGAGAAATAGTTATTAGATCAGTTACTGAATTTTTGTTTTTAAAAATTTAAATCAGTTGTTAAATTAAAAGACTGGGCATGCACAATACTTGCGCAGAGATGAAAAAATTTAAACAAACTGATATAAAGTAATTAGAAAAATAATATATTTTTTATCTTCGTTGAAAACAAAAAAGTTAACTCGAAGAATTTTATCTCACTGAAAAAATACTATTACAGATATGGTGGAGTTTGTAAAGTAATCTGTAAAATAAAACAAATAATATGAAACTAATATAAAGTAATTAGAAAAATTATGTATTTTTTTATTTTCGTTGAAAATAAAAAAGTTAACTTGAAGAATTTTATCTCATCGAATATTTTTTTAATTGTATTATAGATTTGGTCGCGTTTGTAAAGTAATCTGTAAAATAAAACAGTACATATTTCAAAAGTGATTCTGATTATGGTAATTTTGATTTCACGAGTGCTTGATTTTGTTAAAGATATAAATAAATGTCTAATTGAGGTAGAACTATGACCAAAACAAAGTGAGTAAACACAGATTCTGTAAAATGATGATCTAAATTGCAGATTAAATATAAAAACATAAGAAATGGAGAAATTGACTTAGCTTTTTGTATGTCCGAATTTTTTGGAGTTGTTTATTTATGTTTAGTCATAGCGTCTAATCTAACACCGGAGAATTTAATAGAATGGAAGATGAACGGAGAATATTAAAAGGAATCGCAACAAATTGGAAGAAAAAGGGAGGGATCAGAAAGAATTGTAATGAAGAAGATGTGTCGCCCCGTCGCGGTCTGCAGAGGGAGAATGCAATGACAGTCAAATGGGTTAAAAGTCTTGATATGTGATGATAATGAGAATTTTGTAATTACGACTAAAAATGTTGTATATTAAGAAATCTTTAATAATTTGTATTTTTTGAAAAATAATAATTTATACTTTCTTTATCGTTTTGATAATATTATTCATCTAGCTAATTTATTTTAATTTCAGATATTTTCAGTTGTATTTCTATAATTAGACTTATATTATATTAGTTTTATATTATGTCCTAATACAATTTATATTAATTAATTTTTGAAACTCTTCATTATTATTTTCAAAAAAAGAAACTCTTCATTATTCAATGTGTATTGTTATTTGTATTACCAATGTATGTTAATAGCCGTGATTAATAGTGATGGCCTGATGGAAGAATCCCTAGGCTGCATCATTTAATTATACTACCTGAGTCTCCAATAACAACCAATTAATGTATTCTCTTCAAATAGGATTTGAACTAAATATACCGACTGAAATCAATCATTATAAATACATGTAAAGAGAATACTTTCAGGGTTTCGACTTGGTTTCATATTACAGTTGGGCAGAAAGTATGATGTAATGGGTAAGTGTATTTAATTTGGATTATATATATATATATATATATATATATATATATACACACACACACATACATATACATATATATACACGCACAAAATATTGATGTTACTCATTTAAAAAATAGATTTTGATACAAAATATGTTATATTTAAAGTTTAATCTGTTGAATATATTATATTTAACTGCATTAGAAAGATAATAGTGGTACTGGGTATTAATTGTATAGTATTAGCATGTATATAGTTTTATGTTTTTTTTTTGTTTGTTTAAGTATTCCTCGTGTTTGTTATAACAATTGGGTTAATGATTTCTTTACTTTTTATACTCTAAACAAATTAAATCATTTATGATCTACATTAATTTATTTAATTTCAAGTCATTTTTGAGAATTTAAAAATAAAAAATAAAATAATATAATAAACCAACTATTACAGTATTACTTTAACCAACCATTTGATTGATTTATGCATTATTTGTATGAAAAAAAAATATTGTTATACATCTTTTTTACATTGAAAAAAATAATATAAGCAAGTTATATTGCATACGTTATATTATTTTTGAACTTTATATCCATAATTATGAATAGTTTTAGAAACGGTCCCAATATTTTACTTCTTACACATTATGCATTTTGGGCTCAGAAAATGAAAATATCCAAGGACAGTCAATTTATTTGCATGAGCATATGGATATCGGTAATCGCATCAATTCTCAAAATGATGACATGCCAATTCAAGGTGTACAATTGAACACTCCGACAAGCAATGAGTATCCAAATGGTCTCAAAATTTTTAACATGTGGCGACTCTAGTGTTTGTTTGAACACTACACAAAATGTAATTTACAAATAAATTTTCAATATCATAACCTATTTTTAATAGTATTCTGTATTTATGTAATACTAATTTTACATCTTACAATGCATTCGGTTTTCAAAAAATATTTATACTTCAATTATAATAAGACTAAGAATATACATCTTACAATATTTCTAATTTTTAGTCCGTGCATCGCACGGGTGAAATACTAGTATCTATTGTAACCATATATTTTGAATTATTTATTATCATCCTCTATTGACAGCAATTGTAGCAATTGTTATTGACAAACTCTCAAAACAATTTGTCTCAACAAGGAATAAAAATTAAAAAATAATAATAAGGGTCAAATAGGCCATCGAACTACACAAGAAAATGCAATTAGGCTATTGAACTCAAAAAGAATGCAATTGGGTCACTGAACAACGTAAAATGTTGCAAATGAGCAAAAAATGACCTGTTTACTTGTTAACTTGCTGATGTGGAGATTATCATGTTAAAATAATAATTTATTATTATAATAATAATTTAAAATAACAAAAAAAAAATAAAAATAAAAAAATAGGTTTGCTGCAGAAGACGAAGAGCTCTTCGTCCCCGGTCGGAAACAAAGAAGTTCTTCGTCTCCAGCAGCGGAGACGAAACGGAAAACCTGTTTTTTCTTTTTTTTTTTTTTTTTTTTTTTTGTTTTAAATTTAGTTTGTTATTTTAAATGATTAAAATAAAATTAAAAAGTATTATTTTAATATGGTAACCTCCCCATCAGGTAAACAAGTCATTTTTGGCTTAATTGTAACATTTTGTGTTGTTCAGAGACCCAATTGCACTTTTTTTGAGTTCAATGACCTGATTGCATTTTCGTGTGTAGTTCGATGACCTATTTGATCCTTATTCCCAAAAAAAAATCATTAATTTCATTATTGTTGATGAAAAGTGTGTACGACACTTTATTGCGCTTATTAAATTAAATAAATTAGTAGCTACAACAAAAAATAATACATATGCATTGAATTAATTTAGAATTAGATTTCTATAATGCTTTATTTAAAAAAAATTATTCATTATAAAAAAATTTAAAAGAAATATAATTTCATTAGTTATATTATCTTTATTTTCTGCAATTCAATGATTATTTACCTTCAATTTTATTAATTTATTATATTCACTATATTGTCCATTGTCTTCTTTTTACATTATCTTGTAATGAAATATCAAAGTTATCATTTAAAAAAATATCAAAGTTATAATACAATACATGTTATACATATTTATTTACCAAGTATTTTATACAAATATAATAAATATTAATATTTTGTTCAATACTTTCACATGATAACCTACAACACACATCTCACAACAAATTGAGAAAAATTACCACTACTAAACATCAATAAGTGTTTGTATGTAAGATAAAGAGTTCATATTACAACTAAAATCTCAGTCATATACATAGAAGGCAAATCTAAAGCTTCCTACACCATAATCTCATTGCATGATGAATCCCTCTATGCTGCCACCAGTAACCTAATTGCACATGACACACTACCAATAAAAAAAAAGGACATGTATTGAAGATGAAAACAATGACAATGCTATCCAAAAGATAATCAAGAAGAATTAGAGAAATTTAAACCGAATTAAAAGTAGTATTTATTTAGAATATCGCTTTAAGACTAAGTATTTAGACTAGCGTTATTACAAAGTTGCAAACATTTATTTAAGTGACAATTATAATCAATCTCTCGTATATTATCTTGAGTTTATATACTTTAAATTACCGATTTAAATAAACAAGTTCAACATTTATTTACCCTTGCATAAGCATCTCCTATATAATATTGCATTGATATACTTTGAAATATTTATTTAAAAAATAGTCATTGGGCATTATTCCATTCGCGCAAAGCGCGTAAAAAACTAGTATATATATATATATATATATATATATATATATATATATATATATATATATATATATATATATATATATATCCAAATATTAGTTTTAGGGGTTGTTTGGTAAATAGTTGTTAGCTGATTAGATTAGTAGGTTTAACTTGTTGATAACATTAGTTGATGTAGAAAAGTGTTTGGTAAATTAACTGTTAGTTGATTACATACAAATAACTTTCTCAAAAAAGTTGATTGAAAAAACAACATTGAGTAGCTTTTTTTTTTTCAGCACTTTGGAGCAATAAATTGTTACAAAAAGTTAATTAATCAAACACTCATATAGATTATTTAACCAAATCAAATAGCTAATAGTGTTCAAATAAGTCAAAATTGACTAGACTAACTATTTCACCAAACCAAGCCTTAATCTTTTAAATGATGAACATTTTTTTTTAACATGACGAGCCCATATCGTTGAGTTGAGCCAACGGGTTCAAATTGATGAGTCCACAAGCCATACTAAACAAAACAGACTTTGAGCGTGTCATTCTTGAAACAAAAGTCGTATATGTCAGTTGAGAGTTTTTACGGGAGGTGCTAGAAGGACTTGGATTCCTTATCTTCTTTGTTGATTGGATTATGGAGTGCGTCAGAACAACTTCATTCTCAGTCTCTGTTAATGGAATGTTGCATGGTCACTTTGAGGGCAAGCGGGGTTTGCACCAAGGAGATCTAATGTCTCCCATGCTTTTCACCCTTTGCATGGAATACCTCTCCAGAATGCTGTTGGTGAAAACAAAAAATTCAGAGTTCAAATTCCACCGGAGATGTGCAGGTATGCGTGTTACCCACCTTGCTTACAGCCTCTGTGGAGGTTTTTATGCGTGCCCTTAATGAATTTGAACAGACTTTTGGACTTGCCATTAATGCAAACAAGTCCAAATTATTCTCTGCTGGAGTGCTTAATGACCTCTCCTTCACTCGTATCCCTGTGGGGTCCCTCCCGGTTCGCTGGGGTTCCACTGGATGCACAAAAATTGAAGGTGACAAACTATTCACCACTCATTGACTCCATTAACAACTACTTTGCTGCTTGGAAAGGTTGTACTTTATCTCATGCAGGTAAGATTGAACTGCTAACTAAGGTGATCCAAGGTGTCATTGCTTATTGGCTACAAGAGTTCCCTCTCCCCCTACTGTTATTGAACACATCAATTCCATATGTCGAAAATTCTGGTGGGGGGGGGGGGGGGGGGTAAGCAAGAGGGCACTTGTGGCATGGGACATTATTTGTAAGCCAAAGGATGAAGGTGGCATGGGCCTTCGAAATCTAAAATTCTGGAATTATGCTTTCCTAGCCAAACAAATCTGGAACATTCATTCCCGAAAGGAATCATTATGGATCCGATGGATCCATGACTACTACTTGCGGAATGATGACTTCTGGGAATGGTTGTCCGGAAAGAATGAATCTGCACTCATGCGGGGTGTCGCCAAGGTTCGAGACACTCTCTTGAATTCGCTAGGAGGCAAGGCTAGCTGCATCAACAAACTGTCCTCTTGGGTGGGTCTAAAAGGCCTCAACACCTCAGAGGTTTATGAAGCTATTCGTGTTAAAAGCCAGAAATCCTTTGCCATGCGATTCATTTGGAAAGGCTTCATCCCCCCTAAGTTTTCTTTCTGTTGTTGGTTGTGTCTTCATGGGAGGTTATCAACAAAAGACAACATCAACTTTATAGAAAAGCACTGCTTTCTTTGCGGCAATGAACCTGAAAGTATTCCTCATCTCTTCTTTGCTTGCCCGTTCTCCAAACAAGTGTGGGAAATTGTTAGAGGTGTCATTGGTATTCAAAGAAACGCATGCTCAATCAAAGGGGCCATTAAATGGCACAAAAGGGATTCGCGAGGTACTTGTCTTCGGTCCAAAGCTGGAGGCTCTCGCAATTCTGGCTTCAGTCTTTCACATTTGGCGGACGAGAAACTCTTTGTATTTTGACAAGGTGGCTGCTGACCCGGCTCGGACAAGCTCCATGATCATCAAGAACATCTTCGAAGTGATGTTCAATCTCTACCCGGGTGGTTGGCAGCAACGAAGTTCACTTTTGAGAAGCTACGTTTGTGGAGTTCTGGACGGGAACTCTTTGCCACCTTTGGATACACCACTATAGGAACAATTGAATCTTTGGTGGCGCGTCAAGCTTCCATAACTGATTCTACCACGTAAAACCCACTGGGACTGTCCCCACCCTACCCTCCATCAACCTTTTGTACCCCTATTTAACTGTGTACTTACCCTTTAAATCACCTGGCCAATACCACAAGTTCACAAAACCTGGGCAGATTGGGATACTCCTGATCAATTCCACATCCCTTTCATCCAACAAATCCCTCAACACATTGTCATCCCAACCTAACCTGTCTACCCTCATTAAGCTCGCCACCTTCAACTCTTCCAAAAACGGAAGTGGCGGCGTTGCCACGTACAACTCTTGCCTCAGAAGCCAAAGATAACCCCATATCGGTGTTGCTTGCCCCTCCCCAACCCTCCTCCGGACCCCCTCCACTATCAAATCATGGGCTACTATAATATTCCTCCAACAATAGCTCATATTACTACCCACTGTAGCCTCTAGAAACAAGTCCATCCTATAATGTCTAGCTTTGTAAACCCTACTCACTAGAGATGCAGTATTGTTTAGCAAATGCTACCCATGTTTCACTATAAGTGCCACACTAAACTCTGCCAACCTCGCGAAACACAGACCTTTGAACTTCTTGGGCACACACAACCTATCCCACGCCATCCACCGAATACCCCCATTGCTCCCTCCCACACCAACAATCATTCATCAACCTCTCTAACCTGGCATAAAAATCCCCTAGTATGAGAAATACAATCATCATAAATATAGGGAGTGCCTGAGCCACACAGTTCAACATAATCTCCTTTCTTGCCCTAGAAACAATGCCCTATGCCAGAACCCCAACCTTTGCCTCGGCTTGTGCTCCACATATGAGAACACTGCTCACTTATTATGCCCAATGAATGATGGCAAACCGAGATACCTACCAAAGTCATCCGCCCTACCCACATTAAGAACACCCTACACCAACTCCCTACAAAGCACATACGCATTCTAGATATACACCACATTAGACTTGTTGAAATTGATAGCTTGACCCAACACCAGCCTATAACGATCAAGGCATTCCTTAACAACCACTGCCCCCTCTTCATTTGCCTTAAAGAAAAGCAAACTATCATCAACAAAGAAAGGATGTGACATTGAAGGGGTCCTACGCCACCCTAACCCCATGAATATGCCCCACCCATTCAACCTCCCTAATGAGATACAACAGCCATTCCGCACAAATTATAAATAAGTATGGCGAGAACGGGTCCCCTTGTCTTAGCCTCCTCATAGGGACCACCTGACCAACCAATACTCCATTCACCAACACATTATACCTCATAGTGGCCACACATAGCATCACCAACCTAACCTAGCTATCCTCAAAATCCAACCGTCGTAGCATGTACTCAATGAATTTCCACTCCACCCTATGATAGGCCTTAACCATATCTAGCTTCATACCCACCCTACCCTCCTAATCTGCTTGCGTCTCAAGTAATGTCACACCTCCGCTACTACCAAAATATTATCCATTATCAGTCTTCCCGGAATAAACGCACTATAAAAAACATCAATGATCTTATCTATAAGCGACTTCATCCTATTTGCAATTATCTTCGCCGTGACTTTATAGAGCACATTACGCAATGTTATCATATGCAAATCTGTGACCAACTCTGAGACCCCCTTCTTGGGATAAGCACAATATTGGCCTCATTCAACCCCTTATGAAACTCCACCTCGCCCAAACAACCCAATACAAACTCAGACACATCCACCCCCACTACTTTCCAAAAATGCTAATAAAAACCCGGGTTCATCCCATCTGGGCCCGGAGCTTTGTCTGGGAACATCGCAAACACCCCACTACTTTCCAAAAATGCTAATAGAAACCCCGGTTCATCCCATCTGGCCCCGGAGCTTTGTCTGGGAACATCGCAAACACAACAGCCCGTATTTCCTCCATCCCCTACGGCCTTCCCAAACGCTCATTATCAACCTCCCCAACCAGCACTTGCACACCCACAAAATCATGTAATCTACTCGTACCCCCCTCCATCGTATGAAAAATACCCTTGAAATAGTCCAACACCAGCCCAACCCCCCCCCCCCCCCCCATCTCCCTCCCCTCCACCCACTAACCATCCTCCCTCCTCAGTCGCAAGAACTTATTCTTTTACTTTTGATGTGTAGCATACCTATGAAAATATTTCGAATTAGCATCAACCCCACCGAAGCCAATGTTGTTTCGCCTTCTACCACCAATACACATTCTCCCCGCCCTACCACATAGCCAATTCAACATCCACATGCCTAAATTCCTCCAACGACTTAGGATCGCAAGTTCTTAGAACAAACAAACGCTGCTTACACGACGCAATGTGCCTACTAAAATTCCAAATCTGATCTCCTCCCCACCCATTCAACCTCTGCACATAGTGCGCTAGCCTCTCCTACAATCCCTTTCCCACTAACTCCTCCCACGTTCCCTTTACCACCTCTCCACACCCTTCATCCCCCAACCAAGCCATTTCAAACCAATAATGATGCACTCGACTCTCACTCGGTCCCTCAAACTCCAACAGAATGGCATCATGATCAGATATATCATATATACGTCCTCACATGTCGCACTGCCGCATGCGCATGTGACTCACACCACCGAGAATCAGCTAGCACTCTATCCAACCGCTCCTCCACCCAGGCTGACGTACCCCTACCCCTCTCCCAAGTAAAGCCATAACCCTCCATCTCTAAATCCACCAGCCCACAATCCTCCACCGCTTGGCCAAAACCCCAAATAAGACTTCCTAGACGAGGATGACTACCCTTCTTCTCACTCTAGCTCAACAAATCATTAAAATCCCCCCCCCCCCCCCCCCACCACCCATGGTAAATCCGACCTACCTCTCAACGACTGCAAAAGATCCCAAGATTGCAGCCACCTCCCCTTCTTCGAAAACCCATAGAAACAAGTTAATCGCCACATGGACTCCCCATGCAACGCCATACCCACATCCACATGATTCATAGAGTAGATGATTAGGCTCACAAACCCCCTCACCCACCAAAGCAGCGCCAGCCCACTCCCAATACCACACTATCCACATAAAAGAACTCATCAAACCCCAATCTCACTCTCAATTGCTCCACCCTTTCCCTCCCTATCTTTGTTTACATAAAAAATACAAAGTTGGGTTGCTTCTTAGACACAAAGTTCACCACCTCCTGAACTGTACGTGGATCACTTAAGCCACAACAATTTCAACTTAATATACTTATTATAAACAAGCGGGCTTGAATCTCAAGTCTTGCCAAAACCAGTCATGCACCCTCATCAACGATCATTGGCTTAGTCACCCGTACAACCCCAACCGTTGAATGGATTTAAGGTTTACTTGATAATAAATCACACAATTCCTTAAATAGTATATTGAAATCAAATTCCATAATCACTCAATTCTTGTAAAAAGTGAACATTGTTGCCTAATTAAGAATTATAGTAAAAGACACAAAATCAATTTTATAATTATTACGGAGTATAAATTTTTATTGTTGAGTAAGTTTGCAAGTGGAAAATTAGAACACTTACAAAAAAAAAGTTAAGAAATTGACTCAATTTTCTAAAGTCTATCCGCTTTCTTTGTTTCTTTCTTCTGTGTTGGGACGGCGGGCGCGAGCAGCGAGCCGTTGGGAAATGTATGCGCTCAATCTCCGTCCATCAATATACGAGTTCCCACGCTCGCCCAATCCCAGATCTTTACCACAGCTTCACTCGCACAACTCTACTTCCTTCCCTCTGCACCCACAAATCCCTTCTCCCACTCGATTCAGTCGGATTCCCATCACTTCTTCTACAACTTTCTTTTCTAATTTTCCGACGGATTCTCCGGAAAATGATGGAGACTACCTCAGCTCTGATTCAACTCTCAATGAGACCACATTGCCGTCTGGTTCGTCATTCCTTAATCTTATTAGTAAATTCGTATTAGTTAAATAAATAAATATGTTATTATTTCTGCACTTAAATATCGACCATTTCTCAAAATGAATCAAATTTGTGTAGGCAAGCAGTTCTTGGAAAACGCCTCGTGGATTGGTCTCGCCACTATTACTAGCAAAATTATGGTGATCTTTGTTTTGCTATCCGTCTACTCTATGTCTTTGTTCTCTCTTTTTCCCTCCTCATAAGAAAGGTGGAATTTGTATCTATGCCTATTGCCTATGCAGGGATTACTGCGGGAAATTGTAATGGCTTCGGTTTTCGGGATTGGGCCAGTAGCAATTGCATTTAGGTACATTTATCTTCTGTAGAATTGTTTTGAATGCTTCGTTTTGGCTGTGTTGCATGCTTTCTTGAGGAAGTTGATTTTAATACTTGAGCCAAATTTATGGTTGAGAGTGAGCTCAATTTTAGATATGCTTGGGTGCTGCCAGGATTTGCTGCATCTGTCCTTGGTGGTGAGTTCCTGAGATTGACGCAACATCATTTCCACTGTTTGTTTTAAATTGTATATTCTGCAAGTGAGCCATGATTAATTTTGGTTTCTTTTTTGGTCCTCTGAGGGAATGTTTGCATAAAACTTTGAAAACCCATCTTTCTAATATGTGTTTGTATACTTGTATACCTTTATCCAATATATTGCATACTGAGATTCATGTAGTTTTTTCAATTTGTGAAGAGGTTCCAACCTCTGTTGTTACATCATATCATAATGTATTATTCAAAACATTCCAATAGAGAGAATGCGGACGGATGAGGAAAGCCAATCTAATTTACAATCTCTCTCTCTCTCTCTCTCTCTCTCTCTCTCATGTTAACTAAAATTGTAGAGTTCTGGGGTGGTGTTTACTAGATAAACATATTATATGGTACTTTGTCACTTTAGTTGAAAACAAGTACAGCTGCTTTATCACTGCCTTTCTATTCTATGCAGGTGTAAATGGTCCAATCCATATTACAATGACTACAACTCTAAGGTTATGCATTGTCTCTCACTCTCTCCTGACAACTGAAGTTGTTATTCATTCATTGTCATTAAAATTTACTAGAATAAATACTAAGTATAGCACTCTCTTACATATACCACTGTAGTACAAGAGAATAAGAGATAGATTGTTACCAGTGTTGCATTAGGTTAAGTGATTACCGCATATTGATAATGTATGGAACTCAGTGAAAGGTCTTAAACAATTTAGCCAAGTTCCTAAATAGTTGTTTTCTTTAACTTTCTCTGTCAATGTTCTTCTGGGTTATCTTAATTTTTCATTTCAAGCTTCTGATTCACTCATCAGTAAACTTCCCGAGGAGCGTCAAAAGAAGCTATTTCAGCATACAAGTATCATCTTGTTCCTGGTATGCAAGCAAATTAAGCACTTGTATCATCTCATCTTCTGCTACTCTTAATTATGATCTAACAAGTAATGGTGCCACACAGGGAGGAAGTGTTTTTGCTGCTCTAGTATTCATATTTGCTGAGTTTATAATTCATGCTTATGCACCTGGGTAAGGTACTAAGGTTGAAGAGAGCTTTTCTCTAATAGAAATGAGAATAAATTTATAGGATTTAGCATTGCTAGGTGACTAACTTAGCCTACCATTCATAACATATGTAACTAACAAAATACAAAGCTGCATATCTGATTATCTGATTACTAAACTGTACTTTTATGGATTTATCTGATTACTAAACTGTATGGAAATTTTAAATGAAACTAATTTATCATTTGGGGCTGACCTATTAAAGCATATTTAGAGCCATGTATGTTCCTGGTGATTATATGTATTTTTCTTTTCCTTTTTAACTACGGAGTAATTTTTTTTATTCAGTTTATGGACCTTGGTAGACGGTGAAACAACTAGAGAAATAGCTATTAAGCAGGTAATTCTGGATTATAGAAGCACTGCTCATTTGGTTTTGTTGCTTCATTTTCTTAAGTCTGATGTTCCTCTATCATTCATCTCTTTTCAGTTGAAAGTAATGAGTTCCTGCATAGCTGTTGCTGGACCTATCGGACTTGGCTATGCATATATGAGGTACTCATTGTAATTTCAGTAGTTCATTGCAATAGTTATATGTGCACCTAACAATCTCTTCTTGCTCGCCCATTTGTGATTTTGTGGTTGCTTGAAACCAGTACAAGGGGTAAAAATGTCCTTCCTGCTATTTGCCCCACACTTTCTAGCTTGATCCTGATTGCCAGTGTGAGTTTCACCTTACAATTTTTTGTGCTCTTGTCCACCATTTTCTGCCAACTGAATTGGGAGATAAATCCACTTTTATGTTTCTTGCAGTGCATCTTTTATACTTTCAGTGGACAAGGAAATGCTCCTTATTATGGTAATGAAGGATTTCATTTATGTACTATATCCATATCCATATCCATATTCCATGTAACTGATAGTTATATCCATCTCAAATACATTATACAGGAGGGATTCTTTTGTCTTTTGGAGCTGCATTTGGCTTGTTTTTGCAATGGGTAATGCAGGTATCCCTCCTTTTTCTCCTCTTCAACTCCCACATCCCTTTCCCTTTCTAGGTTTGTAAGGTTAAGCACATTTATCTTCGTTCTTGTATATTGAGTATCTTTCTCACTCCTTTTTCTCCTAGTATCTCAGCTTCCTTGATGTGCATATGATATAAACTTATATGGATATGTCATCCTTGGGTTTCAGGCTCTAGTGCTTAAGGGAGCATGGCGTATCAATGTTCCATATCCACAGATGGATACATTAGCCATCTATGATGTCAGCAAGGTAAATGCCTTATGTCCTTTGCCTAGAAATGTTATGCTTATTTAACCAGTTGGTTGCTGCTTTTTTCTAATTATGCTATCATTTTTTTGTGCATAGTTTTTCTCATTGCTTCTGCCAGCAACATTTACTTCCAGCTTGGAGCATATTGCATCATTCACTGACCTATGTTTTGCCTCACGTGTACCTGGTGCAGTGGCAGGTCTCTCATGTAAGTTCTAGTTAAGTGATGTTTGAAACCACTCAACCATTGTCTAATGTCTATTAATCATGATTTCATTCTCTCAATTTTGCATGAACTCTTTTAAGTTTTTAAGTTGAATTTTATGATATTATGGAGTATTTCACTATCTAACAAACTTGAGTTTCAGATGCAAATCTTTTGGTGACTGCACCACTTGGACTACTTTCAAGCACAATTTTACTGCCACTTTTGCCTACTTTCTCCAAACTGGCAAAGGTGCTCATGTGATGCATTTTCCAATTGTAATTCGGTTATGCAATGATAGCTTATTTTATTTTTTATTTTTTGAATTTTTTCCCTGTCAGAGTGCATCCTGGACAGACCTCACCGAAAAGCTAAGAAGTGCTATTCTGCTATGCATGGTAGGTCTTTCACTGGGAAATAAGTAGTAGACCCTTTCGGGCTCCCTGGTTTGCTTATGTATACAACTGCCTGAATTCTGATAATCTTGGGCATTCCCCTTTCTGATTTGGTGCAGGTGGTTCTATTACCCATCTTGTCAACTGTGTCCACCTTAGCAGAACCAATAATCAGAGTCTTGTTTGAGCGTTTAGCATTTAATTCCTCTGCAACTTCTCTAGTAGCTTCACTTTTTATTTGTTGTAAGGATGTTCAGTGGAAATTTTTACAAGGAGCCCTATGCATATAATTTTTATGAATGCTCTCCAGGTACACATAACTTATTGACAAAAAATTTTGTTATGCAGATTCTATTGGCACACCATTCTTCATTGTTAGAGACCTGTTAGTTGCAGTCTTTTATTCCCTTGGAGATGGACAGAGGCCTGTTCTGGTTAGCATCAGTGCCATTGCTCTAAATGCCATACTGGACTGGTTTTTGGTCTGCAGATATTTCCTCGGAGGACAAGGGCTGGTAAGGTTCTTTATTTAACCACTGGATGGAAGAAAGTAAAAGAAAGGTTTTGACATTGACTTATTTTACATAAAGGCACTTTCAACGTCAGCCACAGCTGCACTTTCAGTTATTCTGATCCTTCTTCTTCAGAAGAAGCTAGCAGGTAAATTCTTGAAAATTGTGTGTCTGCAGATATTTCTTTGTTTATAAGAGAAAGGATTGGGTATTGCTAGGATACCCCGACAACCCGTGAATGATAGGGTATGAATATGCATCTCAACCTATCATGAATATACACATCAACTATTTTTTAAAATCATCAATTTTCTAAAAAATAGAGCATATGTGAAAGGAGAAATATGATAGGGAAATAATGGGGATCCAAGTTGCATGATCTTGGGAGCTAAAATCAAGGAATTACATGTTAATTGATTGATTATCCTCAATTTATTATTGCCTTTTCTATATTTTTATAGACTATAAATAACAGATTCCCTTAGAAGGGAGGGGCAAGAAGGATTAATTCTTATTATAATTACTATAGTATATCAATAAATTATTGTTTAAAAATAAATAAATAAATAATATAATTAATAAGGGAAAATGACACTTTTTCCTCCTAAGTTATATACTTATAGCACCTTTTCCCCCTCAATTATTTATGTAAGCACATTAGCCCCCTCAATTATTTTAAAAGTTGTGGTTTTTCCCCCTGATATATTAAATTGACATTTCTACCCTTAAAGTAAATATTTTATTTATTTTACTTCTCCAACAAATTATTGTGTATATGTAGCAATGACCACGGTTCGGTTCGAACTGAACCGGACACTATAGCAATCGAATTAAAAGTTTCCGGTTATGATTCAGATCTAGAATCCAATATTTAGATTTCAATTTATTAAATTTATGAACCAAAAAAACTGGATCATGAACCGTGAACCGGCGGTTTCGGATCCGGTTTGTGATTTTGAACCGTCTTTATTTTAAATTTTATTTTATTTTTTATTTTAAAATAGTCTAAATTCAACAATAAATGTATTTTATTTTTTCAGTTCGGAACATGAATCGACCATTTCGATTTGTGATTTTAATAAACTCTAAATATCGCGTTTTGATTCTAAATTGTAATTGGAATATTTTGGTTTGGTTGCTATAATATCTGTTTGGTTTGAACCAAATTATAGTAATAATTTGTTGGAGAAGAAAAATAAATGAAATATTTATTTTAAATATTTATTTTAAGGGTGAATATGTCCATTTAACATTTTAGGGGGGAAAAGAGCCACTTAAATAATTCAGGGGGGAAAAGTGCTATAAGTATATAACTCAGGGGGAAAAAGTGCCATTTTCCCAATTAATAATTAACAATTATTTTTATTTATTTGTTTAAATATCTACAAAAATTAATTTATTATTCGTTAAATGTAATTATTTTGTAGTTAGTAATTAATAATTATTATATTATTAATGAATTGTTTTTTTATAAAATATATGGATATGGATGTGGTTATATGTCTTTTTACATGTTAATCATTAATCATAAATAGCTAATTTTACCAAACATCTCTACAAACTGCAAAGACAATCCACTGGTTAAAACTGCTAACATCTAACCACTAACCTAATCGCTGATTGTGCCTAATGCGGTATCCCAGAAATACACAATATTTATCTTTCTCAACCGTGTCCACATCTATCCAATTTGTTTCTAGTATCATTTTATGTTTTTGGTGTAAACTTTTGCAGGAGTATTCCATTATGCTGAACTTATGTATCCTGCTTTTCTTCTAAGCATTTGTTGCCTCGTCTCAAGCCTTACTACTTCCATCACTCATGATTTATTGGTCCAAATGTTGACCTCAATCTGCAGGAAGAGGTTTGCCCCTCATCAATTTTCCAGCACAGCCCTTTTAAGATGTGTTAAGCTTTTCAATATATGCAATTTCTTTTAACCTGGGGATCTTGACTGTCTTTTTCAGGTTAGGTAGGGTGGTAGAAGCTTTATCCATTTGTTTGGCCAGTGCTACTGGAATCATCAGCTTCTTTGTTCCAGTTATATTGCTTTATTTTTCAGGATTTAAGATGCCTGGTTTATCAGGGTTGCTGGGCTGGTTAACCAATAAGCCAGAAACTGTTGCTTAATTCTCTTGCAATATGCCAAAAACAGAAAGCTCTGGAATCTGGATTATCATTGGGTAGTTGGTAAGTAGTTGTTAGCTGATTGGGCTAGTGGATTTGAGTAGTTGATAGCATTAGCTGATTTTAGAAAAGTACTTGGTAAATTGGCCGATAATTACATGTAAAATGACTCTATCAACACTAGGAATCAATTGGAGTTATTTTTTTTTTTTTTAAAAAACAATAACATTTTTGTAAATAACTCAAACTTTAAATTATTTTACCATATATATATATAATGGTTTTTTAATATTATAAAGTGCACTTTAGCAAAACTACAAAGTGCATTATTGATAAATCGTGAAAACTAAACTAAAAACCAAAACACAAAGCTAAATCATAAATACTATATTAAGACTGGAATGAGGACGGGATTGGAATGAGAAACACAACAGGACGTGAATAACTGAATAAGGAACACAAAAGAGATTTTCTCTCAACAATATAACAAAATACATAATATAGATGCTATAAAAATACTAGTAAAATGTTTCAAGACTCTTAAGAATATTGTCAATTTGTTGTACATCTAGATCCTAAGACATGGAAGCTCAAAAAAGTACCAACGCCAAGAAAACTCTACATGACTGATAGTGCAAACTTGGACAACCTAGCGACGCTTGTATATGCAAGGCTTGAGCTCAGGCCAATCAATTTCCCTTCCCTGCAACTTTTGCTTATCCTGCAATCAAAAGGAACCCACAACTAAATACAGGCACTCACTTCACAAAGAAACACAATTCGACTTCTGTGAAACCTGGAACAACCCAAAGAATATAACACTGTCAAATCAATAATTTACGAGTAAATCTTATCACCTTTTTCTTAAAGTAGAGGAGTACAAACATCTTATTGGAGAAATCCTGCACACCAAACATAGTACTCAGAAGTGATTTGTAGATTACCATTTATAATGAGAACAACAATCTGGAGAAAACATGTATACCTTAAGTACGGACGTATATCCAAGTTCACATACAGCTTTCACAAACTTCACAGGGTCTGCTCCCCCAGTATTTGGATCAAGTCTGCTCTTTACCTCGGCTATCAGGAGCCACCCACTGCATACACTCATCCACAAATAACGTAAGAAACTATAACATCAAGAAACCTCAAGATTTAGTACTTTGAATACCCAGGCTTAAGAACTCGATGAGCTTCTTGAAGATAGCTTGAATAGTTTATTCCCATCAGTGAAAGGCAAAACACAGCAACGTCCACAGAGGAGGAACCCAGAGGAGTCTGCAATGAAAAACGGGAAATTTAAAAGGAAGCCTGGCCAAATTCAGATAAAGACCAAACTCCCAGCTTATTCTAGACACTTAGCATTTCAATGTATTCAAGCAGATAATCGGAGGTGCATTCAGATAAACTTCAATGTCCACTAAAAGCACATACATCTGACATATCACAGGCTATAACCGAAGGATCATTTGACACAAGATCAATAGAGAAAACTTTATTCTTCACACTCCTTGAGAGCCGTGCATCTCCTGAAATGATAGAAGAACAAACAATATTGGCAGCAGTAGAAGCCACAACTTGGTGAAACTAAACTATCAAAGAATGCATTATATATATTATATATACATGGGGTTAGGACCATGCTTCTCAATTCTTACCACAGCCAAAGTCAGCCACTACTAAAGAAGGGTCGTGATCTTTGAGCCACTTCATCATTATGTTAACTGGCTGATCAGGCCAATGTGACATCTGTTCTTGGTACCCTGCATGATACTGGCCAGGTAAGTAAACATAAGTTAAGTAGAAAGCCAATAGATACACTGAAGGATGAACTGAGAAAAGAAAATTTTCATATCTAAAACATGTGAAAATAAAGGAAATTCAGATAGGATTACTCATTTGCAATGACATACATGGAAGACTGAAGTATATGCACAAGGACTAGCATTGGATATAAAAAGAAAATCAAACAGTGGTCGAAAAGCAAATAATACTTTATACTGTTTTTCTTCAGTACTGAAAACACAAGAGTGCTCCCATCAACAAGGATGTAATTACTTAGCAAGCATGATGATCATGCTAATTAGAGCTTGGGCCACAATGAGATTATTATGGCCCTGTTTGGTAACATAGTTAGCTTATCAGCCAATTTGGGCTTATTTGATCACTATTAGCTGACCACGGCAAATTATGCCCTGGACCTGTGTCCACAATGCCCAAAACGACGTCGTTTTTCAAAAAAAAACGCGTCATTTAGTTTATAAAAAAAAAAAAAAATCGCGCGTGTTTTGCCGTTAACGGCGTTATTTTTTTTGGATTATGAATGTACAATTATGCCGTTATGAATGTGCAGTTATGCCATTATGAATGTACAGTTATGCAGTTATGAAATTATGAACATAGAGCTCTAACATTATGAACTTACAATTATGAACATATAGTGATAAAATTATGACCATGGAGCTTTAAAATTGTGAATATAGAGCTTCGAAGATTATGAATGTACAGTTATGGAGTTATGAATATACAGTTATAGAGTTATGAATCTACAGTTATGGAGTTATGAATCTACAGTTATGAGATTATGAATCTACAGTTATGAGATTATGAATCTACAGTTATGAGATTATGAATGTACAGTTATTGATCGAATTATGAACAAAGAGCTCTGACATTATGAACTTACAATTATGAACATATAGTGATAAAATTATGAACATAGAGCTCTAAAATTGTGAACATAGAGCTTCGAAAATTATTAATGTACAATTATGGAGTTATGAATGTACAGTTATGGAGTTATGAATGTACAGTTATGGAGTTATGAATGTACAATTATAGAGTTATGAACGTACAATTATGGAGTTATGAATGTGCAGTTATTAACATATAATAATAAAATTATGAACATATACTTCTATAACGAAACGGTCTGAAATTTAGAAAAAAAAAAGGAGATAACCGTTACCCGTGTCCAGCGATTGTTAACTATTAGCTGTTTAACTTGGTTAAACATTCATTGGATTAATTAGCTTTCTATATAGCTTATTGCTCCAAAATGTTAAATTTTTTTGAGAAAGTCATTTTGCATGTATTCATGCTATAAGCTTACAACTAATTTACCAAACATCGTTCTACAATAAGCTAATGCTATCAAATACTCAAACCCACTACCCAATCGACTAACAATTATTTACCAAACACCATGTTTTGGATTTTGGATTTATTTACGGAGATTCGACATAGAAAGCAAACTTACCACACTAAACAACTGTGGATCTTGTTTGAAATAGTTGAGTGCCTCATCTCCACTGAATTAAAGGGACACAAAACAAAACTTTCATCAGATAATTTCAGCAAAAGGCTTAACTTTCATGCTAGGCTGTTATTACATAAATAAGAAGATATTTGTTAGAATAGCCTAGAAACAGGAGATAAACCGTTACGTATTAGGTTCAGTCATCGCCGCATCAAAAGCAGGGAAACTTACGAGCATGTGTAAAGCTTCTCATTAATCATACGGAAGTGTCCCCCTGACAATCTCGCCCTCATCTGCATAATCACGCCAATAATTACCAATTCCTCATATTATCGAAAGATAGATGGAGGGAGGAGGGAACCTTATCGATAAATGATGAAGTTTTGTTGGGTTTAGAGATGGTTTTGCTCTGCAAGGCGGAAACCGAGGATGAATCGCCGGATTTGTGCTTAGCAAAAGAAGCATTATCTCCGCTAGGAGGCGGAGAGGCGGCGGGTTTTTGGCGGCGCTTCCCTCTCTTCCTTTTACGATTCCGTGTGTCTTCCTTCATCACTGCTCGTCTGCTCCTCTCCGATTTCGGCCGACCTTCGTGTCTGTCTTGCCCGAGTGACTCTCTCAGGTAGTACAAATGGGTAATTTTTGGTCCTTTCTTCGGCCCACTACCCTTTTAATGGACTGCATAATTCCAATCGTTATACCTTACACCACGGCGCGCGTAGCACTTTGCGCTGCGCGCCTCCCAAAACGATGTCGTTTTGGGACCGTTTTAAGAGGCGCGGTAGGAAGTTGTTATGATTATGTATATTTGTTTATACAATTATGTATATTTGTCCATATAATTATGTATATTTGTTCATACAGTTATGTACATTTTTTATACAATTATGTACATCCAAATAAGAAAATTTGTATGTATTATGTTAAGAGTGTATGTGTATTATGTTAAAAGTTTATGTTTATTATGTATTATGTTAGATTATGTGTATTATCTTTTAAAAAGAGTATGTATATTTTGTTATATAATTATGTACATTCATGTATACAATTATGTGTATTCTAGTATAACATTATGTACATTTTTGAACATGGGTTTTTTTTAAAGAAAAATTAACTGCCATACACTGGGGTGAGAAATTTAAAAAAAAAAATTAAAATTAAAACGACGTCGTTTTGCATCTGGGCGCACAGTGCAACGCACTCCGTGGTGTAGGATATAAATTGCCGCATATGAGTGTTTGGTTAATCAATTTTTTTTATAATAGCTTATTTCTTCAAAACACTAAAATTCAAAAAACGGCTCAAAACAACTTTTTCGATCAATTTTTTGAAAAAATAAATTATACCTTTAAATGTCATTTTTCATTTAATCAACTAATATAGAGTTAATAACCAAAATGGTCCCTCAATTATACCGTAATTATCAATTTAGTCCTCAACTATTATTCTTACCTAATTTAATCCTTAACTATGTAATCTTTCTTCAATTTAGTCATCCGATTTGTTAACTAGTCTATTAGTTCAGGATTAAAATTAGAGACAAAAATATAATTCCATAACCTTTCTCCTTCATCTCCCATTTAACCGTGTCAAACCTTGCTGTTCCTTATACGGTGACTCAAGTGTTCACGTATTGATATATTCCTTGTGCTTCAGGAAATGCTCCAATATGATTCAGGAAATCTTCAGGAGTGCGTGTTGGGAAATAGATTGTTTAGTTCATTGTCTCCCTGGGAAGAGTTCTCAATGAACTTAATTGTGTGCAACAACTGCAAAACGTCGTTAATCCACAACCTCGGCACAGTTAAATGAAAGATGAAGGAGAAAGTTTATAGAATTACATTTTCATCATTAATTTTAACCATCAACAAACCGATAAGTTAACTGAGGACTAAATTAGGGAAAAATTACATAGTTGAGAACTTAATTGGGTAAGAATGGTAGTCGAGGATTAAATTGGTAATTACGGCATAATCGAGGGACCATTTTGGTTATTAACTCACTAATATATATAGCTAACAACTAATTTACCAAACATCTCTACGACCAACTAATGCTATCAACTAATCAAACCCACTAACTCAATCCGCTAACATCTATTTACCAAACACTCACAATATGTTAACGGAACTGTAGGTACATAATTTAAATGTCATTTTGAATCATGACCTACAATGAAATGTAGACCTTGGTCCATATGTGTGATAAATTATATCGTGGACTAGGGTCAACCTTGGTTCAAAATGGTGTTGCTTTATATTAAGTTTTAATTAGTGCATCATGTTTAAAACATTATCATATACTATGCTCATAATATTTGTTTTATATATTTATAAACTTAAACCTTAATATACATAAACAATAAACCACATGTATATCATATGTATTTTCATCTACACTATAATATCATAGTAAATTCATAATGTTGATTCTATATGTTCATAAAAAAACAAAATGTAATCTCTATAAACATTACACTACAAATAAATCCTTTATATAATAAAGCTATATGGTTTGGAAAATAATTAATGTTACAATTAATGCCACAACATCATTTATTATATAAAAAAAAAAAGAAAAAAAAAGCACAACATTTTAAAAATAAAATAGCTATATATTATATAATCATAAAAAAAATATACTTTTGAAAAGTAAAATAGCTATATATTATATAATCATATAAAAAATGTGTTCAATTAGAGTTTAAATTTACACATACAAAATTTGAAATTTGCTTTCTAAATGTAATGATCTTAGTTATTATTTGTATTGTGAAAATTATAATATAGATGAAATACAATTAAGAATAAATCAATGTAATTATGTAAATTATCTCTATAAATTTATTTGAATATGCACATAATTAGAGATTATATTAACCATACAAAATTATAATTTTAATTTTAACTTTAATTTTAATTGTAATTTTGTATTCTATAAAAATAATAAATACTTGACCAATGAAAGCTCAAAAATATTATTATATTAAATAATTTAAAATATTTTAATTTTTCTATTTTTTATTTATAATAACATAAATTTTTTCCCCTGCATCGCGCGGGTGAATTACTAGTCATGTTTAATAACATTAAGGACATATATAATGTAATGTCCATAAACATACAGATAAACCCGCTGAAATCAAACTTGTCGGATCACACATAAAATGCAGGCGAACGTGAAGTTATCTGGCAAATTATATCTTGCACCGCGGTGCATAATCAATTATGCACTACGCATCAAAACGATGTCGTTTTATTTTATTTAATGAAAAAAAACGACATCCGTTTTTTGCCGTTCCACACCCTTTCGTAAAAATAACTCTATTATTCAGTTTCATTTTGTATACACTGCAGTTTCAGTTCAACACAATTACAATTTCATTTCAATATACCTACAGTTTCATTTGATATTCATAGACCCAAATATGTAAAAATGTTATTTTATTTTATTTTATATACACTATAGTTTTATTAAAACACAATTACATGATCATTTTGATATAATTACAGTTTCATTATACAATATACACTCAAATATGTGAAATGTTATTCAGTTTCATTTTAAATACACTGCAGTTTCATTTCACCACAACTACAATATCAGTTTGATAACTCCAGTTTCATTTGTAATATAAAAATAATACGTGAGGCAGTATCGGTTTAGATATACTGTAGTGCATGTCAGTTGATAATTAACATACAAAAAGATACGCGATCCGCTAACACTAACAACGCGCCGTTTCTTTATTTAAAGAAACGACGCTATTTTAACCGCGGTCCACGATATAACGACCCAAGTTATCCAGTATGGTTTTAGAGCCCAACATGTCTTTGAACAACGCGAATGCATTGAAAAATGTGGGTTCTGGCGTAAGCTCGAATGATGGATTTCCAAAGGAAAATACTTTTACACATGAAGAACAAAATCTATGCACTTAATTAAAGAACAAAACAAAACTTGTGCACATGAAGAACAAAACTTATGCACTTAAAAAAAAACTTATACAGTTAAAAGAACAAAACTCATGCACATAAAGGTTCAAGGTTTATGCACCTGAAGGTTCAAACTTATACATCTCAAAGTTTAAAGTTATGCATCATAAATATAAAAAGTAATTTTGCTACTAGTTCAAACTTTGAGTGGAGTAGTCAAAGTTCTTAACCTCAAAAATACTCCGGCAGGTAATGATAACTCAGTTATTCATATCAAATATACATTGGAGAAAAAGGGCTAGAAAACAACACGATCATTACCTTTGGTGCAGAAGAAAAACAAAGTTTTAGCTCACTCGAACTCATCAACACTAGTAGTCTAGTACATTTACAATAATCCAGAAAATGCATGTATAAAGTTCCATGGGGAAAAGCCTACAATGAACAAGATTACGCGATAATAAGATATTGTTGTAATGCCCATGAGGAAATATATTGCATGGTAATCACCTTAACATGTCTAGTAACTAGATAGGAAAAACAAACCACCAGTGGCTGACATTACAAGCACTTGGATTCTAATCTCAATATATGAGATTCAGATCCTCAACAAATGCTATTTAAAAAAAAAAAAAAAAAAAAAAAAAGGTTCGAATTTATACACACACACACACACACATAATAGATACATACCTAAACCACATTCAGATGAATCCACGAATAACCTTTTGAGGGTCTAATTGCCCGCTGCAATAACTTGAAGAAACCGTAGACAGCTCTTGACGGCCCTTCCACTCTTCAAAGGGTTTCAACACAATTGGAGTTTCAATTACAGCAGAATCCAAACATAGCATTGTTTTGTAATCTTCATCGCCTAAATCTGGAAGGGCCTTGGATTTTTTGTCCCAAGGGTTCCACACAACTGTAAAGAAGAAATTCACATTTAAAAAAAATAAAATAAAATCGTGTTATCAAAATCAATATGTTTGAAAGCTACAGGATTAGCAATACGCACCTGCATCTGGCATGCCTTCTTTACGGAGAACAAAGGTCCTCTTTTTCTCGTGGTCTATTATGGCAATTTTTGTTGGTGTGCTCAAATATGCTCGATCAATCTTACAAAAGAAAAAACATAAAATATTTAAGCTTACATAATGCAGTATATTTTGAGTAAATAATAATTACTTATTATCACAACAAAGGGAATCAAACTGAACTAAGAGCTGATTGATATCAGAGAAGTTCATGTGCAATCCACAGAATAAACAGAGGCTGAGCACAACAATAATACCTCACCATCGAAGGTAATTGCATCTGCCTGTTCTGTGTACCTTTCTCTCTCCAACATATTGTCCAAGTAGTCTAGTGTCTCCAACCCCTCAACACGGACTTCACTGCAAGTCAAACAGCATCATGCAACCTATCTGGAAAGGATAGTGAAGTACCTAGCTAAATTCAGCTACTAAGAGTAAAAGAAGAAGGGAGAATTCATCACAGAATGGATAAACAACAGCTTGAATGTGGGAAATTTACTAAAGTCTAAAACTCTTAAAAGGGAGAAGAGCAGGTACTACAAATTTCAACCTCAGAAGCGTAAAAGTAACATGTAAACCGCAAGGTAAACCTGATGTCAGACACGGACAAATAATTTTTCAGTGCGAACGAAAATGAGAATGGCTTGTTATCTGAATTCCTCACGTGAGGGATGAAAGTGAGCTTGCCCGCACTGAGAGAAATGCGTAGCCGCAACTCAAATCTGCAGTGGATAATTTTAAAAGCCATAAATTAGATAGATGTTGCGTGAGAATCAATGCATCAGCCTACAGACAAACATGTAGAGTAATACCTATGTGGCCAAGCCTTTAAATCTTCATCTGTGGATTTCAAAATGAGATCCACAGTTGACTGATTGTTTGCAGGGGGCAGAGGAGAAGGAGAGTTGTCCAATGACCACAATCTGTTTCTTGCAAATCCATGTTGTTCCAGTGGACCAAAATTTGAAAACTATAAAACATATGTTACAGTTAAAATTGAAAGACTTAGACAAGGATACAATTTCAAGAATCTTGCTAGTTCTAATAAAGGCCCAACCTGTGGAAAGCAGATGGGAACACCACCTCTGACAGCTTTTGGAGGTTTCCATAAGGCCTGTGAGTTAATGAAGGAACCAAATTTTAAGTGCATGGAAGATGAAAAGAATCAAACAAGAAAAAGAAGTAAGCCAATATGCAGGTGAACGAGAGGGCATAAGACTAAAGTGAAGCCCAAGTGTCTGCGAAAACATAGTATTCAATTTCTTATGGATTCTAATCCATTTGTGAACATAGTAGAGAAGTCTGGTTGGATAGGTCTTTTAGTAAAGAGATTTAGAGTATTGAAAGCTGTACCTTACTACTCATGAATAGCAGCTCTTCTCTTCGTTCATTCTTCCAAGAGACAACTTGTCCACCATACAAACGAACCTGAAGCAAAGGAGTCATAAAATTTGGTGATACAAACAACTTTGAGATTCCCCACAAAGTAGTTTCCTTGATTCTTGAAGCATCACACTTAAACTCACAAGCATAATCAAAGCTACAACGAATTTAGGTCTCTTCATAACATTTAAACTTTAAAGGTTACCACAACAGACACCTTTTGGAGACCAAATATATACAGTAAAGTCCTTCCAGATATATATACAGATATACTGAACTCTGCATAATTTTCAGTTCACTAGTCCCCTCTGAATCAGAAAATTAATCATTCAATATTGTCTCTATCCTGTTACAACTATTAATATCACTATATCAGTAGACTAGACATGAAAGAACAGAATTTTGCACTCATTTCATGAAGAATTTCAAACTGAGTGATGATATAGCACATACAATCGTTAAAAAAACAAAAAAAAAATCAAAGTTTTGAAGAAAAAGCACAAACCTCGGCAGTTGATCCAGTGGGCTCGGATAATATAATTCGTGAAGGCGATCCATCGACATAGGGTGTTATGTTCACTTGCATAGCTTTTGGTTGCAATTTTCTTCTTAATCTTCTGAAAATTAATGGGTACGCTTTCTCTCGTCTCCACTCCAACTCCAGGTACACCCTCCTTTATATGTGCAATGAAATTTCAACAAAAAGTAGGCAACCACTCAAAAGAAGGAAAACGCTCTAGAAACCCTAAATTACAGGGCAGAAATGCAAACAATAATCTGTTTTGGAATACTCTGAGCAGATGAGAAATTTTGAGGATAAAATCAAGCAATTGATCAACACTGAACATGAGATCGAAGACAAATTGAAGGAGGAAAATGCAGAGATTGAAGAGAGAAATCTTACGTTTTCTGCAGTGATTTGTATAGTGTTATTAAATCCTGTTTTTAATGGAAAATTGGCCTTTGCGTTTGAAGAACAGTCCACCAACTCCGACTTCATGAGAACGGAACATATTTATACTGCATGTTTATGCATTACAGATGGAAAGAGAAACGAATAAATTATTTGGATGTCTATCTTTTTAGTATTTGGTACATTTTTTTCAATTAAAAGTAAAATAAAAATATTTTAATATTTAATTATATATATTTTTTAAATTTTTTTGAAATGTTTGGCAAGTGACTGATAGCTGATAGCGGAGCTTTTGGTAATTGGCTGTTTATTTTTAGCTGATTGTATGTAAAATGACCTATAAGAACATAAATATATTGTGCTAATTTATTAACACCGGGTTCAATCTTGTGACATTCCCTCAAGGGGAGCCACAGAGGTGCCATCTAAGCACAAGGCGCTTGACATTATTATTATTATTATTATTATTATTATTATTATGAGTGAAATCAAAAAGAAAAAAATATATTATGATGGTTGTTACGGAAATAAAAAGAAAAGGGACAAGGCAAATGAAAAACATCAATAGAGATATAAATGTTAGGGATGAAAAAGGTAAAATGATAGCAGAGTATTATTCGTTGTAACGACATGGTGGCTCTGGAAATGGAGAAACGAGGCAATCTTCAATAACTCCAAAAAACCACTAAATGTTAAGATCTCCTGGATAAAACTACAGCTAGACGAGATTAGCAAAGCTTTCCGAAGGGCGAAAGGCGTATCATCCTATCCAGACCAGACATCGTGGAAGCAAGTATGCTGGACCAAACCTCCGCAGGAATTTGTGAAAGTCAATATAGATGGATCAGTTAATCCATCCACAGAAAAAGCTAGCTGTGGGGGAGCCTTTAGAGATAGCTCTGGGAAATAGCAGATGGGCTTCACCTACAGCATTGGCAATTGCTCACCACTAGAAGCCGAGGCATGGGCCCTCTTGAAAGGAATTCAATTAGCTTCATCAATGGGATATAGGAGAGCAATATTCAAAAGTGACGCAGAGGAAATCACACGATACATAAATGGAGAGGATAGACCAAGGATTGCGGCCCACAACATATTAGAAGCCTGCAAGAAGGAATTACGAAACATGGAGATTTGGCAAATAGAGCATATAGTTCGGGATCAAAACCATGCAGCGGACGCCCTTGCAAAGATCTCTGCCCGTCTCCCGCTTGGCTTGCATAACCTATGGAAGCCACCTGATGAAGTTCTAGGACTTATTGAAGACGATAGTGTTGGTGTGCCAAGATGGCGAGAGCTTAGTATTCCAAGTTAGAACAATTGTATTCTCTTTGGGTGTCCCCCTTCCAACTTAAATAAATAAAAAAAAGGTAAAATGATCATTTCATAATTAAGGCCAATCAGTTAACCAAAAACTCTATTCTTCTTAATTTTTTAGATTTTAACTTATTGTCCCACCAAGACTATGTGGTCTAATGGTATCTGGGTTGGACTTTCATTTGAAAAGTTGTAAGTTCAAGCCTCAGTGGAGGGGCTAATTTATATTTTTAGAAATAATTCAATACTATTAACTATTCGGATATGTATCAAAATTTTTCTATCATTGACATGGTAATAAAATCCTGTTTATTCACTGGTTATCTTAAATTGGGCAACCACACCTTGCATTAGAACAACCAAGGACCTTGTAGTCCAATGGTACTATGTTGCTCCCCTATGTAAAAGGTGATAGATTCAAGCCTCAATTGAGGCATTTGATGTAATAAGGTATGCCCTTCCTATAAATATAAATAACCTTGTATTAAAATAGTAATATATTTGCTTTGAAAGTAGTGGATCAGTGGATTGCCTCCAAACCGGTGACCATTTCTGATGGAGTCGCGAGGGCCAACCTGGCTAGCCGCAATCCAAACCGGTGACCATTTCTGATGGAGTCGCGAGGGCCAACCTGGCTAGCCGGTCGGCTGCAACATTCTGTTCCCTGCCAACATGAATTACTTTCCATTGGGCCAACCTGGCTAGCCGGTCGGCTACAACATTCTGTTCCCTGGCTACATGAATTACTTTCCATTCTTGAAGGTAGGACAACTCAAAAATGCAGGCAGAGATCAATGTATATGTGAAGTTTAGGAATCTTTTGCCACTCATTTTGGGGCTGACTATCTCCTTTGCGTCGAGCTCAAATATGACACACCTCAGCTTTCTGCGTTTAGCCATTTGAATACCCTTTGAGCAACGCCCAAGACTCGGCTTCCTCCGGCTGACTCGTCCTCAAACCAACCATAAAACCCTCAAGCCAGTTGCCATTCTCATCTCTCGCCACACCACCGGCCCCTGCAAAGCTATTTCGCTCAGAAAATGCACCATCTGTGTTTATTTTTACCCATCCTTGAGGAGGCTTAACCCAGCTAACCAATCTCCAAGTCAAATCCAAGCCAATACTGCCTGCCACTCGAGCTCGGGAGTAAGCTCTGTTAATTTCCACAAACTGCTTTCTGATCCAGTCAACTTTGGCCTCCAACGATCTTCTATGGTTATTGAAAGTAGCCTCGTTCCTCCACTTCCAAAGTCACCATAATGTAATGGCGAAGGAAATGCTATGGTCCGGGTGTCGGGTACCTCTACTCCAACCCAATATACCTCTATCAAACCATTGAGTAAAAGAACCTGCAAGGTCCACTTGGTGGTTAAAACCTGCAGCGAGCTAGACCTCCAATGAACAAACCTGCAGCGAGCCAAACCTGCCTTGAATGTTCATTTTAATATATTATGGATTAATTTTTAAATAGTATACTAAAAATGAATCTTCAAAAACTGGACATGCAGTATATTAAAAATGAACATTTAATATATTAAAAATGAATATGTATATCAAGGATCTATTTTGTAATGTGAATAATGGTCCACGATATAATGATTAGAGTACCATGGAGACATTATCTTGTAGTACCCAATACAAACATAAGTCTTATTATTCACTTATGGAGTCCTGGGCGGTATCTTTAGCAATTAATATCCAAAAACAAGGGAATTTAATTTATGAAAAAATAATTCCCACAAATTTCAGTCCAATTTTGAAAAAAAAAAATGAAAAATCCAAGACGTGTGACACTTACACATTACTTAAAATTGATTAACTTTCTCTTAAGAATACACTACTGGAAATTATGAAATTTTCGACCACCTGAAAGTGATCTTAAATCAAGTCGAAAGTCTTGTTCTGACCACTTTTGGTATCCGGAAAAACATTTGTTGCTATTTTCGACCACTTTTTAGTATCAACTTGATTTAAGATCACTTTCAAATGGTCGAAAATTTCATAATTTCCAGTAGTGATATTAGGAGCATTGAAGCATTGATTTTTCATGATACAATGAATTATAATGTTATATATGAATATCCGAACACTCAAATAAAACGTCCGGTGAACTTTACCAAAATGATAACACTTCGTAACTTTTGTAGGAATGTTGACCGAATTTAGTTGAAAAAAAAAAAAGATATTTTGTAAGAGTGGAAAATTAGGGGGCCGTTTACTAATTGGAAATTTCTGAAAATTTTTGGAAACTGAAAAATAGAAAATAGAAAACAGAAAACATGTTTACTAACACAGTTTTCAATTTTGAAAACTGAAAATAATTTCTGAAAAACTGAAACACACTTAAAAACTGTTTTCGAAATGGAAAACAGAATCATCTATCATCTATCATCTATTTAGTTATATGTCACTATAACCACATTACTATGATTATTCATCATCTTATTTTACTTATCACTATCTTCTATCTTTTCTACTTACTTTACTTATTTAAACATAATTTATTTGCTTACACTTTAAAGTTAGACATTATTACATTATCAAAATTAAGAATTAAACTCTATATAATATTTTAGATTTTGATTGAACTCAATAGATTATTAGTTCGAATATTTTTAATTATGTTACATCATAAATTCATAATACAAGTTCAGTCTAGATATCGGATATTGAAATTTCACATATATTAGAATTTAAAGTAAAAGTTATATATTAATATACATGTCATTCAAATGAATATATCCAAAAAATATTTTAAATATTAGCTCAAAAAAATATTAATATTATCTAAACTAAATTTTAGGTGAAAACTAAAAAATTAGAAAATAGAAAACAGATAACAGTTTTCAGTTAGTAAACAAGTTTTCTAAACGGAAAACAGAGAATGGAAAATAGAAAATGAAAACTGAAAAATTATAAAATAAAAAACAAAGAACAGTTTTTTGTTGGTAAACGGACCCTAGAGGTTTTGATTTGTTTTTAAAGATGGATTAAAACATTCTCAACACAAAGCATTTATAAAAGAAGTGAAATTCATTAGCACTAATGACATTCAAATTTGAATTTAAAATTCACTTCATAACTCCCAAAATTGTCAAAATTAATCAGATTAATTATGATGTTACAAAGTGAATTCTCATATTAAAATTAGAATTAATCACAATTAATTGCGAAATAAATAAGAATTAACTCAATAATTTTCAGTACGTTGTAGATTCAACCATACGAGTTGAAATAACATAGGTTTATGAAACCCTTACTGTCCACAACAATAAGAGCATGGTCATTTTATTATTAAAAATAGATGTCATGTCTAATAGTTTAATTTGGACCTTCATCGTTTGATTTTCTGAGATTCAATCTAAATAAGTAAATATAGAGTAAAATTACAATCTAAATATAATTGAGTAAAACGAGAAAGACAAAGACAATAACAAAGGCCCCATTATGGGACTCGTAAACTAAAAATGGATAATCACTATTGTTATGTGCATGGCCAATAAAACTATAGTCCACCATTTTAGTACTTATTTTTATTTTATTTAGTGTTGGCACTTGGCATCGTTACCTTTTGCAATACACCCACACTTTCAAATATTGATAGGAAGGTCTCCAACTTTTTTCACGACTCATAAGGAGTTTTGTCGAGTTTATTGCGGGGTACATCATTCAAAAGGTAGTTACTTCACAAAATTGTCTCACCCCACGTATTTTGGGGTAAACCTAAACTTATCAACATCACATTCATAATCTCTTTCAATGTGCAGTTTTTACGTTCAACGACACCTTCTGATTGGGGTGAATACAATGTTGTATGCTCATGTACGATACTGTTTTGCAAACAGTAATTACCAATTGGTGTTTGAAACTCACCACCTCAATTACTTCTAACTGCCTAAATTTTCCGATTAAGTTGGTTTTTCTTCTTCATTCTTATAAAGAATGCATTTATTAATGTCTTCGTCTTTGCTCTTAAGAAAATACACATATATAGTAATATCATGTGCTATTGTTGATAGAGGTAATAAAATATTTATTACCACCTCACATTTGTATTGATTTAAAATCACATACATCGCTATACATTAATTCAAAGATCTGTTTGCAAACTCAAAAAATGATTTTTGAAAGTCATTTTTATGATTTTTCCTTGTTTGGGTATTCAAAAAGAAAATATGGTCAAAGGAAAATATTCCTTTTGATCAACAGAAAAAATGTCAATTTTAGCAAAAAATGTCTTCCTAAATATTTAATAGGAAGACATTTTTTGAATTCTTTATTTTCTCATCTCTAGAGTATTAGAATAATGAGTGTCAAACAAGACAACTATGCATTACCTAATACTATACGCCATGGCACTCAATTAAGTCCTCAACTATTCAATTATTACTTAATAATTCACAAATCAATCAGACTTTATTAAGTAAGAATTGAATAGTTGAGGATTTTATTGAGTAAGAATTGAATAGCTGAGAACTTAATTTCCAAAACTTGATAGTCGAGGACTTATTTTTGAATTACTATAATCGAATGACCATTTTGGATATTTACTTTAAAACTGAGAATAGAAATGGACAACTTACTGTTGTATATATTTGTACGACAAAATTGAATAAGTAAAACTAAGTGGCTTGTGGTCCACTGATATCCGGTTTGTTCCTTTATATGGGAGGTCTAGAGTTTTCGCCTCGATGTAGGCGAATATTGTATTAGAGTTATCATAATTGACATGTTGTAATAGTTTATTAATATATTATTCTTAAAATGTACAATGTAAATGTCTCTCTCTGAAAATAAAATTAAAAAAAGGAAAGATAAACTCTAAACACATTAAGAAAATATCTGCTAATCAAACAACATGAAACGTAAATATAAAATATAAATCATTTAACATGATTTACTCGTGGTCCCGAAAAATAAATAAATTGGGTATAAGGTGTCTCATGCCTATTAATTATGACTATACGGGAAGGTTCAATCGAAACAACAAAAACAAACAAATCTGGGCGTAGTTACTAGTGCCACGTACATTTCTTTTGTATTTGGTATTGTGCATCAAAGGCAACATCCAATAACTTGTTTCCACATCTTCATGTCACGTCAGTGACAACAAATATTTGAGTACAACTCAAGTGTCTGCAATGATTCAAAATAAAGATGTTCATGTCGTGCCACGAGTCAATAAAATTTTGGAAGACAATTTGTTATGATATATTGATATTTGATATTTGATGACTCTTATTTTATATTATTACTAGTTTTATACGCGTATTGCATGAATGAGTTAATGTCATATGTAAGATTATATATGAGAAGTTCATACATAAGTAATTTACTGTCAAATTTGTTTATTTAAATATGTAACTCATAGTATATAAATACAATGTAATATATGAGATTCATTATAATTGTGACAAAACTTTTTTAAATAGTAACCTAGTATTTTTATTGCAAATGGTTCTAGTAATATTTAATGAATGCACATATATACAAGATCAATGAATGAATCAACGGTACCAATCATTTAAGGGGGCGTTTGGTTCAGGTTATATAACATAACCAAGGGAATGTGACATTCCAAAGTTCACATTCCGGTGTTTGGTTCATATTATCTTAGGGAATCTAACATTCCCAAAGAATGTCACATTCCCTCCACATAGGATTTTGAAGGGAATGTGATTCCCTTCAAAATCTTAGGTAATGTAAGATAACCTTGGTTATGTTAGTTTATATATATATATATATATATATATATATATATATATATATATATATATATATATATATATATATATATATATATATATATAATTATTTTATTATGTTATGTTAACATATAAAATAATTTTGTTTCTCAAGTTCAAGATTTTAGTTAATATTTTAAAATCATGTAATTATATATGATACCGTTATCTTATTTATTTATTTTAATTTTTAAATTTATTAAAATATATGAAAATATGTTAAGGATATTATAGTGTGTATAAAAGATAACTCTAAACCAAACGTGATTATATTACATACCCCAATTTTAACCAAACACAAGAATCTAACATTCCTAGAACATTCCCAGCAATCTAACATTCCCTAAGGTAATCTGACATTCCGTGAACCAAACGACCCCTAAGTGTTTTGCTCTGTGTTCATTTGGTTCAACCATTATTGTTGAATAAATTATTATGGATAAAGAAATTCATAATTTAAGGAATTTAGATGAAGTAGTAAAAATTTTAAAAATTGTAATAATTATAATGTAACCCAAAGATCAAAATTCAAGTGTTTGGTTATTCAACAGTTTGAAGCAACAATTTGTTTCAAGCCAATGAAAATACAAACATTGCAATTTACAATATTTTCACTTAGCGTTTTTGAGAATGATTTTTCCAAAAATCTCTATATTAAATAAAGTAAATAAAAAAATTATTATAGAACCATTTCGACTCCTTGAATAACAAGAGCACTGCATGCCCATAAACGGATGTGCAACCTTAATTTTTAAATTGGAGCCTTAAGGCTCTTTTTATAGGAGCCTCAAGGCTCCCATGCTACTTTTCTCACCGATGTGGGAAAAATGACAAAACTAAGAGAAGCTGAACGTTCGGTTCCCATATGTTTTATTTTTTTTTATTTTTAAAATTTTGTTTCTTTTATTAAATTATTGTTATTTTTATTTTTATTTTTTAAAACTATTATTATTATTATTATTATTATTATTATTATTATTATTATTATTATGTCATTTTACATGTTAATCTAAACAGTTAATTTTTTCAAATATCTTTTTACCAATCATTGATATAATTCGCTGGTCAAATCCGCTAATATAATTCGCTAACTATTGATTGTTAAACAAAGACATTGCGAGATAGTTTTCCACTTCAATTTGTTGAGTGATTTGAATACTCTTTTTGTCAATAAATCCCTCAAGTAGTTAATATGATTGACTTAATTATATTTTTTTAATTTTTTCATGGTATTAATAAAATACTTGGTAAATAAATATATAGTATTATTTTGTATTATAACGTATTTAATTAAAAAATAGGGCACACAAAAGATAATAAACAATGTAGTGAATGTAATCAATTGATGAATTTGAATATAAGAATTTTTACATTGAAGAAAAATAAAGACAATATAACTAATGAAATTATTTCTCTTAATTAATTTGTTGATAATGAACAATTTTTATTTTTTTTTGAATAAAGACATTGTAGGGACGATGTAGCGAATATAATCAATTGATGAATTTGAATATAATGAATTTTTATATTGGAAAAAAATAAAGACAATATAACTAATGGAATTATTTCTCTTATTTCATTTATTGATAGTGAATAATTTTCTTTTGAATAAAGACATTATAGACACATAATTCTAAATAAAAGAAATGCATGTTTATTATTATTATTTTTTTTTGTTGTAGCTACTAACTTATTATCTACCATACTAATATTTTTTGTTGTAGCTACTAACTTATTATCTACCATACTAATAAGAGTAAAATAGAGTACTAATTATGTCAACTTTGATTGGGATGTGGTTCGAACCTAAGACATTTCTTATTAACCACAAATAATTGAGATGTGGTTTGAATATACTATACTTAAATTATGAATCTACAATTTAGAAATTATGAATTTACAGTATAGAGCTCATGAATATACATTATAGAAATTATGAATCTAGACTTGTGTGCACCATGCATAACAATAGCTTGCTTATGTGAGGTTATCATATTAAAATATTATTTTTTTAATTTTATTTTAATAATTTAATATAACCAAAATAAAATAATTTTTTTTAAAAAAAACTTTCTGGCTTCGTATCCGGGCTGCCAAACTTCGTCTTCGGTAGCCGGGAGACGGTAGCCTAGTGACGAAGAGAGGTCCTTCGTCTCCGGGCTACCGGAAACAAAGACACAGTCTTCATCTCAGTCTTCGTCTCGGGCAGGAGATGAAGCCAGAAAACCTGTTTTTTTTTTTTTTTTTTTTTTTAAATAAATTTTTTGATATATTTAATTATTAAAATAAAAAATATTATTTTAATATTGCAACTTTCACATAAGCAAGCTAACAAGTAAACAAGTCATTTATGATTCAATTGCATCATTACGTTGTTCAGAGATTCAATTACATTTTTTTTCAAATTTAATAGCTTAATTGTATTTTCGTGTGTAGTTGAATGAACTATTTGACCCTTAATCCTAATCCTAATATATTTATATAGAAAATTAGAAATAGAAATTGTTATCTTTTGGCGGGAAGGTAGTTCGGTGTGTTCAAGGATTGAATGTTGTGTGTACTCCGTATATCATAAGCTTTCAAGGATACAATTCATTTCTTCACAACAATGAACGCTATCACAAAAGCGAAGAAGCCTTATTTTCCATCTAAAACCACAGGTTTTGCCACCCAACAGCCTCCAAATCCAATTTCTTCGAGCCATGATCATCGAAATCTCGCCGAAACCCATTTCATATCACTCATCCACTCCTCCAAATCCACTCCCCAGCTCAAATCCATCCACGCCCAAGTCCTCCGCCGCGGCCTCCACATCGCCAACTCTAGAATCACCACCCAGCTCATCTCCGCCTCTTCTCAGCATGGGTCCATAAATTACGCCCTCTCCATTTTCCGCTCTTCTTGCTATCGGAACTTGTTCCTTTTCAATGCAATGATCAGGGGACTTTGCGAGAATTCGTGTTTCGAGAGCTCGATCGAGCATTTTAAGCTTATGTTGAGGCTTGATGTGCGGCCTGATAGGCTTACGTTTCCGTTTGTGCTGAAGTCGGTAATGGGTTTGCGTGGGAAACGATGTGGGGTTGTGTTGCATTGCGGGATTTTTAAAATGGGTCTTGATTGTGACTCGTTTGTGAGGGTTTCTTTGGCCGATATGTACGTGAAAATTGGGTTATTGGATTTTGCCTTGCAGGTGTTCAACGAAAGTCCTGAGAAGAATAAGGTTGAGAGTGTGCTATTGTGGAATGTGGTAATCAATGGGTGTTGCAAGGTTGGGAAGCTGAGTGAGGCAGTCCAGTTATTCGAGGCAATGCCAGAGAGGAACGCTGGCTCGTGGAATAGTTTGATAAATGGGTTGATGAGAAGTGGGGAAGTGGACAAGGCAATTGAGTTTTTTGATGGGATGGACGAGAAGAACGTGGTTTCTTGGACTACTGTGATTCATGGATTGATGCTGAATGGGCTTCACGAGAAGGCTCTGGAGTTGTTCTTTAAGATGGTGGATATAGGTGTCAAGCCCAATGATTTGACTATCGTTTCTGCCCTTTCTGCCTGTGCAAAAATTGGGGCACTTGAGGCAGGGATAAGAATCCATAATAACATGTTGAGCCACAGGTTCAAGATGAATGCTGCCGCTGGAAATGCTTTGCTGGATATGTATGCAAAATGTGGGGATATTGAGTCTGCTAGTCAGGTGTTTAATGGGATGAAAGTGAAAGATATACGTACTTGGAGTGTTATGATTTGGGGTTGGGCAATCCATGGATGTGTTGATAAGGCCATTCAGTGCTTTGAAATGATGATCTTGTCAGGTTCATTCATAGTATCACTTGTTTCTAAGTTGGCTTATTTGGAAGATTCTTTACCAAATTGTAACATTGATTTCATGTAATGCAGGAATCAGACCTGATGAAGTTGTTTTTCTGTCTGTTTTAACTGCATGCTCACACGCTGGAAGGGTGGATCAGGGTCTCAACATTTTTAATAGCATGAAGGTTATATACTCTATGGTGCCAACCATGAAACATTATGCTGTGATAGTTGATCTATATGGCCGGGCAGGCCAGCTGGATGAGGCTTTGAGATTTATTGAAAGAATGCCATTGGAGCCTGACCACATCATTTGGGGGGCACTCTTTTGTGCTTGCAGAGCTTGTAAAAATATTGAAATGGCAAAATATGCCACAGATAAACTCCTGAAGCTTGAGCCAAAACATCCTGGCAGCTATATCTTTCTTTCAAATGTTTATGCTGGCGTGGGCAAATGGGATGATGTTGAAAGGGTAAGAACTTCGATGAAGAGTAAAGATGTAGAGAAAGATCCTGGATGGAGTTCAATGGAGGTGGATGGTCAGGTGCATACCTTTGTAGCTGGCGATCGTGCTCACAGCCTAGCCTGTGAGATATATGCAAAATTAGAGGACATAACAACATGTGCTAGACAACAAGGTTACATGCCTGAAACTGAGTGGGTCCTTCATAACATTGAGGAGGAAGAAAAGGAAGATGCCTTAGGAAGTCATAGCGAAAAGTTGGCACTTGCTTTTGGGCTTATCAGTACTGGTCCTAGTACAGTCCTTAGGATTGTCAAGAACCTGAGAGTCTGTGGGGATTGCCATTCTCTGATGAAACATGTCAGTAAGATGAACCAAAGAGAGATTGTTCTGAGAGATATTAAGAGATTCCATCATTTTAAAGATGGGGTTTGCTCATGCCATGATTACTGGTAGCTGTAACATCCAGGGTTCAACAACAGACACCTGCTTCCTTAGTTCCTCCAAATCTTCCTTCGTATTTGAATATGATTCCTAGGAATCTGATTACTCCAGAACCAGGTACAACCTTGTGTAACCTACCCTCCCACCCAGGCAACAACCTTGGTTTGCCAAGTGGATGCAGCTTTGTTTCCACAAGAAGAAAAGGTCTCTTTTGGAGCAGTGCTACTAACACACAATGGGAACTTCATTGCTGCAACAAATGGCATCATCGACTACCCTCAATCCCCGGTGCTGGCAGAAGCACAAGGATGCAAGGAAGCCCTCTCCTGGTTAAAAGACTGGAATGTCAAGAATCTACGGTTGGAAACTGATTGTTTGAACACGGTAAAAGAGCTGAAGGACAGTACTTCAAACAGCTCGCATATAGGTCTTATTATCCACGAATGCAAAATTTTAATGGCCAACTTTGAATCAGTAGCATGTGTTTATGTTAGGATATCAGCGAACCAGATTGCCCACACACTAGGCTAGGGTAGCTGACTTTCAGTCTGACTCTCACAGTCCCACCTAATTGTATTCGTTCTTTTTTTCCTAACTTTCATTAATAATAGTATTCTTTCTTGGTTGTCAAAAAACAAAAAAAAAAAAAAAGAATATTAGAAGATCTGTTTCATAAGTTTTGGGAAACTTTAGTACTCATCAAAAGAATAAGAATGATGACAAGAAAGGTTATTGGGAACTTTAACCTGGTATTGTTGCTGGGGCATGATGTTTAGGAGTGTATATAGCCCTAAAGAGATTATTGTAGTTCAGAATCAGGTTCCAAGTAACGGAATAAATTAAATGAATAAGTGGTTTTTGGTATTCTTTTCTTTCGAGTTTTGATGGTCAATTACTATGCTTCCACGACTTTAGTTTTACCAGTTGGGTATTCGTTTCTACAAGAAATCTTTTTCTTTATTCGTGATAAGTTTCACTCATCTGTAATTCTACAACAGCCTGTAAGGATTTATAAAATTTTAAGCTTGCATTTATGGTCAAGTCATGCACAAATATACTGTGTCTATGTCATTATAGCCATGAGCCTTGGCCTAGTTCACAGTCAAAAGTGTTCGCTCAGTTTCCGTAGATTTCATCAACAAATGGTTAATTCTTTTGTTCAATTTTTGTCTCTTTACACAGTAGAAATCTTCTTTACACCTAGAGAAGTTTCAGTATTAAGTGCAATAAATTTCATACAGGAACTGGGTATAGTCTACAATTAAAATATTCCTACTAAAAATGTTCATTTTGTTATAATTAGAATTAACAAAAATGCTTGCATGTACACTCACACACATAATTTCCTTGCTGTTTTTCCTAGAAGTTTCAAGCTCTGTACCTTCTCTCGATTGATGTCAACGGAGAACTTTTGTTTACATTCTAATACACTTCAATTGTCTTGCCATGAATTACTCACTTAATACCTGCCCTGTTGCCATGAGTTACTGGCTTGATAAATCTTTCTTGCCCACACTCATAAAATGCATGGTAACAAGCATTATTCTTTTACAGTGAGGCCATCTTCTTTATTGTCTCAAGGATTTCTTTTGCTTTATTGTCTATTTAACTTGCAGAGCTTAATAACAATGGTTGTGTAAATTTAAGGTGTTGAACCAGTGAAGAAAAAATTATGTTGACTTTCGTTTTCTTATATCTATGTCTGTAATGATTTGTAGGGAGCATGCTTGTAAATTGAAAGTGAAAGAAGAGGAAGAGAACAAAGAGAGAGAGAGATAGAAGGTACACCCTCATATAACTTGGTTACCACTCCCCTCTATAAATCTGTCACTTTTCTTTTAGAGTTGGATTTGTGTGTCTTCTGTGTTCTTTAAATCTCCATCCGTTATTATCTTTAGCTATTCGTCCATCAATTTATAGCGCATGACAAATTATTTCACATTTGGCTCCAGAAGTTGGAAGAGGATAAGGTTGGTGCCTATGTTAAAGTTGTTTTGTTTTAATGTGAAAATTATTGTAGCTCAATGAATATGGATGTATTTCTATTTAGTTACGTCAGATGAAAATGAAAATAGCCGGTTCAAGTCAGTATAACTGTTCATTTTGGATTGTTTTTTTGGTGTTTTGAGCCTTACTGTCTCAGTTTTGACATTACTGTAACCTGGACTCTTAAGATAACTATTTTAATTGTACAGAGAATTTTTATTCCTTTGTTTTCCCTTTACCCCTCTTCTGAAGTTTTACCTAGACATCTGACTCAGGATAAAATCATCTGGGGACTGGAAGAAGATGGTGCTTTCTCAGTTAAGAGCTGTTACAAGGCCATCCATGGTGATATTAGAGAGGAGGATATCCAACGCTGGAGCAGCTTATAGCAACACAAAGTTCCCCCCAAGCTCAAGATTTTCTTATGGCAAGCTTGTACCCAGTGCCTACCAACAAAAAATAATCTGATGAAGAAGCAAGTAAACTGTGATGACAAATGCATTCTGTGTAGAAATAACAAAGAATCCATTTACCATCTTTTTGTGGAGTGTGACTATGCAAGATCCTGCTGGAACCAGTTGAGAATTCAATTACCAACTGGAAATGTTGACAGCCTTCACACTTGGATCAGCAGTTTGGCAGAAAATGTATCAATTCATCAAACTCTAAGGAACAATGCGGTGGAAGAGAAATGGTCCAAACCGAAGTGTGACTTCCTGAAGTTGAACGTTGATGCTGTTGCTATTGAGAAACAAAGAGGCTGTATGGGACTCGGATGTGTGCTAAGGAATGACAGAGGTCAGTTTGTTGCAGCCAGAGGAGTTCAATGGAAAGGCGTTTACTCTTCTAAGGAAGCAGAAGCTGTAGCAATTAAAGTCTCTCAGCTGATTCAAATCCTTTAACACCAACAAAGTGATCGTTGAGACTGACTCCCTTCAAGTGGTTCAAAGTCTTAGTTCTAGTATATGTGACTCTTCTTTCCATTTAGTGTTGTATGACATTAAAAACATGTTGAGTTTGTTTACTCATTATAGTTTAATATTCACTAAGCAATCTGTGAATCAGACATCTCATCTCTTAGCTAGGCAGTTTGTTTCTATGTCTGATTGCTCGGAATGGTTTTCGAACCTTCCGTCTATCATCTGTAATGTTTTGTCTTCGGACTTGAATTAATTTATTATCCTTTGCCAAAAAAAAAAAAAAAAGTTTCAACGTTTTTCCCTTGGTACTTGGTGTGATATGGTGAAAATCATTTGTCCTGTTTTCATTTATTTTCTTGATGATTTCATTGTCTTCTGACTTGTGGTTGGGCCATTAAGAGTCTAGTACAAAGAAGAATAGACCTCTGAAAGAGATGTTAATGGGGAGGGCTCACCAAGTGCTTCTTTTGATTTTAGTTGTGTCTATCAGTTTAGGTTGCAAAAAATACTTTTCTTTCAGCATGAATTAAAAAAGTTGAGTTGCTTCTCAATGGAGCTAATGCTGCATTTACTAGCTTAATTTTTCTTTGACGGACAGACCAACAAATTCAAATGTGAAGTTCCATAAAATTAGACTCAGCAATCCTGTGAGTCAGGTGAGCATATGCAATAAGAAAGCAAATGAAGTATTTGGTTGTAGTTAATGACTTTTGTTGTTTACTGCTCACTCTTACTACATGAGTTTGACTGCTCACTCTTATTACATGAGTTTGAATTGGGTGTTCGTACAGCTTTTCTACGAGATTCCAAGGTTTGCTGCATCACTTTAGAGTTTTCTAGCACTTGTATATAACATCGCATAGTTTGTAGAATAGTCTAGAGACATGTACATAGCAATTAGAGGCTATAGGGATGCTTGAAATATTCTAAAACATTAGAGAATATGATTGTGTAGAGATTTTGGAGGATTCTAGAGAGCAAATCCAAGTCGTAAGAGTAAGTAGATCTACACATCCATTGAGGATGTGAAATTGGTATAAATACCTCTAAGGGCCTCATTTGTAACAAGTAAGTGCTCAAGTAATCCAAGTCCTTACAAGTTTTCGAGTGCTTTTATGAGATACTTGCCTAACTCACTTTTCTAACCATCACATTGTTGACGTTATTAGAGAAAAAGTCCGTGACAATGATCATCCTATATCATCCATCATGATTCATCAAATGATTGAGAGTTTTAGTAATAAAAGAGTTGGATTAATTTTATTACCATTATAAATTTAAAAATTAATTAACACTAAGATAACACCAAAATGAACTTGAAATCAACATCACAATGGCCCGGACCAGAACAGCAGAAGCCAAAATGGCCCAAACATCACAATGACCCGGACCAGAACCCGGGCCAACCAACTAAGAGTTGCGTGTCCAGACCACTCCAGCAGGTAATGGAACTTGAAATCAAAACCTCATAAAAAATTCAAGGGACTCGAAATCAAAACCTCATAAAAAATTCAAAAGTCAATGTAACTATTTTGCTGGTCATCCCGCAAGGGAGCGGGGCAACCCAGTCCACCTGAAGCAAGCAGCATGTCTCCGTTGATCAGCAACAGAGACGATTCGTGCACTCTCAAACATTAATCTGTTTTGAAATTCAAATAAATATAAAGCAAAAATCTGATGGAGATTTCCCATGCCAATAAATGCACCGCCCAAGTAGAGGAATCCAAGACTGCCACCGCCCAAACTAAATGCTAATTTCAAAATTCAAACCCGCCGACAACCCACCCACCGGCAGCAATTCAACCGGAAGAACGACGAGCACGCATCCACGGACAAACACTCCACCGGAAACATCAAACAAATTCTTGACAAGCCGGAAAACTCATCAGAAAATCCAAAATCACATGTCTAAAGAAAAACTCACAGTAAAGAAGAACAAACAACACAAACGACCAAGAACGATATCGGAGAAGCAAAAAAGAGAACAGGGACATTGACTAAAAGTCAATCCGAGTAGAGGCAATGTCGGCAGAGCCATTCCCACCGCCGGCAGCCTTCTTCTTCTTCTTCTTCTTCTTCTTTCTTTTTGTGATGTTCTGGCTAGTACCCGGCGTATCAGAAACAGTCCTAACACCAAAAACAGCATCATCCCCACCGTCAGCAGAATTAACCTCATGCAAATCCTCCACCACCCGACTGTTTAGAGGCATGGGCAGCCCCAGCAACGGAACGACCAACCCCCACCGGCAAGCCAGCAGAAGTCACAGCAGCGTAGGACGGATGAACCTGGGCAGAGACCGGAGCAGTGGCAGTCACCACCGGAGCAGTCTGAGGAGCATCAGCAGATTCTACCTCCGGCTTACCCTCCACCCTAGCCTTCGAAAAATTCGACTTCAAAGAACAATCCAGAGTAACATGTGTTCTGCTCCCACAATGAGTGCAGAACAAAGGGAGATTCTCAAACGAGATATCTTGCTCGAAAGAGTGCCCCCCAGGGAGGTTAACAACGATGTGGTCAGGCTGGTCAACAGAGCAGTCCACATCCACCAGAATCCTAGCAAACGCAAGCTTCTTCCTCTCCTTGGTGTTCCAGTCCATGTACAAAGGCATCCCGATGCATTCAGCAATCTTGCTAAGGGCATTAACATGCCAACAAGGCTTGGGCAGACCTGGTAACCTCACCCACACCGGCAAGCAACGGAGCTCACTGTATCCCGGCCGGAAATCTGCCAGAGGGATGCGCAGGAATACCCGTTTTCCGAACAGAGAATAAGGTCCACCGGAGAGGACAACTTTTCTATCAACCTCCCTTTTGAACCAGAACATCACATGGCCGTTGAGGAGGGCTTCCGGTTTACATTCGACCTTCCAAGACTCGGCCAAGCCAACAATGGCCTCCCATCCCGAAAAACGACCGGCAAACCTTCCCAGAAGGCTGAAAGCCCGCTCATCTTCAACCTCAAATAAATCTTCAACCCCCAAAACAGCAGCCACCTTATTCGACCAAAAAACCTTCAACCGGCATTCTTCCGTTTCCAGTTTTCGGGGCTTGAAGGAGGGACCGGAAGGGGATTTGGCTGACTTAGGGGCAGCGTATTTCACCCCAGAGCCATGAACCGAGAGGCATCGGAAACGGAATCTTGGGAGCCCAGTGTACAGGACACCGACGGCTCCGGCGACTGGACAGCAATATTCTTCTCTTTTCCAACCATACCACACGCCGGAGGCAGCCACACGTCGGAAAGCACAAGAAAGGGACAGAAAATACCTGGAAACCAAGGTTCGAGGTCGTCGAATCAACGCCGGTCAACGCCCGTCGAATCCGCCGAAAACGCGACTCGCAGACGACGAAGAACACATTATCTGCAGTTGTCGTAAACGGAAAATCCAAGGGGGAACCGACCAAAGAACCTTTTGTCGTCTATGAAAAATCCAAGCGCAAGAGACAAAATAGCGTACAGTGAATGAAACAAAATCAGTGAATGAATTGTAAAATCCGAGTTTTAATCCCAGTAGTAAACGAAAATCGAATACAATAGGAGAAAAACCAAGAAATTACGTAAAGAAAATCGGAGAATTCATAATTCTCTCGCGTGTGGCACTGTAGAGAGAAGGGAGAGCTTTTTTCTAGAGAAAGAAACAATCTAACCACATTACTGAGAGCTCTTTCGAGATTCACTTCAATTTGAGTTAATATTCTTCATGTTTGCCCATTTTCTTCTTCAGTACATTTGGGTTAATGTTCATGTTTGCCTCCTATTTGCTTCTTTAGTACATCTAGCCATGAGCAGTTATGCATAAGTCTGACTGCCATTATAGTGCTCAAAGGTCCTCATAACATCACAAACAAACAAAAAATCAAAAAAAAAAAAACCAAAAAAAACCAAAAAAAACTTAGAACAAACTAAAATAATGTATAATTTGGAAAACCAATTTTAAGAAAATTCATTTGAGAGTTTTGGTATAATGATGAATCTTGTTGATGGGAGTTATGATAACTACTCCATATTAAAGTCCACAACAAAATTATTTTCTTACTCTTATTTTCAATAGTCAACAAAGGAAAAATAAACAAAAGACTAATTGAGTAAAAATTACATAGTTAAAAAATTTCATTACATAAGATTAGAAGTCGAAGACCAAATCAATGAAATCTCCATAGTTGAGATGGAAAGGGCAATTAACTCAGAATTTAACTTTGTAGGTGAAAAAAACAGTTCAAGACAATGTATTTATGTCAGATCTTTTTATGCCAGGTAGGGAGAGAATAAATAGAAAAAAAAGAGTGAAACAATAGGAAAAAGAAAAAGAGAAAAAACAAACAAACAATACTACTAGCAACTCTGAATAACATTCCTGAAAATAGACCTATTTCATTGTTTGTTGTGGTCAATTTGTCATTGGAATATCATTCCTAGGAATGAGCTATTCCCTTTGCAATGGGAATAGCCATTCCTAGGGGAGTCTTGGTATTAGCTATTCTCATACTCTTGGGAATAGCTTTTATATTACAAATACAAAAATACCACTATTGTTGTTACTCAAGCTAGGTTCATATGTATATATAGCAGTATAGCACAAGTGAATCTGAACAACATCCATATAAACTGGTCAGGTACTCATCACAGCCTATGTAGAAATCAGACACTGCCAGGTATTCAGCTGACTTTTACCAAACATATGCAGTTATACGAGTGGCATTGCCTTAATAATTTCAGTTCTTTTTTCTATATTATTTTCACTCAACAAATAACCACATAAATATGTTATGCAATTATTGCACATATGTAAGTTTATGTCTACAAAAAACATTGGGCTGAAAACTTTAGATGAAGTCTGCCAAGCATGTTTTACCTGGCTCTTTTGTAAAAGCCATATGCCACGGCAACGACCGACACAGCCGCAACCACACCAACAGCTGTAAGAATGTCACGCTGCTCCCATTTCCCAAACTTCAAAGGGCCTCCCTGTGCCTTCTTGCTCTCTACTTCCTCAGCACTCGCATCTCTGCAGCAAGAAATTCCATTAGCACCTTGGCAGCAGCTCGTGAAACTTCCTTTGCTCTCTTCAGTACGAGTTTCTTGGGGTTTGTTTTCTTTGTTGTCCACGTTGGTTCCATTAGGAACCTTCTGCTCATCTGTCTTGTCAGCAGCTTTCTCAGCATGTAATCCCATTTGGCCCCTGCAGTCACCATGGCGCATAATGTATTATTCCTTAGTCACACAATAAGCACCATTGATAATTGAGTAACATATATTCATATTTTCAAGACACTGTAGAACCGCATATTCAAGACATCAAACTCTTTATAGAAAATTCAACAAAAAATGCCATTTTTCCAAAGGTAAATTAATATTTTCTCAAAAGCAAAGCTGCATCCCAAGTCCAAAGAGCATTATTTATACAATAATGCTGTGTCAGTCCGTCCATCCATTTTCTGAGATATTAACCAAGGCAGGAATTCAGAGTGCAAAGAGAAAGTAAAAGAAGAAACAAAGAAAAATTAGTTCACACCTCCAGATCCGTTCGATGACTTTACCCTCTCCAATATGCTGATCAAGTAACGTAGGCACATCATTTGGGGTAACATAACCATACCTGAATTACAAGAATAGATATTAAGACTATTAAATACGATATCCTTACCATGGCTAGTTATACTAAAGATAGATATCCCTGCATTATTTCCATTATTGACACATAAAAAAATAATGCCTAAGAACATTAGAAATGACACCAAGGATTCAGGTATTACCAATGGCCAGCAACTTTTCCTTCAACTTCACTGAAGATGATAACATTACCAGCATACTTGTGGCCTCCAATATGAGAACAAGCAGCTACAAAAATTTGTTCTTTCAAGCCCTTGGCCTCAATCTCCTCCTTAAATTTCTCGATAAGAGCAGGTCCACAAACACCGCACCTCCTATCTCGTTTATTATGGGCACAGACAAATACATATGCACCATGTAGTGACCCCTGCTGTCCAGAAGCCCAGGGCTTGCCACTCACAAGCACATCCTCAACAAAACCATCCACTTCAGATTCCTTCAAACCCCTATACAAAAAAAATTGCAAACAATCAAGGCATGGAAGCAATTTTAAATATCCAATAGTTAGTTGATACACTGAATGCACTGATAACAAAGTTCACCACTCAACAGGGCAGAGAAAAGGCTATCCAAAACAAGATCTTTGCTAATATTAGAAGTTTCTTCAGAAGATTAATTAGGTCAATCCTCCAAAAGGAAAGTTCAAACTAGTGGCTGTTTTTTCGATAATAATGAATGAAATTTGAGAATTACAAATCCATGTGAAGATCGACAGTTGAAACATACTAACAAATCCACGGAATTACCTGTACTTGACCATATCAGGGAAAATCAGAACATCACCATCTGATAAGTTGACATCCTTGCCTCCTTCACAGACTGTCAACCGAGTCTACCACACAAAATCACCGAAGCAGAGAATACATTAAATCTCAAATTAAGTTACATATCCAAGCATTAACACCATATCCTATATTTTAGCAGACAAATTACATGATCATTAATGCATTTTAACCATTTCATAGTCATAAAAAGAAGCTACTACCAAAATTGAGCTAATACTGACCTTGATTTTAATATCGTCCTTACGAGCTTTGATAGCAGCAGAGAGTAGCTTGGGAAGCAGATCGGAGTCGGAGTCCTCAACGCGAGAAGGCCAAGTTTGGTGAGATTGGTAGGTGAGGAACACGTGGCGATCGAAGGGCGGTTCAACAGTACCGGCGAGGTTGCTCTGGTGCATTTCGGACCTCTCGAACCCAAACTTGACGTCATCGCTGACGGCAGTAGCTTCAGTAAAGCTCTCCGATTCTCCGGCCATGGTGGAAGCTAGGGTTCGTGGAGAGCAGAAGATGAAGGGTTTATTTAATGGAGAGATTTTTATGGTAATCGGGGCAAGAGAAATATGATTGAGAGAGAACGTCGCAAGTGAAGAATACGCAATTGCAAGTTTCCTGGAATGCATAGAGATCAAGGACATTGACTGTGACGGCTTGTGCGTGTCTCCCACGCTTTTGGGAAGCTCGTTTGTAGAGGATGGACATGGGAGTTGCGAATACGCCTCACTAATCGATTTGAAATTGATGGGTTGACATCATGAAATCAAAAAAAATTAGTGTTAAAATTTAAAAAAAAAAAAAAAAAATTATAGTTAGGATATAAAAAATTTAGTCTAATGAAAAATTAGTCAAACTCTAGTGGTCCGAATGAATTAGTCTGAAATTTTGTGAGTTATTTCGATATTCGAGTTACTTAAAGGGCTTCTTTGGTTATCAGCGGTTAGCGATGAGCGGTAGATAGCGGATTGTATTAGCGAGTTTGACCAGCCGATTATATTAGCGGTTTATAAAAAAAGAAGGGGTTTTAATTGGGAAGAGTAAATTATGTCATTTCTTTAAAATAATAAGGATAAAAATGAAAAAACAGTTAGGAAACTAGGAGTTTATTTTGGAACGCTACCTAAAGTAGCGTTCCAAAATAAGCTCTTATTTTAAGCTATGAGCTTATTTTGGGAACATTACCAAACAGAGCTTATAGCTTATTAGGAGTTTAAAATAAGCTATAAGCTCCTAAATAAGCTCTGCCAAACAGAGCCCAGAAGTGTTTGGTAAAATTAACTTTTTGATAAGTTAATAAATGTAAAAAGACAAAAAATGATATCTTTATAAATTTTAAATTAGTTTGTTCACATATTAAAATTTAACATTTTGTCTTAAAAATAATTAACATTTTGAAATAAAATTATTAGCATAATCATGATCTAGCATCTCATAATAAAGTAGTAATATTGTTATGAATCTCCTTCATCTAATAATAATAATAATAATAATAATAATAATAATAATAATAATAATAATAATAATAATAATAATAATAATAATAATAATAATAATAATTGCGGTGAAAGTTGCGGATAAAGGAGAAGAGAAAATGATTTTAATTGGGAAGGGTAAATGATATTATTTCTTTAAAATAATAAGGATAAAGATGAAAAAAAAAAAAAAAGTTAGGAAGCTAGGAGCTTATTTTGGAACGCTACCTAAAGTAGCGTTCCAAAATAAGCTCTTATGGTAAGCTACGAGCTTATTTTGGGAACATTACCAAACAAGGCTTATAGCTTATTAGTAGTTTAAAATAAGCTATAAGCTCCTAAATAAGCTCTGCCAAACAAACTCTTTAATTGCTTCAAAGGTTTGACATTTTCTATGTAGGAAAATGCAAGGTAGAGTAGGGTGGGTTGCGTTGAAGTTAAACATGGCTAAAGCTTACGAGTGTATGGAGTGGGATTTCCTACATGGCATGCTAATAAGGGTGGGATTTGCGGAGATGTGGGTTGAGTCTGTCAAGTTGTGTATGTCTACAATTTGCTATAGAGTTCAAGTAAATGAAGATTGGGTAGGACCTATTATTCATACTAGAGGCATAGACAATGAGATCCGCTTTCCCCTACCTATTCATTATTTGCGCGGAGGGACTATCAATCTTACTTCATGAGATGAAATGCAAAGGTGATTGTATGGGTGTTGGGTGGCATGAGGCACCCCCGCAATTACACACTTGTTCTTTGTAGATGACAACTTCTTTTTTTGTTAATGATAATGAACATGAAGTTGCTATTGTCAAATTTTGCCTTGAAACTTATAAGAGGGCGTTTATCGAAGCCATTAACTACAATAAATCCAGCATGGTCTTTAGCCATAACACAAATGGTAAAATGCAACAGTGGATCGATGATTTTTTTAGGGTAGTTTATGATGAAGATTTTGATCGTTACCTAGGCTTCCCATCATTTATTGGCTAGAACAAACAAAGTGTCTTAGCTTTCATTGAGCACAAGTTGTGGTCTAAGATCGGGGGATGGCAGAAGATTTTGGTTGTTACCTGGATCTCTTATTATTTTGTCCAAAGGACAATTCTTCTGAATTTTTATTGCTCGATCAAATCTATGTTGCAGCAATTCAAAAGTAGATGGCAAATTTGTCTTAGGTGTGTTAGAATATGTTTGTGCTCAGTTCCATGTCCTTGTCACAATAATATGTTCTAACTTTTGTTGTAAGAGTGTGATTCTGATGAAGTGGTAGGTCGCTGTGATTCTGATGAAGTGGTAAGTCGTATACTCGTATCCATTCTTCATATTCAACTAACTGATCATCACAGATGTAGTACGCTTGTTGTACACTTTGTAGGCTCTATTGTTTGGAGAGTACCCCAAAAATATTTCTTCATCACTCTGACTCAAATTTCCCTCTTGAAGTTCTATCATTTAGAATGAACTTTGAACAAAAAATGTGAAAATGCTGAAGGTTTGGTTTCCTTCATCACCATATCTCATAAGGAGTCTTCTTAGTTCTTGGTCCAAAGTAGACCTTGTCGATGGTGTGACAGGCAGTATGCATTGCTTTAGCCTAGAAGCGCTAAGGAAGTTTTTTTTTTTTTTTTTTTGAATTAATCATCACACCGGCCATCTCTTGTAATGCCATGTTCTTCCTCTCAACAACATCATTTTGTTGAGGTATAATGAAAGTTGAAAATTCATGCAAAATACCATTCTCACAAAAAATTTCATATAATGAATTATCAAACTCCCTTCCATGATCACTCCTTATGCAGATAATTTTAATAATGGGCTCATTTCTTTTTTTTTTTTTTTTTGTACTTTTAAGCAAAGAGTTTTTATGGACCATGGTCAACATTGCAATGTGGACCACGAATAAATATTCAGTTTTAGTTTATTTTTAATGCACTGAAAATTTACTTTTAGAGTTTTAAGTAGTATATCAAATAATAAACCTTCAATACACATAAATAAACATTTAATGAATTAAAAATGAACATTTAATATACTAAAAATAAATATTATGTCAGTAATTCACCTTACAAGGTAAACCATAACCATAATATAATTATTGAAAATAAAAATAAAATAAAATAAATAAATAAACGGCTGAGCATGGCTGGGCAAGTTACGCAAGTACAAGGCATGTCACAAAGTTTCAAGACTGCATGCTTCACATTGCTTATGATCTTTATTCTGGCAATTCATATAAACAATACAAAAAAAAAAAAAAATTGTTTTTAAGTAATTTGAAATTGTGAAGAGAATGTTCACCTAAAGAAATGTGGATAAAAACATTCGTGGGTGGTTAAAACATTATGGAGTACTAAATAAATATATATGCTACCAGAATATACTTTTTAAAAATAAAAATAAAAATAAAATATATTTTTTAATAATAATAAAAGATATATTTGAAAAATTCCTTAAATATATGAGACAGGAAATTAGAAATCAAAACTAAAACATGATTGCCATACAGTACCACATGCCACCTCGTGGCAAAAGCCGCATGTCATTGTCTTGCCTTGCCAATTGCCATGCCACGTGGAAGGTAGCTAGATTGCAACGCATACATACAAGAAAAAGAGAAAAAAAGTGTTGAAATATATTATGATTTAATATCATATGGAATCTTTCGAGTATAGTGACACCTTTATATTTAGTCTTAAATTTTCAATTTAATCATTCATGGACTCTGGTTTATAGTCCAAATCTAACAAGTCATGGTCCTTCTATTAATTTAAGCAAGGACAAAGCTTAAGACTAAACGTGACAACGATACCACTATACTCAGAGAACCATAACGTGATCGTGCTACTATACTCAGAAAACTATAGTATGATGATGTCACTATACTCGGAGGACCCCAACTCCAACGGGTACTAATATAGGCAAGGCAGGCCGTTACAGCAAACTAAACATAGACATGGAAAGAAAGGAGAAGAAGATAGGCAATGGGGAAAGGGAAGTGAAGGCAAAAGATGATGAAGGCGGCAAGCCCCAAAGCAAGTGGACAGAAGAAAGCAGCAATAACAAGAAAGCAGGGGAGGAAATCAAACGCCTCCCTCACCAACAGCTTCCACAGCCAAATGACTTCAACACTGAAGCCCTGGAGAAACTGTAGTAACAATCAATGATTCCCACAACCACAAAACCATATAATATAATCTACCTTCAAATACTTCTCTGTTGCTTGCTTAGCTTGTAGCACTTTTGTTTGGTTCTGCAGTTTTAATTAATGGCTTAGAGTGATAGATAATACAGTTGTTTGTTAAGGCAGCATGTCAGTTTGCATCTTTACAATCTTGGCATACATCCCATTCTGCCTAATCAGATCACAGTGGGTACCCATCTGCACACACCAAATCAAATTTGTTTACTTTTAAACATGTAATCTTCTATACTATATGTGAACAAGCTAGTGTACGTTTTACCTCAACAACTTCTCCCCTATCCAAAACCACTACTTTATCAGCAACTTCTATCATAGACAACCTGACAAGAAGAAAATGAAAATCACAACCACAATGGAATAACTAGTAGCAGGAGAGGTGGAAAACTCACTCACCTGTTTGCTATCACAATCACACTTCTACTTGCATTAGCACCATCATTATCATGTTTAAGAGCATGAAGAAATTCCTGAAACAATTCCCAGAAATCATAACACTACCATTCTCATTTTGTTTAGGAAAAAGGTTCAAATTAATCAACGAACTACACACAAAAGTGCAATTAGGCCATCCAACTCAAAAGTCCTGAATTGTTCAACATTATACAATTTGACCAAATTTGACCTGTTCCTGAGGTCATCGCTGACATAATGGTCATCCTATTAAAAAAATAATTCTAAAAAACAGTGGGAACCCATCCCATGAAGAAATTCCTGAAACAATTCCCAGAATCATAACACTACTATTCTCATTTTATTTAAAATTATTAAAATAAATTAAAAAATAATATTTTTTTAACAAGATGACCGCCACATCAACAATTATCTAAGCAACAGGTCAAATTTTGTTGAATTGTATAATTTTGGACAGTTCAGGAATCTAATTGCACCCAAGTCAAATTTTGTCGAATTGTATAATTTTGGACAGTTCAGGAATCTAATTGCACTTTTGTTGAGTTGGATGGTTCAATTGCATTTTTGTGGTTCAATTGCATTTTTGTGTGTAATTAGGTGAATAATTTGAACTTTTTTCCTTTTGTTTATGAATAATTGGAATCTAATTGCACTTTTTCCTTTTGTTTATGTAATTAGGTGAATAATTTGCACCCAATAGCCCCTCCTTCCTTAGAATTACAAAAGAAAAGATATACCTTGATGTAGTATTCACTTTCTGCATCCAGGGCACTAGTAGCCTCATCAAGGATCAAAATAGTAGGGTCTCTAAGAATGGCCCTGGCAAGGGCAATGCGTTGCTTTTGGCCTCCACTTAACAGATGATCATCGACAATTGTGTCATAGCCATGGGGAAGTGAACATATGAATTCATGTGCGTATGCCTGCTTTGCAGCCCGTTCTATGTCTTCCCGAGTTGCAGATTTGGAGCACCCATAACTTATGTTTGACTTGATATCCAAATGGAAAAGGTGGGGCTCCTGCTAATATACATATTTCAGATATCAAAACTTCCTTAGCTTCTCGCTTTCGATCATCTCATATCTCTCTCAAAGCAAACTAACCTGTCCAACATATCCAATGTTTCTTCTCAGCCAGCTTATGTCCAGCTCTCTAAGCGCAAAATCATCAATCATAATCTATTATCCACAAGGCAACCATAAATTTAAGAACAAGGAAAGAAATCCATCCTAGAGCTATCGCCTACAATAGAAGAATAGCTTACTTGGCCATCAGTTGGTTCATAGAGGCGAAGCAAAAGGTTGATTAACGTACTTTTCCCACTACCACTGGAACCAACCTTTGCAACAAATTCGAGGATTTGTCATTACTTCAATTATCTTGAAAATAAAATGCTTCTAAATTCAGCATTATTACATAATTGTTGGTAGGAGCTAAGTTTCTTACAATTGCAGTTACTTCATTAGCTTGAATTGAGAAGCTGACATTTTTCAGGCAGGGCACCTGTCCAAATGTTTAGAAGATTAACATTGAAGAACTACCAGACAGTGTTGTAAAAATCGGCCTAGGCGGCTGCTTAGGCACCACAAGGCCGAGGGGATTTTACCCTTAGGCAGATATTAGTCGGCCGACTAGGCAGCCTAGGCACTCGAGTCGGCCAACTTAGCGCCTGAGTCGGCCAAACTCGGCGCCCGACTCGGCTGATTGATTTTTTTTTTTTTTTTTTGGTGTGCAATGTGTACACTGCTGTGTTTTTCTAATTATTATTACTCGCCGGTCTAGGCCTAGGCACCCGACTAACGCCTAGCGCCTTCTACAACATTGCTACCAGAACACTTTCAAGTTACATTTGCATAATCCTATACTACACAATATTTAAGTTACAGCAACAAGCACTTATATCTAGGTATGGACTCTGTTGACAGTAACTTGGACCAAAGCTACACAAAATTGTGGAGAAATGCTTCTTGACATCATTATGAGAAGTAACAGAAGACGTACCATTTTTCTGGAGGGGTACTGAAAGGACACATTCACAAACTGTATACTTCTTGTTAGCCTTTTCACTACTGCAAAACACAGTAACACCATTGATAACGGTCCTTTGTCGACAAAGCACAAACTAAAGAGAAAATATCGTTAGGGAAATATTCTGTTATAACTTGTGATTGAAAAGTAATATGCAAACTAACTAGGTCAAGTCCAAAGGGTAATTTATCACAATAATGAAATTATACAAAATTTTGCATGTGTATATCCAGGAGAAGCTCATTTTACTATAATATCTCAATTCAACCACCATTACCACTTATCAGAGAGAGCGAGGTGGGGTGGAGACGTGGAGTACTTGCCTTGAGACAGGTGTTGATCACTTGGAAAGAGATCCAACAACTGAAAAACCTTTTCACAGGCTCCAACGGACTGGAGAAATGATGACATGTTGTCCTGGACCCTCCAAGCAGCAAAAATTAACCATTCACAGTACAAAACATATTTTGTAAGTTGTTCAGCTGAAATGTGACCGGTCATTATAGACATTCCTCCCAACATGACTGCAAAAACCTAAAAAATATCATCTAAGATAAATACAGAAAACTAAATATTGGGCAACTTCATGACGTATGGGGCATGTATGTGGTAGACGCCAGATTCGGAAATAGCTAACCTGTGTTGAGCGGTATAAACCATTGAAACTGAGATTCCAAAATCCATTTGCAACACTTTCTCTCATCCCAACACAAGCTAGCCTCTGTAGGCAATGGTTAAACCTAATAAAAAAGGTGATATAACTTAATAAGAAATGATTACCTGTCAACAAAAGTGAAAGCAATTTCTAGCTTCTTATGCTTAAGTATTGCAAGTAATGGATATTTATGGAGATATAGAAACCAAACAGGAAATTTTATTTTAAAATCAATACCTTTGTTCCTCCTCTCTTTCCATTCCATAAGTACGGATTGTTCTCACCAAAGAAAATGCTTCTTGAGCAGCCTAGATTATTCGGGTTGATAAGAATCACATACGAACAAAAGAATACAAAAAATAAAGTGCAAAGATCTAAAGCTTACTTCAACAGTAAGAGCAGTGAATTCTTGTGTAAGCTTTGCTGCTTTCTTTTGGTACCTACAAGAGTTATATAAATGTTGAAAATAGTTTAATGGCACTGGTGACAACTGCAGAATTTTGGTTTAGTAGGGTCAAAATCTTACAATCATCACTCGGTCACTGCATACATTGATATATATTTTATGAAATTAGAAAATGTAAAGTTTGATTTATTCTGTACTAAAATTAAGACAGAAGTTTTTACAAATGTCAACAAATTTTTTTTCTTCTTTTTTTCATATTTTGTAACCACTGAATAATAGTTTTGTTGCTGAAGCTGTTAAGGACTTGTTTCTCAATACACTTTACAAGGAAATCAATCTATCATTTAGCCATTGATGTCCCATTTTGTTGTGCAATCTGTTCTTAATGAAACGGATATAAGAAAGTTGTCTTACAATTGCTGCAGTTGCAATTGTGATATTAATACCAACTTCACAATTCAATATACAAGATGATACAAAATGTTCTTTCTTGTTTACACAAATTATTTTGCAAGACTAGAATTTCCATTTAAAACAAAAGCTCTTCAGTTAATAACAAATCCATGATGTAATAGATGAATTGATAGAAAATTTGATACAAAAAAGTAGTCTAATTATTCATTTTATTGAAATGAACATTGAAATCCTTGAGGTTCATATGCAATTTGACATTTTCACCCCACTCAATATAAAACACTTGCAGTTAAAATCAATGGGTCAATTGACCCTACTGCCACAATGCTAAACTTGCAAGTGAATGACACCACAAAAAAGATCACAATAAAAGGAAAGTTTTTTAGTTTAGTAAAGAAAAACAAGTATTGAAACATACCGGCTATAGACAAGAAAGACGGTTGATAGGACAAAGCATATAATTATTGTCGATAAGGCAAGTGGCAATGACAAAGACATTAAGTGGATCAATGCACCTGTTCCCTGAAATTTGTACTCCAAAAAGGAGGTTAGACGTACATAACAAGTAAACCATGTCACAGACTTTGTAATATAAGGTGTAGACTTAAAGATGGATTAACCATATTGCCTACCTGAATTGTACTTCTCACCATCATATGTATATCGTTTCCAATAGTGTTCGATAGTCTTTGGCAATCTGTTCCAAGCCTGCTTGTCAATTCACCGACCGGCCGTCTGTCAAAAAAGGATATATCCTGCAAGAAAGACAAGATCACTATCTAAACAAACGAACATCAAAGAAATTTGTTTGAATAGGTTGTAATATAAGATCCACAATTTTGATATCAAAACTCAAGTTACAAGACTCAAACCTGAGAAAGAACAGAACCAAACAACCTTTTTCTCAGATTCTTAAGCATTGTAGTATTCGCATATCCCAAACAGCCACGCCGCAACCCACTAAAATTCAGATAAAAGTCAGTGAAGATATGTTAAATCTGAACTACATCAATTGTCTCATCAAAAGGCTATTCTCAACCAAAAATCTTGATGAAGAAAAAGAATATAGCTAGAAGTAATAACTGAGATACATTGTAATGGAACAAGCAACATACTGCATCCTCATACTGAGTTACAGAAACTCAGAAAACATATAGCAAAAAGAAAATTTTCACTCCCCTCTTATGGTTGGCCCATTATCATTTTCCAGCACTTAATTGGGTTGAATAACCAACATGACATAATATGCACAGAGCTGAAAGAACTTTGACAGAAAATTTTCAATTCAACATGGTATACTAAATAGAGGAAAGGAAATGAGCAACCTGCATATTCCTGAGATTAAAGATAGCAAAACCAAGAGCTTCAAGTTTCTGTACAACAACATAGTTTCGCCTCTCTGTGCCGAAAAGATGGATGCTGCCAATACACTTGGAATTCTGATTTCTGCAAGCTGCAGAAAACAAACAGGAATTGGATAGAAATTATTACAAGGAAATACAAAGGATTCCAAAACCCAAACTATCATTCAATTATGTTTCCATGCAGACAGCAAATACAGTAGAACAACCTGAGATCTTCATTTTAAAAACCTAAATAAACCCAATCAAAGAACTAATGTGACAAAAAGCCTCAACTTAATATACGTACCGCCGCAACAGTTAAAGCACCAAACCCCGTGTATATTGCCCATTTACCATCCGCTATAAATTCCCACATTCTACAAAGAGCATTCAAACCAGTAATCGGCTTTTCCTCATTCGGATAACCATCTTCTTCTTTACAATCGCGTAAACTCCACCAACTTCCTCCGGGGAACACGGAATTGATAAAATCGACCCAATTCCGCAAACTGCCAAGAATCTCATTTTCACTTTTCCAGGTATTCCCGTGTCCGGTTGGGACCAAGATTTCGTTCCCTAGAGTAGAATTTGAACTACAAATGAAGCTGTGAAACCTAATCCTAACATCTTGAATTGTGGGGGAATAGGGGAACCTGAGTTCAGTTTTGACGCTGAAGTTTGACGATTTGGAGATGACTGGAAACGGAACAGTATTCTGGAAATGTTGACGACATGTATGTGTATACAGATTGAGCTTCGAAATGGCCATTTCCAACAAGTGTTTCTGATCTCTATGCTTTTGCCAAAACGACGGGATGAAGGTGTTATGATCCCATTATCCGGTTCATTATTGGTTTGTAGTTTTGTACGTTGGTATGCATTCATTGCATTGTGAATTCGTAAGTAGAAACATATTACTCCGTACTTTTTAGTCTCTCTCTCACTAAATTTTAATATTGACCTTTTTTTAGAATTTAAAATCTACAAGATAAAGATAATTTATCACATCAAATAATAAAAGTAAAGTAAAAATAAGAGCATTCACAACCCTTCTTCACTTATCTTTCTAATTTGTGAGCCCAATTTTATTTTGGATAACGTAAAAATACAGTGTCACTATTTTTATCTGGATGCCTCTTTTTATTTGATCTGAATTATATACATATATAGGATTTGATTCATATGGCATTGCTGCTCTTCCATGCGAACATCAAATCCGTAGGAAGAGCTCAGATCATACAGATGGAGTCCAATGAAGAAGATAAAAAATGCGGTAATAATTTTGTAATTTTGTCTACTATGTATGTTTCGGTGGTGCATTAAGTGCTGATGTGTGGTGCACTAATGAGTGCTCTGTGGTGCACTAATGAGTGCTCTATGATGCACCACCGAGTACTGAAAATCAATCAAAAGGAGAAAAATGCGGTGATATTTTTGTAATTTTGTGCACCATGTATATTTTGGTGGTGCACTAATTGCTGATGTATGGTGCACTTATGAATGATATGTGGTGCACCACTAAAAAAATACAGTGGATTTAATAGATCCGTTGAGTGGTGCAATACTAAGTGCAGTAGTGCACTACAAATGACACATAAATGCACCACAAAGCACCTATAAGTGCACCGCATATCAACACTTAGCGCATCACAAAATTACATTTGGTATATTTCAGTAGTACATTAAGTGATGACGTGTGGTCCACTTATAGGTGCTCTCTAATGCACTTATGAGTGATATGTGGTGCAACACCAAAAAGGGAAAAACACAGTGTGTTCAATAGACCTATTGAGTGATGCAATGCTAAGTGCACAAAACACTAGCATGTAGTCCACTCCTGAAATATAGATTGTGCAGGAAATTGCGAAATTGTAATCTCGTTATTTCTCCTCTTCATTGATTTTCATCATTTTTATCTCAGCTCATCTTACAATTCTGATATGTCTGCATGGGAGAGCAACGTTGTATCAGAACATGGGCGTGTATATATATATATATATATATATTTTGATGTGGTCGAGCGGCCTAGCTATGACCCCTCAGTTGAGAGGTCTCAGGTTCAAACTCTAGTGTGGGGACATTGAGTCGTTGGCTACATGAGGTATGGGATATATGTACAATTGAGGATTTAAAATGGATATAGGGTATGTTTAGGTTCAGGTGTGTAATGTGCATGAGTGTGTACTTAATGTGAGTTGTTGAAACTTTAAAGTGTATGGATTTTGTGTTTAATGTGCATGAGTATGTATTTAATGTAAGTTGTTTTTAAAACTTAAAGTGTGTGTCTTTTTGTACTTAACATGCGTGAGGTTGTGTTCTGAACGTGTTTTGTTTGTGTGTTTAATGTGCGTGTATTGTGTACTTTAAGTGCGTCAGATTAGTGATTAACGTGCATCCACCCGCACAACTGCAGGGGAAGCATCAAATGCACCTGATCCCTTGACAGTGCATTCATAAATGCTTTGAGTGCACAAATGGCACTTATTGATTCTCATCACCTTCCTCCTCAATGTCATTATGATTATACATTTAAAAATACTTAACAATACATTTGGAAATACTTTTAGTACTCGGAAGGCACTTCCTAATTCAATTATTTGGCATTTTCAATCATTAGTTTCCCAATAATTCACCTCAGAGGTTTGACAATGTCATCAACATCACAAAGTGAATTCCAAAAATATAGGGTTAGGGAGGTAAAACAGTGATTGCAGAAGATAAAGATTAGAGAATTCCCTTTTTCTCTGCATCTATAAATACAGCAAGTGGATGCCAAATGCAGGCGCATAACACCACTGGTTTTACACTCAAAAAGTCAGTCTTTATAATTACTTTGAGGGCATATGACAGAGTTCTAGACTTCTTGACATTACATACATATTAGAGCACATGGATAACTGACAGGTGTTATAACATTACAAGCAAATTCCTACACTAAAAGAGAAGAAAGAAGATGGAGGCCGGATAGAAATCACTACCAACTTAGCGGGTTCTTTCCCTGCTGAATTTTGGCGCTATAACAACTTTCTATATCGTCCTGCACAGTTACAAACTGGTTTAGTAGTTTCTATAAGACCGACCTGTTTGTTTTTGCTTGATTACTTTACACACCTTAAGAAACTACATCAATCATCAAAACCAACACATCTCTAGATCCACTAGTGAAGAAGAGAGGAATATACCTTGCAGGATTTTAGCAGTGGTTGCAAGAACGATTGTCTGAAATATCTGACAGATTTCCCAAGGGAGGTTCCATCCCATTCTGGAATATGAAACAGGCAAAATGTAAGAAATGCAGTAACTTAAACAGCAGAAAAAAATTTAAAACAAAAAATCAATCTTCAACTACTAAAAGTTGACAAGTGTTTCTGCCATGAGTGCGGCTCAAAATTTCAGTGGTTAGAATAGAGCACTGAATTTATAATCTAGGATTAAGGGGCATACCACTATCCATATCGGCTCTAAAACCTCCCATGTTAAGTTCTCCAAGAAGCTGCATATAGAACAATGGAACATTGAAGAATATAAAACACAAATTATAGATAACATTTTTTTGTAGCAGCTGCATTGTAGCATTTTTTTCTTAACAATGTACTAATGTAGCAGCCAACCTTCATAGTAACATGTCAAGCTACAGCAAGATATTGAAGTTCTCTTGCACATAATCTAATTTCTTAGCTAAGTAAATAAGCTTACTCCCAATGGAGGAGAAAGTTAAAACACATTATTTTATGTGTTCTTTGAATAGTCAGATTAGCATTCTCCCCCTAATGGCCAACCAATTTTTTAATTGAATCCAATGAGGATTATATCTACAATACTAAGTGGCAATAGATACAATCAAAATAATAAAACATACCCGGGAAAGAGTTGGTGCATCAGAGGGATCAAATTCCTCACATTCATTAGGGTCAATGGGAATGCAGACACGGCCTAGAGAAAAAGCAAAGAATCAACATGCAACCTAAAAGATTATACAGACCAAAAAACATATATGAAAATGAGGGAAGATCAAAGGATTCAAGTCTGGAACTTTTTAAGAAAATCAACAGAAGGAAATTTTTTTAAAAAAAAAAAAAAATCAAAATAGAGAACCTGTTTGGGGGTGCACACAGAATGGTGCTTTCAGTAGATGATTCAAGTGTCTTGAAACCTGGTTGTTGTTTGCACGTTAGGGTTATGCACCAATATATCAAAAGGATACAGAGTATAAGTCAATCCTATTTTATTGCTTGGAAAAATTATCATATCTTAATATCCTGCAATTGCACGTAGAAAAAAAAAAAAGATCAAGCAGTCGAATGATGAGAAAATAAACCTCCATATCAAGCCTAGGGTAGGTAAAAGAAAACACAATCTCTTCAACACATCTACGAATTCCCTGGGCCTGAAATGTTAAATTACAGCGGATTCAGAAAAACAGAAATCAACCTGAGCATAATAGAAACTCAAAAGAGAATGTGACAGCTTGAATTTGATGAGCTTATCTAATCTAAGACTAATGTGAAGTCCAAACAAGAAATTGAGATTAAAAGAGAATAAGTGTTTTCAACAACAGTTATGTAGATTGCAGCTGTAACATTGTCACGCTAAAGAGTGGAAAATAAAATAAAAATGTTGACAATAGGTCAGAAAATACAAGATATATGTTCACGTCGTTTTAAAGAGAATGTTGACCTGAAGTATATACCTTGTGTTTACCAGATTGCAGCAGATGTTTTAGTTGTTCCCATCTGAAAACATTAATATCATCTTTCACACGTTTGTTTTCCTGCCACTTTGCCCGGAGCTCAGATACAATATCTGCAACAATCACCGTCAGTTTATTCAAAGAGAAATGAAAAGTAGCTATAAAGTTCTTTGTAACTTGAGATTGATTTGTGAAAAGTTAAACATCCATACACTCATCAGGAATCATTTCCAGTATCTTTTCGCATCTTTCCTGGCTCGAGAACAAATTTTGACTCAAAAGCAATTTGTTCTCAAAAAAATCCCTTAAGACTTCCGTGTATGATCTCCTGCATAGGTTTAATGAGACTCAAAAGAGAATGGAGCTAAACCTAAAATCAGGAAGAAGCATATAACATTAAAAAGAGATAATCACTCTTACACTAGGAAAGGGTGAAGTGCAGGACCCATGAGAGAAACTTTTCGATTGCTATTCTCATTGCCCTGAAATTTCAAGAAAATTTTCTGTAATTCCATATGGTATCATAAATTTTACCATTGCCATCTAAAACAGATTTAAAGAACCTTGTAGACACGAAAGTAATCAGCAACAGCAGCCCTTTGTTCATTATTCAACCTGGTCATAAAATAGCAGTTAAGTTTACACATTCAAATTTGCAGAAAATTGCGACATAATGATTAAATTTACAGTTCCCCATGTAACAGCATTACCTTCTAGCTTTTAGATCACAAACCCAACAATGGACACCACGCCGGCCACTGTACACCCAGAGAATGTGATTGAATCCAAAATCCTCTGTAGAAAAAACATATGAATCTAGATTTGTATTTATGCACATCATTGTGTTTGCAAATAAAACTTGTGCCATAATAGTGTTGGACCATATTATCAGGTAATTTAAACACAGTTCAGTTCTTGTTCACAACTAATCTACAAGAATGAAAACGAAATGAATTGAAGACATTGAAAATAACAATGAGGAGGCTTCTACACTATTAGATGAATGGTGTCAATATAGACTAAAACATAATAACTCTTTTATCTGATTGAAAACCACAACTAATTAGAAGCACAAAGTTTTAAGTCCTCAATAAAAAGCAACAAGATTGGTGAGCAGGGGATGGTTTGTACTTCGTAATTATTGTGAACATGTCGGGTAAAGTATATTTTAACAATTGCTATTGACAAGAGCATGTAAGAAAACTGCAAGGAATGAGACGTTGCAACTTATAAAGGTCTACAATCATGATTTGGCATAATAGTCTACCGGTTTCCTCTCAGTTTAGCATTTGGTTCAATGAAACAAATTGCAGTAAGATATAGTGTGTTCAGTTTATAAAATATATGCATACCTCTTAGGGAAGTATCAATGACTTTAATAGCAACCGTCATAAGTGGCCAGCAATTTGAGCAAACATCAGCTCCTGAGCAACAATACCTAACATCATCATAGTCTGATATATCCTGCAGTAAAAAAGATGGATGTGATTGATATCAAGATAAAGCCACTTGACATAGTAATAAGGAGGTTGTCAATTGACATTAGTAAAGAGCTTACTATATCAAAAACTAGCTCTCTCTCTAATGGTGTGAAATTGTTATCACCTTGTGCGTAGGCATGCCTTTTTGCAGGCTGCAATACAGGTGTAAATGAAGATATGTTAAAGAGGACCTATATTTTTACAAGCACAGAGGTTATAACTAAAAAGAATTCCCCTTTCTTGTAACAAAGAGAGAAGAATAGAAGAAAAACCCTATTAAAGGTAGAAACAAGTATAGAAATAATACATCAACATTATAAACAGCTCCAATATCAATTTTGAATGGACATTTCTCCTTGATGGCATTTTCCAAGTCAGAAGCACTATTGAACGATTGAAACCGCAGATATATGTTATTATCTAAAGTGAATGAAAATTCCCTACGTCCAAAATAGGACTGGTCACAACCAGGATGCTTTCCATCTAGAAAATTCCATTGAAGACAAACAGTCAGATATTTTAAACAAAAAGGAAAGAATAATAGAGTATGAGTAGCGCAGTAGCCTATGCTGCTCAAGCAAATTAGAATATACCGTTTCCATATGACAACCATTTATACATATCAACATATGGAAAAAGCCTTCCTGCCATACAAAAACTACAGTGAGGGTAATATAAGATAAATAGAAAAGAAATTGCAAAAAAAAAAAAATTGTTGAATGTCCAAATGTTTAAATAGTGATGAATTAAGGTTTAAAAATAAAAATGAAGTAACAACACATACCAAAACCAAGGGGAGGGGGATCAAGGTCACACCAAGTTAGTTTACTCAGAAATTCTCCATTTATCGAAACTTTAACAAATCAGTAAACTTTTTCCTTTGAATATTATAGGATTATTGGTGTAAAATACTTTGTTTCATCAGAAACACTAACTACAAAATTCATAATTTTTCTTCAAACATAAATTTATCCTAATTTCAAGTAATTCATAGCTGACTAAATGATATGACCTAAATTACCGTAATAAACTTTGAGATAATTAGCGTTGAAGCCATCAGGGAACGAATTATCTTGCTCACATCCAACTTCTTCAGTTGTCATCTTAAAGAACTCCACAAATCGACAAGTATCCTGTTTTTTAAAAGAAATTTAATGAAAAATGGATAATTAGATTATCAGATCAACAAACCCTAGCTACATGAAAAGGTAGGAAAATCAAAATTGAGTTCCGGGCAAAATATAGCTATGTATTTACAGCTACTAGTAGAAATGTTAAAGATCGTATATATTTGCATAAGTGGGGAAACAAGCTTACTCTGCACAGGAAGAGCTTCTCGACGGCGGGCGGTGTGCGACTGGGCGTTAATTGGAAATGGCGGGAAATGTAACTGGCGGCAATGTTATCCTCGTTGCATTTTTGCGGGAAAGTTTTGGGCCAGAAAATGGACCTTTGAGGCTTTGAAGTTTATAATCGAAACTGATACATGGACTTTTATAGAGTAAAATTCTTGTAAGCAAATCAATTAGAATTTTTTAATGTCATGACCCACCTAAGTAAATGCTATAATCTATCGAGCAATTATATTGGTTACGGAAAAATCGAAAAATTAATAAATTATTCCACAATTACTAATTAAAATACTTGAGACTCCAATTAATTTTTTCAAACACAATATCCCAATTAATAATTAGCCTGTCCAACCACGGATTGAGTTGGAATTTTCTCAACTTGAGTAAAAAAAGGGATCGGGTCTACCTGTTTTACTGTTTATAGACAAACCCAATATGAGCCCACCCGTTTTGAAAGCAATCGTTATGCGTTGGACTCGTGTTCAGCATGCTTGCTGGACATGGGTAACAGTGTCGTTAGGTACTATTATCTCTTTTTTTTTTTAAAAAAAAAAAATTTCAGACCGCTTCGTTATAGAAGTATATGTTCATAATTTTATTACTATATGTTAATAACTATACATTCATAACTCCATAACTGTACGTTCATAACTCTATAACTGTACATTCATAACTCCATAATTGTACATTCATAACTCTATAACTGTACATTCATAACTCCATAATTGTACATTCATAATTTTCGAAGCTCTATGTTCACAATTTTAGAGCTCTATGTTCATAATTTTATCACTATATGTTCATAATTGTAAGTTCATAATGTTAGAGCTCTTTGTTCATAATTCGATCAATAACTGTACATTCATAATTCCATAACTGTAGATTCATAACTCCATAACTGTAGATTCATAACTCTATAACTGTACATTCATAACTCCATAACTGTACATTCATAATCTTCGAAGCTCTATATTCACAATTTTAAAGCTCCATGGTCAAAATTTTATCACTGTATATGTTCATAATTGTAAGTTCATAATGTTAGAGCTCTGTGTTTTCATAATTGCATAACTGTACATTCATAATCCAAAAAAAAAAAAAAAAAAAAAAATAACGCCGTTAACGACAAAACGCGCGTGATTTTTTTTTTTTTAAACTAAATGACGCGTTTTTTTAAAAAAACGACGTCGTTTTGGGAATTGTGGACACGGGTCCAGGGCATAATTTGCCTTTTGACAGCTATGTTCATATATCCATTTTGGCGCCAATCTGACTTAGTTTGGTACCATATTTAAATGTGTGTCAAACTCGTATGCTTTGGTTTTGACAGCTATACTTAATTTGGTACTATATTTAGGGGGCGTTTGGTTCAGGTTATATAACATAACCAAGGGAATGTGACATTCCAAAGCTCACATTCCGGTGTTTGGTTCATATTATCTTAAGGAATCTGACATTCCCAAGGAATGTCATATTCCCTCCACATAGGATTTTGAAGGGAATGTGATTCCCTTCAAAATCTTAGGTAATGTAAGATAACCTTGGTTATCTTAAGGATATTATAGTGTGTATAAAAGATAACCTTAAACCAAACATGATTATATTGCATACCCCAATTTTAACCAAACACAGGAATCTAACATTCCAGTAATCTAATATTCCCAGCAATCTAACATTCCCTAAGGTAATCTGACATTCCGTGAACCAAACGACCCCTTAAAGGTGTGTCAACTCGTATGCTCTTCGAGAATCGCTGACATTGAAAATTTGAGGAGTGGATTCAAATTTTATCAAAGTCACCTATTTTATTCTATATTGTATTGAAATGTCCATAGCTCAATTTTGTTGCTAATCCGGCTTATTTAGTCCCATATTCGAAGGTGTCAGACTCATATGCTTTTGGAAACTCATACGTTGAAAGTTTACGAAATGAGCTCAAAATTGATTGAAGTCTTATATTTTGTTAGAGTTAATACCCAAAATCGTCCTCGACTATAGTGGTTTTTCTCAATTTCGTCCTAAACGACTTTGGTGACCTAATATCGTCCCAGACTTTTGTGTTTCGCTCAATTTAGTCCTCCATTTGTTATTCTGTCAAATTGGTGTTAAATTAAGGGACAATTCAGTAATGTCAATATTGATCTCTCTTTACTTTCAACTTGTGAAGTGCGAAATTCCTCTTTCTTGTACGAATTACACCCAGAATTACTCTCGGACCTGCAAATCAAATTTTATATCCGCAATTTTAGGAGTAATTCTGGGAGTAATTCGTAAATAAAAAAGGGATTTCGCAGTTCACATGTCTATGAGTAAAGAGATGTCAATATTAAAATTACTGAATTGTCTATTTATTTAACACCAAATAGACATAATAACAAATGAGGGATTAAATTGAGCAAAAACACAAAAGTCTGGGACTAAATTGAGCGAAACACAAAAGTCTGGGACGATATTAGGTCACCAAAGTCATTTAGGACGAAATTGAGAAAAACCACTATAGTCGAGGACGATTTTGGGTATTAACTCTATTTTGTTATATATCGTATTAAAATCAAAATATCAATAGCTTAATTTTAGTGCAAATCCGACTTCATTTGATAATTAATACCAAATCCGAAGGTGTCAAACTCGTATGCTTTCGAGAAACAAATTTAAAATCTTATTATCCTCTTACAAAATGTGTGGAGGACATCCATCTATGATCTATCCGAGTAGACTAAAATAGCTCTGAGAGTAGCACATACACGATGCTAGTAGTAGTAGCCATGGCACTTCAATTCTCAGCTTCTGAAACAAATTTAAAATCTTATTATCCTCTTCCAACCAGACATCTGAATCATCCTAGGATTCTGATCTCCTGTACTAATGGCGGCAAAAAAGAAACACAACACTCATCATCAACGGCAGGCAAAATCAAACGATTGGTTCTGAGCCAGGAAGGCAGGACGAAGCTGAACCCTTTGCCGGACCCAGAATTCTACGCGTACCCTCGATTCGTCACCCACGTTGACGACAATTTCATATCCACGTTGACCAATCTGTATAGGCAACGCTTGAGAGCGGAGTGGGAGATTCTTGATCTGATGAGCTCATGGGTGAGTCATTTGCCCCAAGAGGTGAAGTATAAGAGGGTTGTAGGGCACGGGCTCAACGCCCAGGAGCTTGCCAGAAACCCCCGCCTCCACTATTTCTTCGTCAAGGACTTAAACCAGGATCAAAACCTTGAATTCCAGGATTGCAGCTTTGATGCCGTCTTGTGCACTGTCAGCGTTCAATACCTTCAGCAGCCCGAAAAGGTAATTAAAGATATGATAACACAATCTAGCATATACATCTAAGAGGCGTTTACCATTATGCCAAAATCAAGCCACGTACATGTGTCAGGTTTGACACACTTATCATTACACCTAAAGTTATAACGGACAGCAGAGTGGAGACAACAATTTTATTTATATATAATATATTGCTGGCGTATTATCAAGAGGTACGGTACTGGACTTAGTTATTCAAGCTTTTGTCCAATAATCTATTGGCCACCTGGTATGCTAGCTGGACTTGACCTTTCAAATTTTCGTCCAATAACCACATGGTGGTGCTGGACTTAATTGACCCTTCAAGCATCTATAAAATGGATTAGGGTCTATCTTGGATTGTGGACCTTAGTTCAATACCTTGCGCAGCCTGAAAAGGTTAAGATAAACACAGTCTAGATTCTAGCATATACATTTAACAAGCACTTACTATTGTGCCAAAATCAAGCCATGTACATGTGTCCAGGCTTGACATGTTTATCATTATATTACACCTAATTAAAATTATAACCCATAGCAGAGAAGAGACAACAATTTTATTTCTATATACGGTCATATTATCAAGAGGTGGGTACTGGACTCTAGCTGGACTTGATTGACCCTTCATATCTTCGTCCAATAATCACATGATGGTGTTGAACTTAATTGACCCTTTAAGTATCTATAAAATAGACTAGGGTCTACTTTGTATTGTGGACCTTGGTTCAAAATGGTTTTCAGGTTATGTCATTGACATATACTGTACATGCAACTAATTGTTTATGTGCCACATAACATGTAAACTATAGACACGTAACTACAAACACATAAACTGTTGACGGCAGGTAAAGAATATGTTAACTACTGACAAATGTTGCAGAAGGCGCTAGGCGCTAATCAGGTGCCCAGGGCACCTAGGCGGCCCAGTAATCCGAGTATATCGTTCCCACTTTTCCCACTCAGGGCTAGGAGTGTTATAGTCAACTGCATATGTTAGATGATTAGTTGAATCATGGCTGGAGAAATATAGAAGAGGAGTAGTCGAGTAGGCAAAAAAACCACAAGGCCGAGTTGAGCACCAACTCGACCGAGTTAGGCATTGACTCGGTCGAGTTAGGCATTGACTCGGTCGAGTTAGGCGCTCAACTCGACCGAGTCGGCACGTAGGGTGCCTAGTTGGCTAGTTAGTCGGTTAGCCGACTAAAAACCGCCTAGGGTCGCCTAGACAGTCATTTTTACAACACTACTACAGACATATAATATATGTCAACTGCAAATACATAATTTTTGGATTAGGTTCTTCAATATAAGATGGACCCTAGTCCATTATATAACAATTGCAGTAACCCTTTAACCACCGGCCTGGTGGTGTTGGACTTGACCAATCACGGGCCTCCGTCCAACAACATCCATCTCATTGGAGTAAGAATTCATGTATGTATGTGCGATAGATGATGATTTAGTCACATTGGTATCCATTTTTCAGGTGTTTGCTGAAGTTTTTAGGATACTAAAACCAGGAGGGATGTTTATAGTGAGCTTCAGTAATAGACTTTTTTATGAAAAAGCCATTGGTGCTTGGAGGGATGGAACGGCATACAGCAGGGTGCAGCTGGTGGTGCAATACTTCCAATGCGTGGAAGGCTACACCCAACCTGAGGTTATCCGCAACTTTCCAGCTCCACAGAACAAAGATAGGAGCGTTAATGAATCCCCATTTAATTGGATGCTCAAACTTTTCTCAGCAAGATCAAATGATCCTTTTAATGCAGTTGTAGCTTACAGAAACTTCAAGCCATTATATGAATAGATCGATGTTCCTATCATAGAAGAACATTTTTTGTTAGTTATAGATTCCATTCCTATGTAAGAAAACTAGCTAGGAGTGTGTTTAGTTCGCACATGAGAATAAGAATCAGAATGAGAATCAAATACTTGGAAATTGGTCTACTAAAGATCCATATCTTCCAACTAATGTGTTAAGCCCTACTAATTTATCTTTCTCTAGCTCTGCCTCTTTTAGGGTCTGATGATTTGTGAAACTTTACCGATTTATATACTTTTCTGGAAATCAACTCTTCTAAGATTATTTAAAGCGATACTATTACATTTTTCATCAGCTCTTTTGCTACAATAATCTCAATTGAGTTTATGATGATGATCTTCTAATATAAGGTCTTATGAAGTGAGTTCTTATGCTTTTTAACTTTGTTGTTTGTAGATTTGCTAGCCTAACATTACTAAGTCCTACTTTAGCATTTATAAATTTCTAAATAAAATTAAATTACATAACATGGGGATTTATACATAATTCTTAGCATTCTCAAAAAGTTATTTTTACAATAATTTCTAACATAACGGAACACATGATTTTACGTGGTAATTTTAACAGTAAATTAAAAACCATAGGCCCTTTTATGGGTTAAGCTAAGCCAAATCTTCACTATATAACATGGAGTGCATGTATATAAGTATATCTTTGCCATCTCCAAAGAGGAAAGGAAGAGAGATAATTTGTAGTAATAAATTGAATCAAAAGTGAGTTTGTTGTTGTCTTGATCCTTGAATAATTTTAAATATAACATATTTCTCCTAACACTTGTTGTAATTGCTCTCATTTCTCATCCCTATTTTCTTGGTCAAATCTCTCTATTCTTGATCCCTATTTCTCTCTTCTTCGACATATCAACTCCTTTGACTAACTCCCAACTAGAGTGATTAATCCGTCAAATAGGTAATTAATAATAATAATAATAATAATAATAATAATAATAATAATAATAATAATAATAATAATAATAATAATAATAATAAAGTTCAAAATACAGTATAAACATGGAAGTTCAAATTCCTTTTTTTTTTTTTAATTTTTTTTTTTTTATACTTAGGTGATTCCAACTTCAGCGGACTAATCTTAAGCCCACAAGACTCCGCTCCTAGAACCACTGTAGAGGTAAATCGTAAGTTGCGCAATCAATTCACTTGTCAAACCTTTGTCTTCATCATGTGCGCACAAAGGGTAATTTTTCATTCATGCTTTCAGTGAAATTCAGACCTCCACATTGTCGTCTTTAATCGTAACTTCAAGTTAAGCGTGGAACAACACTCTAGGGGCAAATTTCTAATTTTTCTCCTTATATTATACGAGGCAGATGTTACCAATATTCTAGTTGGTTTATTTGACCAAAATATCTTTTAAATAATAAATTAAATGCATAGTACTATTAAATTCACAATGCATTTATTATGGGTTTAAAAAATATTATTTAGCCAATGTATTTATGTATTAAATATATTATCTTAAATTTGTGGGTTTAGTTAAATGTGAAATTTTTGTGTGGATGGAAGAAATAATTAATTATAATAAGTGTACTAATTTCCTAAGTTTTAATAAAAATAATAGTCACTGTGTCCACCCTTAGTGCATAAAATTCAGCGAGGGATTAGTCACTATGACTGACAGTGGAATCTTTTTACAACAAAAAAAAAAAAGAAATATTAAAAAAAAATAAGTCTAATGTGAGCCCGTTTCACGGATCCTTATGCGTGAGATGAGTTAGGTCAAGGAAAATGTAATACTTATGTTAGAAAATGTAATACTAATCATGAATAAATTGTTTGTTACTTATATGAGAAAGTATAATATTTTTGAGGAAAAATATAATACTTTTAAATCAGAATGTAATTTTAGGGGTCGGGTTAAACAATTACTCTAAAAAGTGTAATACTAATCAGGGATAAATTGACTGGTTGTTATTTATGAGATAAAGTGTAATATTTATGAAAAAAAATGTGATAATTTTTATGAAAAATGTAATACTTTTAAATCAAAATATAATTATGAAAAAATTGTAATCTAAAAACATAATAAGTCTCAATCAATGTTATATCCTTAATTTATGTCGTTCTTTTTGTATGCAAATAAATGTGTACATTTTACTTTAAATGTTGTACATTTTAATGTTATTAGACAAAACTACTCTTACACCGTTATAACACCGTTAGTTTTTAATTCTAAAATTGATAACACATTATTATTACCATAGACCTATATTTATCATATCTTTTTCATATTTTTAATTATCATTTTATTAAAATTATTATATAATTAATTTAATACTTAATTATATTTTAATTAAATTTCTATTAATAATAAGTTATATATATGTGTGTGTACAAAATACATATATTATTTGTGTATATATAATTCAAATTATAATTTTTTAATTATTTGTATTTATTAATATTTTAATATTGAGAATGAATTTACGCGCATCGCGCGTACAAAATGCTAGTACTTATATATGAGGGAAAAATATAATACTTATACAAAATCTAACCGTCTCACCGATCTTTCATAAGAGAATTCGCCTATTATGTCCGCACGGGTTTAGTTCATTGGTTCAGTAGACAGTATTTTGGACAAGAGACCAAGGTTCGAACCTCAGCAACGGCAGTGTGGTGATTATGTTCAAAGTGAGTAGATTTCTTGTGCGCACTGATCCTGTCTGCTGAGCCATTGAATCACCGTAATTTACACACTTTCAAATACTCTGTCGGGTTGGGGATTCAACCTTCAGACATTATCTATTCACGAAGAAAAAAAAAGTATAGACATGAAAATGGTAATTGATTTTCTTCTTCCGAATATTTCAATGTCATATTAAATGAGAGTGGTCTCTGGTCGTGTTTTTTTTTTTTTTTTTTTTTTTTTTTTTTTTTTTTTTTGTAGAAACGATGATTGCATGTCACACATGGAGAATATAATTTCAAACAATTATAATTTCTCGATAATTAACGACTTTCTAAGGTGCTTAAAATTCGTACTTTCATAGTGGAATTGACGGCACCATTTGCGCGTTAAATTGTTTTGGTTACCCTCTTCAAATTACCTTTGCTAATAAATTCCATGATTGACGGAAATCTATAACATGCGATACTAATTTACATATCTGATTTCAGGGTCACACTTGCTATGATTCGTGAGACTGGTTGAGTCAATAGGCAAATATAATACGTATACTAGTAAATATAATATTAAATCATAAATAAAATATTTTTTATTTATAAGGTAAAACATCATACGTTTGAGCACAAATATTATACTTTTATAATTTGATATAAAAGTATTTTTTTTCATTTAAAAGTATTAAATTTTCCTTTATATGTAATGTTGCACTTGTAAAGGAAAATATAATATTTTAATAAAAAAAATGAAAGTATTATATTTTTTTTCAAAAATATTAAAATTTTTCATATAAGTAATAACCATTTTATTCTTGATTTAGTATTACATTTACAAGTATTAGTATTATATATTCCATTTTGACCCAACCCGTCTCTCGGATCTTGGTCTCGCACAAGTTTTTAGCGTGATTCTATATTTCCAATAGGATTTACCTTTTTGCGTAACTCTTTTGTTTAATTGTTAATTAACGATTAATCCAAAATTTATCTCTAAAACATGCTATATTATTCCATATTAAATTCACTACCTAATAATCACTCATTAATATGACATTATCAAGTTTTAAATTTTTTTTTCTATATCTGAATTGGTCAACTCAATCATGAGTTATTAAAAAAAGTTACCTAACAATATAATCAATAAAAGAAAAAAAAAACCTGCATGGACAACTTAGTTGGTCATAGGGGTGAAATTTGAGAAGAATAACCAGAGATTGAATCTCACTAGCGGCAGTATAGGGGCAACCTCTCAAAGTGAAAAGGGCTCTGTGTGCGCGGTTAGCAAAGGTCTAGTCTGTGGTTCAGCTGACTTCCATAATTTGAGGTTGGGGATTCAAAATGAACGAGTGAATATTACGGCCGGGATTTATGTCTTTAAAAGAATGTACTAATGTAGCATTACTCTTTTACTTTAGCCATAATGCAACATGCACTCCATCACGCTCCTTCATATGTGCGAACTGATTATTTTTGCAAGGTTAATTAGCCGGGATTTATGTGTTTAAAAGAATGTACTAATGTATCATTACTCTTTTACCTTCACAATGCAACATGCACTCCATCACGCTCCTTCACATGTGCGAACCGATTATTTTTGCAAGGTTGAGCTGATTCTGATACAAATTGAAATATGTGCTCAATCTCAACTAATTAAAAGTATAAACTGATAGTTGGACTACACATTTATGTTTAATTTATTATATATATATATATATATATATATATATATATATATATATATATATATATATATATATATATGCCCAACAACCACAATTTTATCTTTTTAGAAAATATGTTATTTTAGATTTTCATTCCTTAAAAGCAATATTCTCTACTCCCACTAAATCTAGAATAATATGAAAAATATTTTTATATGTTTTAGTTATCTATGAACTAACCAACCATGCCATGTGTAGTCGTACAAAAATTATGTATAAGCCCGTCTAGCTCAGTTGGTAGAGCGCAAGGCTCTTAACCTTGTGGTCGTGGGTTTGAGCCCCACAGTGGGCAAAAAATCAAGCCTACTAAGTAATGTTTCGGAGAAGACATCTTGCACGGAAGGTCAACTTTACACGTCTGACACACACATGATATATATATATGCCCAACAACCACAATTTTTTTCTTTTTAGAAAATATGTTATTTTAGATTTTCATTCCTTAAAAGCAATATTCTCTACTCCCACTAAATCTAGAATAATATGAAAAATATTTTTATATGTTTTAGTTATCTATGAACTAACCAACCATGCCATGTGTAGTCGTACAAAAATTATGTATAAGCTCGTCTAGCTCAGTTGGTAGAGCGCAAGGCTTTTAACCTTGTGGTCGTGGGTTCGAGCCCCACGGTGGGCAAAAAATCAAACCTACTAAGTAATGTTTCGGAGAAGACATCTTGCACGGAAGGCCAACTTTACACGTCTGACACACACACCACGAATACATAACAACTTCACCATTTTTTGGGGGAAGTCATTTTTCGAGTACACGACCTTCAGCTTAGTCCTCAACACAGCCTTCTTCATCTTCGGCATGAACTTTTGGCACTCTGGTCAGACGGAAACCATAATGCCAAACTTTCGGTCGTGCCAAATTTCCGGCCACTAAAAACAAGCCATACCAGAGATATGTGGTTTTCGCCGGAAACTAATGAAGTTTCCTTTTTGTTTTGTTTTGTTTTTTTCTAATTTTTAATAAATAATATTATTTTTAATATTATTATAAATATTTTTATATTATAAATAAAACAATTATACTCATTTTTCAAACAATGAACCAAACACATAAAGATAGTTTTTTACTGTGCATCCAAACACTGAAAAGAAAAATATTTTCTGAAAAATGACTCATTTTTCATAAAACATTTCCCAAAAGTTATTTTACTGCTTTCCAAATGACCCTAAATTTGACAAAGATTATAATGCATGTGGAGGCTAAATTTTGTTATTTTTGTAAAATTGTGAACTCAATGGATTCATATTTTTCTTTAAAATATTACTATAATCGAGTGATTAAAAGTTGAATTACCTGCCCAAAAATTTTATTCAAAACTTGTATGGGAATGGAGAATAAACACCATTGTGAAACTTTTTTAAGCCTGCACCGAAAGTGTATCTTAAGGTGGAAAAAGCATGCATGTAGTGGTACATTGAAGTGCAGAGGAGAGAGTAAACTTTCTTCAGGTCCACAATAGTTGTGAGCGCGCTAATTTGATACGGAGTAAATTAAAACTCATTTGTTACTTGTAATAAAGGATTAAAGGAGCTACCTTCAATAAAAGGATTAAAGGAGCTACTTGAACTTGAGTGGAGGTGTTTTTTATGACATGTTCATAACTTAATATGAGAAAACATATGATGCACCATCATCATATAACACCTACACACGGGTGATAAACGGTCAAAGTATATGCTAGATCCTTGTACTATAGTGTTTTATTCAATTTAGTCCATATACTTAAAATTTGTTCAATTTAATCCATGTACTTAACAGAACAATTGAGGACCATACTTAACACCATTTATTTTCCCAGTTAAGTCTATCCACATGGCAATGACATTAATATGTAAGATTTTGTGAGGTGGCATATAATAATTTGATTATTATTATTATTTAATGGTAAAAATTAGAAGTTAGGGTTCAATCCCTTAATCTCTTGGATAATATACAGGCAATTCTCTGCCACCAAGCTACTCTAAATGCCTTTACCATTAAATTGATAATTATAATCAAATTATTAGCTGGTAGTTGATTATATGCAAAATTTGAAGAAACAAAGAAGTAGAAATAGAAATTGAGTGTAATTTAGTATTAATATTTTGTCCTTGAATTGCCAAAAGTTTGTCCCGGTCCATGCATTAATGTCACGTTTCCGATACTTGATCGACAAACAAAATTAATCATCGATCAGGTGAGAAAACAGCAAAATACATAGTGGCAAATTGAAGTTGGTAAAAGTGTAAATAAACTCCGATAGATCATATCCCTGCTTGGAAAGACTACATGTGATAATGCATAGATATATTTATATTAGCAGTGGGATCCTTTCTTGCAGCTAAGTGCACCAGCGGCAGTGGTGAGAGAAGCCACGAGAGACGATGGCCTGGCGCTTAAGCTGGAAGCCTTGGCGTAGGTTGAGGCGGAAGCCCCTGCACCCGACTGCCGGAAATACGCACCGTTTAACATCAAGTCCCCTTCTGATCGCCAGTTCCACCTTTTCCATTCGCTTTCTGCTGCATCCTCGTGCTTTGTCACCTGCATATTATTAATAGGATTTATAAGCCCTTATATATAGCCAGTAGCGAATATGTAACTTTTTTTCCAGCAACACATTTTCGAGATGCTGAATGTTGTTCTGAACTAGACCTTTTAAGTCTTTTACCAGTTTCGCCTAACAATTTTCTAGTCATATATCCAATGATAGATTTGGTCTTGCCTGCATAGGCAACTCAACTGGTCACAAGGGTGAAGTTCAGAAAGAATGATAGACTTAGCCTTTGCTAAACATTATTAGACGAAACTTCCATCTGGTCACTGTTTACAGCAGTCATTATCATTCCTTCCTTCAATCACTCCGCGTCATATATGGCTTTCTAAATCTTATCTCTCTTTCATGACTTCTTTCTATTCTATCTGATCTTTTCACATTTGTCCGGTTCTAACTTCCACTGGGTTTAATTTGTAACCATATTCAGGTCAAGTTTAACACCCTATTTCTGAAAAATGTGATCTTTTAAAAATGTGACACTATAAAGAAATAAAGTTGGGTTGTGTCCGCCTCCACTACTAACTATAGCTTCTAATCTAGTGACAATAAACTTTTAATCTTAAGGTAGTGAATTGTTGTGCAAGAATCAATGAAGGGTTAAGTTTAACACCAAATGATTAGGATTCGGTACATACCTCTTTTCGAAATCTATCATTTGATGCAAGAAACCTGTTGCCTTGGCTATTTATGGTAGGGGATGCACTGCCGCCAATGGCATACAATTCCCAGTGAGTATAGTCGTTGTTCACAACGTGGAAATACCCATGCCGGCACCTGCATTCAGTAGTATAGTTATAATGAGATTCACAGTAAAATCACAATAATGCAGATAGACATTTTTAATGTATATTTTTTAGTAATAGTTACGGATTTTTCTAGTCACTCAGAATGATTGAGTTTTCTAAAAATAAATTAAGTTATAATAATACAGCCTCCAAAATTAAATAAATTGTTTACTTTTGATGTGACCTTTCACTTAAAAGTAAGTTATTTTTTGTCAAACCAATAAATATGTTATTTGACTTTATAGAACTCTTTACCAAAATTAATGTACGGAATTAATTAGGGTAATGTGGAGTAGAATAGAAGGCATGCAATTTAGTTCACTCTCCAAAATTAAAAGTTGAATCCTCAACATCAAGAATCTCCACACCACGGCCTGATAACTTAGTGGCCGGCTCACCAAACTGCAGGACTAAATGTGGATGCAAATAAGGGATCTGTCCAATTAAAGGCTGAATCCTAACCTCAAAAGGTTCTCACACCTGAACGATAACTTAGTGGCCGGCTTAGCAGACTATAGGGCTAAATGCGAACTGAACCTGATAACTTAGTGGTCGGCTCAACAGACTATAGGGCCAAATGTGGACTGAACCTGATAACTTAGTGATCGGCTCAACAGACTATAAGGCCAAATGTGGACTGAACCTGATAACTTAGTGGCCGGCGCAGCAGACTATAGGGCCAAATGTGGACACGAATAAGCAATGTGCCTACTTTCGACAATAATTTAGTTACGTTTACTTACCTAGGCATTCTTTGGACCAGCCCCTCGCCAAAATGATTAAAGGCAACGGTGACCTGCATGTTCTTGTCCATAGTAAAGGCATCACTATGACCCAAGAGCATAACTTTGTCATGATGAGTGAAGTAGTTATTGGAAATGGTAATGGCGGTGGATCCATGAATGGCATCCACAAGCCCATCATGGCAATTCGAGAGCGAGCAATGGTCCACCCAAATATGCTTCCCTTGGAAGATAGAAATCCCATCGCCGTCGGACCCATCCCACCACCCAGAATGCTCCGGCGAGTCCCTAATGTCCCCATTCCCCCCCGGCTTACAATCATGGATATGAACCCCATGAATAATAATATTACTAGCGTAATGAATCGTAATACACGGCCCGCCGGCGATGTGGACACTGGCGCCCCGCCCATCAATTGTCTTGTACGAGTTCATCACCAGCTCTTGCTTCAGCTGGATAACCATATCGCGCTGGAACGTTATCCACAACGGCTCGTCTTGGATCACCGCGTGTCTTAGCGTCCCGGGCTTTGGGTTCACGGGGTCATCGTCGCCGGAGTCCGTGACCACGTAAATCCGGCCATTCTTGCCGCCCAGAGCGTCCTTGCCGAACCCGATAGCGCAGTCGGCGAGGCGCTGGCGGTTTTTCTCCCAGTTGGCATCGCACCGCCAGCAATCGTCGATGGGGTTTCCGGTTGCGCAAGACAAGTAACCCAAACCCCTCCTAGCCAAAGACGCATTATTGATTCTCCGGTTTACGTCTTGTACGATAACATCAGGGTCTTGATGATGATCCGGCGTGGAAGAAACGATGAGGAATAATAATGGGAGTAGAAGAATAAGAAGAGCTAAGTGAAGATTTGCCATTTTTAATTTTGTGGCGGCACCGAACTTATCAGCTTGTAGCGTAGGTAATTAAGAGCAGAATGTAGGGGGGTTATAAAGTGAGTGAGGCCGGGATAAATGGCGTGATTAAACTAGGCGTGGGGTTCACTTTGCTAATAACTTTTGAATTAAATTGCATGGATTCCCACTTGGTATATAGTTGAAAAACCGAACCTATTGTCTAGTCTATCCAAGACCCAACATTTTTTTTCTCTCTCTCTATCCGTTGAAATTAGAGTTAATTGATACTGTAATGACGGCGATAAAAATAAAAATAAAAATTACTATATATATAGAAATGAAGAAAACAAACGCCCATCACCCATGTCTCTCATGATCGATGTATCTATCAAAGTGAGGGGTTCCTTGTGCGCAGTAAGCACCGGTCTAACCTCTGTGGTTCATGTTCAGTTGAGTTACCATGATTTACATCCTCCCAAATGCTCTGTCAGGTTGGGGTGTGGGGTGCCTTTAGGGTTGGTGTTCAGCTTTTTGGAATGATGTATCTATTAAGTATTAAAATATTTGAACTTTACTCGGTTCGTTAATTATGTGAATCACTCAAACTCGAAGAAAGAATTAAGGGGAAAGTAATTTCAATTTGATGAGAGGGATAGTGTGGAATAATAACTTAGAAATTTAAATTCTTTTGTTTGCAGAAATATAATAGAATTATTAGGAATTTCAATTCTAGTGTTTGGTATCAATGATACTTGAAAGGGATGAATATAAGTAATATAAAGAATAAAATGTTTATACTTAATATAGCAAGCAAACAAAACACATCAATTTTAGGTTAGAAAAGAGAAGGATAATTTTGTCTCAAAACTATATTTTTTTATTCCCAAAAAGCTCGGAATTGAAAATACTAGGGGGGGGGGGGGGGGGGGGGGGGGGGAATATGAGATTCTAATTAATTCCGAGAAAATGAGAAAATTGCAATTCTCTACAACTAAACGAAGAAATTTGTTTGCTTTCAATTCAGAATTATGTTGGAGTGAAATTCTAATTCCCTGCAACTAAACATGCTATTATGTGGTCTAACCCAAAATTGTGCACTACAAATTAAAGCACAACAATGTGCACTCGAATGGAGAAACTGTGCTCTAGAAGAGACAAAAATATGCACTCGAAGAAGGAAAAATGTGCATTGGAACTTGGAAGAAGGAAAAAAAAATGCACCCCCAAAAGAATATGAACTTGCAAAAAATTACCATAATGCCACCGTGTTTTTTTTTTTTTTAATTGTATTCATCCTGGACCCTTGATTTGGACTAGATCAATAGATGAAATTAAACCCTATTTTTTACCTAAACAATCCTTCGCATTTGATCCATTATTAATATAAAATTTGTGATTTGTGATATTTATTTCTAATTTCTAATTGTATTTTTTTTATTTGTGATTTGTGGCTTTGTAATTTTTTTGGCATGTTTCATATGAATTGATAGATTTATAATGTAGACTAATTTGTGATTAATATCATTTTAAAAAAATTTATTCCTAATTAAACAATTTACTAATATTTATACCATGTGTTAACTTATGAAATTTATAATGTGTTATAATTATTTTAATTGATTAATTAATTTATACGAAATATGTTATGCAGTTTAATTATGAAAAATATTTAAAAAAAAAAGTTTATTTTTTATAAATTATTTAATCAATGTAATTTAGAAGTTTTTATTGTGTATTCTCGTATTTAATTTAATTTAGAAATACTTGAAGATCATCTAATTAAACAGTTAACAATATTTTTTACTCTGCTCTTGACGATGCATATTATACCCACATTTTTGGGGTGACTAATTAATTTAATGGCTAGTTTCCTAAAGTACAAAGAAGTTGGCATTCAGTTACAATGAACTGAGAAGAGGTGGAGGGAAGGGGGTAGGTGTAGCATGGCACTCTAAATTTATTATGGAAGTAATGTACGTTCAATAATATTGCATTTTTTCCTTTTATTATGTCTTTCTTCTTTTCTTTTGGTTTTTTTTTTGGGTTTTTTTTTTTTTTGTTTTTTGTTTTTTTTGTGACGAGAGAAAGTTAATATTAGTAAACTATTCCTTATTCGGAGAAAAACTACAAGGAGGTAAACTAATTTTTTTTGAATGCTACTAGCTTTATTACATTGTAATATCTGTTTATATACTTTCTCAACCTACTGAAACACAAAGAGCTAATAACACCTCTATTGAGGCTCGAACTCACAACCTTCCAAATGGAAGTCCAATCCGGGTACCATTGGACCACATAGTCCTGGTAGGAGGTAAACTAATTTAAGTTATCAATATTTGACATTCTCAAACTAAAAAAGTTAATAAGTCACACGCTCTCAATAAGAATTAAACATAGAAATTAGAATTGTGTGATTATTGAATACTAAGTGAACAATCTGACTAATTTTGCTGAGACGGCTTCCACTATGGATTTTATTGAATGCTAATATGAATTGCGTTAATTGGTTTTAAAAAGGAGGTCATATTTTTGTTTTTCAATGAGATTAGGATAATCAACACGAATAATGCTTCTTAAGAGTATAATGTGTTCATTTTGTTATAAGTAATATTTATCGTGGATATTATTGTGTAAGGGTCATGTTTATGTCTCTAATATTGCTCTCTGTTATAATTGTAATTATATATATCACTTGTATTATATTAAGGGGGTGTATTCAATCATGACTTTCATAGAGTTTTAAAGACTTTTATGAACTTTAAAAGTTTGGAGGTATTCAATTCAAACTTTTAGAGAGTCTTTAGCAGTCAGGCGGTATTTAATCAAGATTTTTAAAGAGTCTTTAAAAGTCGTGTGGTATTCGGTTAAGACTTTTAAAGAGTCTTTAAAAGTCACGTGGTATTCAAAAAGTTATAAACTTTTGTAGACTTTTTAATTTTAAGACTTTTGTAGACTTTTCATTCTCAAATACAAATAGTTGAAATCCAACCATCAACCTCAAGATTTCAAATTTTCTTTCTAACAACTTTGAATGTTTTCTCTCAGTATTTACACTCTATTTTTTCTCCCTATTTAAACTCTATAAACCTATCTAAATTCAATAAAATTATTTTTATTTTATAGCAATATATCAAGTATAATTTTATATATATATTATTAATATTAGATTTTTATTTTTTTTATTTTATGCAACTTGTAATTATATTTTTAAATATTTTATTTGATCAAATCTTTTATTATAAATTTTATTGTTCAATATTGTAATGAATTCCAAATGAAATAGTTTTTTTTTTTTTTGATGTTTATTAATAATAATATATAAGTAATTAGCATATAAGTCTTAGCATACTATGAATAAAAATAATAATGTTGAGAATGTTGATGTGGGTGAAGAACTATATAATAAGAAGAATTTTATGATGAGAAAAATTTCAATTTTGGTCCATTGACTATTGGGGTTGTGTTAATTGCAACACTTGACTTTCAAAAATATTAATTAAGTACCTTGACTATGCAATTTTTATCAATTTTGGTCACATCGGCCAAATTACCGGCCAAATGTGACCGGAAAATTTAAAATTAACAATTAATCTTAAATGGGAGGGGCAAAATCGTCATTTCATGTTACTTTCTTCTTCTTCCCTTCCTTGCACCGGCAACGCCGTCTCCGTCGAGGCTTCATAATCTCCGGCGGTGGGCGACGCCGTTTTTATTTGCTATGAATCCCGAGGCTTCATAATCGAGGCTTCTCAAATGAATCCCGATGATATTCGCCAGCTGTGGCTTCATTTGCAGTACAATCTCGTTTCTGTGATTATTTGCTCCGCCGTTCTCGTCTTTGGATACACCGTTTATATCATGACCCGGCCGCGGCCGGTTTATTTGGTTGATTACGCCTGTTACCGCCCTCTCGATACCCTCAAGGCTCCGTATCAGCGGTTTATGGATCACTCCAGGCTCACCGGGGACTTCGGTGAGTCCAGCCTCGAGTTTCAGCGTAAGATCTTAGAGCGTTCTGGCCTCGGGGACGAGACTTATGTCCCGGAGGCTATGCACTATCTCCCCCCGTGGCCGTCTATGCAGGCCGCCAGGGAAGAGGCAGAGCAGGTCATGTTTGGTGGACATCAATAATTGGCATTGCCGACGGAGACGGCGTTGCGGTGCAAGGAATGGAAGAAGAAGAAAGTAACATGAAATGACGATTTTGCCCCTCCTATTTAAGATTAATTGTTAATTTTAAATTTTTCGGTCACATTTGGCCGGTAATTTGGCCGGTGTGACCAATATTGATAAAAATTGCATAGTCAAGGTACTTAATTACTATTTTTGAAAGTCAAGTGTTGCAATTAACACAACCCCAATAGTCAGTGGACCAAAATTGAAATTTTCTCATTTTATGATATATTATAAATGTTTTGTAAGAAAATTGTAAATGATAAGAATCAAAATCATTGAAAGTATGTAAGGATGTATTCAATTTAGAATTTCAATGACTTTTTGTAGACTTTTTAAAATAAAAAGTTGATAAAAGTCTATGAATGTTTTTTATATAGATTTTTATAGACTCTTATAATGTTTTGAACGACTCGAAGAAATTCCATCAAAGTTTATTAAAATCTAAATCATTTTAAATGTTTTTAAAACTCTACAAAAGTCATGATAGAATACATCCCCGTAAGTTGATGTTCGAATAAAAATTTCTGCAATTACACTTTTTCTCTTTCTTTTTTCCTGCACTTTGTCTCTCTCGATTTCCATACGATAATCCGTTTCGCCAGGAAGCAGTACGAGCTAAAAGGGAACAAATAACGAGTTAAAGGAATCAATTAGCACACATTTGGTCAATACTAGATCACCTATGTATAATAAAATAAAATAAAAAGAGCACGGTATTTATTTATTAGAGTTAATTCTATTTTTTATTATAGATTTATAGATGACAGTCCACTTTAAATCTATTTTTATCAGAACATCCACTTTTGGTCCTAGTATTATTGTGGCATGATCATTTTTAGTCTATTATCAACAAAACAGTTTAAATATTATTAAATACACAGACATTTCGGTCTTCAACTATGATTTTTTTAAAAAAAATAAACATAAAAAAATATAGTGAATCAACTTACTTTGTATAAAAAAGATTGAAATGTCTTTGTATTTAATGATATTCAATTTTGTTGACGGGGACTAGAAATGATCATGTCATAATAATACTATAATCAAATGAGGACATTCTAATTAAAAGGGACTAAAAATAGATTGTCACCTATAAATTTATGGCCAAAAATAAAATTAACTCTATTTATTATATGCAAGGTTGCTCCCTAAAAATTAGTCAAAATAATTGACAAATGGTACAAAGTTTAATTTCACTCTCCAAACAAAGTGGTCCCACTTTAAAAGTAAAAACAGATATATCCTTGACTCCATCAGATCAAGCTACACTAAAAAAAGAATCAAACACTTTGCTTCCCTATCGACAAAGTTTAATGTAAACTATTCTTCTTTAAAATAAAATAAAAAGAAAGAAAGAAAAATCAGAGAGAGTGAACTCATAATTGGAATTCTATTCCAATGCAATTCAATAGAAAAGAAAACTACATTGTTTGATTGGAGCGAGGGAATTGCAATTCCCTCTACTCATTGAATTGAAATTCATACCCCTACTCATGAATTCTAATTCAATGGAAGAAGGAAAAGGGGGAAATGGGAAATTGACATTATTATTATTATTATTATTATTATTATTATTATTATTATTACTAGTATTTGCACCCGTGCGATGCACGAAATGAATTTGTTAAGAATATAAGAATTTATATATAATTATTCAAATTAGAACATCAAATATTATATAGTGCACTTAAAGATATGATTTATCATTTATATATTTTAATGATATCATTTCTTGAATTTGTGCAAATAATTGTTCAAATTAATAGCTAATGTCTAGATATATGCATGCGGTGCTATAACTTTAAAGATTTTATTTATCATTGTTTAGTATTTTCATAAATTAGGCAAATGTCATGGCATGTGATATCATCAAAGGAAATTGTTTCTTTGAAATTTGAAAGGCAATCTTGAATCAGAAGTTGTTAATGACATTTTAGGAATTAAAACCTTTATTCCTACATTCGTTCCACACATAATTTGAGCTTCCAACACATGATCAAACCTTATAACAATTAGCCTTGTACCATTACATAGTCCTAATGAGTGATCAATATTTCTCAATAATATGACAGGTGAGCCAATTTTTATAGTCAAAGCATCATTCAGGACTCCATAACAACGTAAAGCAATTAAGAACTCTGGGTGTGCAAAATCAGATAGCATGTCTCCAGTTGCATCATATTTACAACCCGAATCACAACTCAAATACATCTTACCCTTAGCAGTATTCTTATCATTCATATAATCGTTGATGCTATCTACCACATCCAGAGTTGGAGCCAATCGATTATGAAGATAGTCAAGATGAGTGTCACCACTACGTATTATTAATAAGGATGTGTTATCATCAATTGTAGCAATAAGATCATGAGTTTTAATCAACTTATAATATGATATGTATAATATATAGGAGCATAATAAATGTTGGGTATTGGTTTAGGCCCAATATTTTAATGCAATCCAATTTCATTCAGCCCAAACCAATACCCAACAACCCAGACGATTCACATTCTCATTCTCTCTCACTCTCGCCCCACTCACGATTCTCTCTATCTCGGTCCCCCAATCTGCCATCAACACTAAATCCTACAATTATTGTTTATGTTTTGCTTCTTAGATCAACTAAATGTTGTATTTCAGAGACATAATAGCAATGCGAAATCCGATTTAGTCTCTGAACATGAACCCTAGGTTTTGTACTTCATTGTTCGTAATTTCTGTGGATTAAAAGTTCAGTTCTGTCATTTTGGAGTACCGATCATCATCAGTTCATAAAATTAAAGTTTGACAATGATCGCACCGTCTGTCGAAAACCCCAACTGAGATAAGTTAACTTATTCCTTCAATTGCTTTCAGTTGATTTACTCTTAATTTAGTTATAGATTTGTCCAAATGTTTTTGTGTTCGTTAGATTAAGAAATTATTGTTGGTTTATTCGTGTATTTTAATTACGGTTTTACTAAAAAATTTAGAGGAAAATTTTTAAAACTTTCTCTGAAGTTTTCCTGTATTTAGGTAAATATTTATGAAGGATTTAGGATTTGAAAATATTTATTATGCTCTCAGATAGTTTATGCTCATAAATAATATTATAATTCAACATGCAACTGAAAATAATTAGTTAAATTGAAGTCATTTATTTTATTACAGAGCAGGAATATTAACAAAACTATCATTCTAAGAGGCATTCAAGAACTGAATAAAAGAACACATGATCAGGTAATATTAACATTCAAATATGTTGTCATTTGTATGCTTCAACAACCTGCCTTCCATTGAGTTCCCGCATTCAACATTTGTTGTCATTTGTATGCTTCAAAAACCTGCCTTCCATTGAGAGTACTATAACTTCAATTTTTCTTTTAATTTATTTATTTATTTATTGTTGAAATGAATTTTAGAGATTGAAGTCATGCGGGGACTTGAAGTGCTTATCAGTAGCCCAGAACAAACTTCAGAGTTTGAAAGGAATTGAAGGCTTCAGTAAACTAACTGTAAGAACACATTTAATCAAATTCCTGCATTTGAATTCCATTTTTAGTTTGGATGAAGCTATTTATAGACTGAAGGTCATTTTTTGCTTTGTTTTTATTTTTCACTTTTTTGTGACTTAGGTCAAAAAATTATGTTTTGGTACATATCATATCCAGCTTAGTATGAACTTCTCTCCTGTTGATTTTCTACTTGATGGTATAACTGGTTTTGGAATCAAGCAAAAACTGCCTGAGCCAACCTTTTTTAAAATAATACTCCCTCCAAATATAGCTCAAAGGTTTATAAGATGTTTCACTCTCAATCCAAATATTTTTCATCAAATCTACTCTAAATTAGATAAACACTGTCTTAACATGGACTTATATACTTCTACTTATTCCTCTGATTGAAAGCTGGACATTTGGTTCTTTGGCATAAGAAGTTTCATGCATTGAACCATGTATTGGTTTACCTCATATCTTGGTGCTATTGACTCTGTGCTTCTTTTGGTGTCTTGTAAATGCGTATTAAATGACATCTTTGCTATTCTTTACATCTGAAAGAGATAAAGAGTGAAAGCATTTGTGGCATTGACCTATACATTTTATATGTGAAGGACCATACTCTCAACTATCCCAGTATGATGTGAGACTCCCAATGGAATATGCTTCTTTTATTGGTCTACCATTCTTAATTCTTGAAACAAAAATATATTTTTACAAATGAATTTTCAGACATCTACACTTTTGGTTTCACATGCATCTAGGGCTAACAGTTCACTTCATCAGCTTGAGATAAATCCTGACCATGAAACTGTAGTTTAGACTTTAAATTAATAGTACAAAAGGTTCAATCATATTGACAATAGGGATTAGATTACCTGTTCAGAGTCTTCATCATCTTCCTCATCCTCTTCTATCATTTTAGAAATCAAGTCCTTGTCTTGGTGTTCCTTCAGGCTAGAACAGTAAGTCTCAACTAATAGTTCATCTCTTAACAGCCTCATCACAGTAAAAGCAGAGGTAGTACCCCTTGGTTGGTCTTTCTTAAATCCAACCTTGAATATCATAGACATGTCAATCAGTGTCTACAGTTCCGGGGGATATCAAAAGGAGACTTTAGAGTCTTTAAATATACAATATAAAAATCAGATGTGCAAATAAAACCAAATAAGAGACTTTAAAAATATTTCCATGGATGTAGTCTCCCTAAAAATACAGGAACATAGATGTTTCATTAAACACATAGTAGGAAAAAAAATAAGCAGGTTACATAAGAATCAGTTGCATCAGAAAAAAAAAAACAGATTTACCCCAGCATCATGGAATAGAATTTCTAAACTCTTGCTTGTTTCACTACCTCTAACCTCCGGGACTTCATATATACCCTTACTCTTATTGCTCTCATAGTGTTATGAGGTCTTATTTCTTTTACAGATACATACTAAGAAGGCATGTTGAAAGGTATTCACAAATGATGCAGAGAATAGTTTCTATTTAATCTGGCCGTTCAGTTTCTCTAGCAAAGAAGGTTTATATAGAGTTTCAAGTCATTAATGTCTGTTATTGAAGAATGGAAAGACAACAATCTGTATTGGGAGTATGAAAACCATCATACTGTTTCAGCACTCTTGTCTTCATTATATTTAGCCTTTATTAAATTTAAATTTAAATTTAAATTAAATTCTGATTCTGATTTGTAATAATATAGGACATGATGGTATTTGAATTAGATTATTTTAGGTTAGTTTATCAATGTATGTTGCTTGGGAATAGAATAGGACATTTAATGAGCCGGCTATTACTTGCATTGGTATTACAATGTAATGAAACTCTATTCTGCAAACCAAAATTTAATTCGGCTAAGCCTCCTAGAAAGATGCAACCCAATGTAAACAGTATTAAATACGCAGCAATTATCTTCACTCTCAAAACGGCGTAGTTTTGTGTGGGCGGGAGAATTTTTTCAGAAGAAACTTAGTGCTTTATTATAATGATAGATTATTATTATTATTATTATTACACCACAAGGGCATTTTAGTCTTTATATCATTTCTTTCATTGTCATTCATAATAATTCTATTCATCCTACCAAACAATGTAATTTGAATTCACTTTATTCCACCTTATTCTTTTCTCACAGAATTACAATTCTTTCCCTTCCTAATTCCTTCTTCCCAATTTTTCTTTGTGGTATTTTATGTCTACTAGAATTATAATTTAGTGGTGTTGTAATAAGACTACATTGTGTATAAAATAAAATTCAATAACAGGTATCACTGTAATAAGACTACTGTATGTATAATGTCAAATAAAACTGTAGTTGAAACAAAATGAAACTTTAGTTGTGTTGAAATAAACTACAATGTATATATATAAAATGAAACTGAATATGTTAAACATACAGAATTAATTAATTACGCGGAACGGATGTCGTTTCTTTTTACTTAAAGAAACGATACCGTTTTAAACCATGGTCCATAGTAAAATTTGCCATTAAATATTTATTGGACCATTTAATCAACCCAATTAAATAAATATTAGTCCAATTAACCCAATTAAAATAATTAATTTGATAACCGATTATCCATCAAGACCCAACAACACACAAATCAGCCCACAACTTAAAATTCCAATGCTTACACCCACTATTTCAAAATTTCATCTAACAGTTGGTTGGGAACTTCCGTCTAATGCATGCAAAACGGTCATAACCATTGGCCAACAATATTAGAATGTCAGAATTTTCATCCAATGTTATCCATTATTAGGAAATACTAACCAATTAATTTACTTACCATATATCTATGTTTTTAGAATGTAGGCTACTAACATCACAATAATAATGGAGGATCAATTTTTGTATATATGGATTATGTTATAGAGTTTTGGGTTAAATTTTCCCTAATTCAAATTAGCCACACAGGTTTTTCATATGTTTTTATTCTGTTAAATGTGCATTCAGACATAAAAATATAAAAAAAAATGGGCATCTTGAAAGAAAGTGTGATTCAGAGGTGGATCCTGAAATTATGTTAGTGGAGGCCGGCATAGTTTAAATGACTTTAGAAATGTCAATGACAAAATATCAAACATCTATAATATGGTTCAAATACAAAATATATTATAAATTATAATATAATATTTATGATAGACTAAGGATAGTTAGGGGCGGAATTAAAATTATACTTGGGTATGGTGAAATTTTAAAACACTTTGAAATGCTACTAGTGAGATCAAACCAACATTTCATGTTACATGTCATATTCAAAGTTACAACCAACTAAACCACTCAAATCCTTAATAATTTGTACATAAATATTAATTTTATACATATTTTACTGATATATGTGTATATATACATATACATATATGTAAGGGGGTGGGGAGCGATGAGGGGTGACAAACTAACAACTGTTCTCATTGTAGATCCACCCATGAATGTGATCAAAATTTTGCTTGTGTGTATTATATAATCATACTAACCCATAGGGGCCATAGGTTATAAGTAACTTATAAGCTAATGCAAATTAAAATGTGTACCTACAATTTATAATCTAATAGTCGGCAACAATTAACGTAACACATCAAGAACATTTTTCTGATTCTTTTAAATATTTGTTTATTTTTGAATATGGAGGTTGGCGGTGGAGGAGTCCTTGCACATCTCTTTCCCACATGGGTTGATACCTTAATGCTAGCCCCCACCAATATATAACATTCATATATACTACACACATACATACACATACAAATTCTACAATGGTGATCGTAATAATTTCCCACACTGATATATATATATATATATATATATATATATATATATATATATATATATATATATATATATATATATATATATATATATATATTGGTTCCTGTGTGGTCAGTGCGGCATACCCCATTAGGTATGTATAAATGTACCATACAGTGCTCAAAATACACCAGAATGAAATGTCAAAAAATACACCACAAAAAAAAAAAAAAAAAAATACACCACACATAATGGTGTATTTACGAACACTGTGTGGTGCATTTATGCATGCATAATGGTGTATGCCGCACTGACCGCACGGAAGACCTGACCTCACAAGAACCTGACCATATATATATATATATATATATATATATATATATATATATATATATATATATATATATATATATATGAGCGCTCATATGTGGTTATGTCATTAGGTGTGGCGGTGTGGTCGTATATGTGTCGTTGAATCAGTTTAATATAACGGCATTGGCTAATTCTGAGGATTTGAGGATTTTCGCGCGTGGGGGGGTGTTATGCTAATTATAGTGGCCATTTATAGCGGCCGTGTTCCAGAATACACCAACAATGTTGACAACATGCACTAATAGTGTAATAAAATACACCACAGCGAAACACACCAATAGTGTATTCCCGAATACTGTATGGTGTATTTATTCATATCTAATGGCGCGTTTTTGGTGATGCGTACTTAATTTGTGTATGTTTTTTGTTGTGCATTTCATAACATGGATTGTGTATATTTGTATAACAATTGGTGTGGCCACACTGACCACTCGGGAAGACGTTGCCGCACCTGAACTTGGCACCAATGGGAATCTACAAATACACCAGAGTAAGGCTATACCTAATAATGCGCCAATTACACAAATAAAACACACAACAATGTGATTTTCCTTATTCCGCTGCCTTATGACGAGTTTATCCTTGCAGTTCGCTGGGTAGGAGAATGTGCGCGAAAATACTGGAAGAATCTTGATTAATGTGATTCATTTCATCTATCTAATCTAATGGCCTGTAATATAATTGACCATATGACCACACCTAACAACATGGCCACATGTGATCACCCATATATATATATATATATATATATATATATATATATATATATATATATATATATATATATATATATATATATGGGCACGCTCTCATGCAAACGGCTGCCCAGAAGAGGAATGAGAACCATTCAGCGCCGCCCACGTGTCCAAATGAATGAATCATATGTAGTTTTTAAAAAAGCGACGCGGTTGCATTTTCGTAAATAACTCGAACATTGGTGCATGCAAATGTGTTATAAGTGCGAGTAGTGGGTGCACCTTTGCAAGTAAAAAGTGCAGGTAAAATCTCTTACAAGTGCACATACTTTCACTTACAAGTGCATGTAATTTTACCTTGTTAACATTCATGCACCTAGGTGCAACTACTTGTAACAATATGTGTACCTAGTTATAACGTTAGGTGCACTTAGTTTTGATGCTCAGTGTATCTTTTACTTGCACATGTAATACATTTTACCTGCACTTATAATACATTTTACAAGAAATGAGGTGCACTATATGAAACTGCTATCTACTTGCACTTGTAATATATTTTACTTGCACGTCGATGTTCAATTATTTACGAAAATGTCACCACATTTTTTTTTTAAATCAGTGTTTCTCATCCCATAGATCTGGACACGTGGACGACGCTGAATGGTTCTCACTTCTCTCTTGGGCAGACAATTCGCACCTGAACGCATACACACACACACAGGGGCACACTCATGTGAAAACTGCTACCGAAAAGAGAACTAGGAACTAATTACTCCGAGTCGTCTGTTTAGAAATATATAATGAATCATAAGTAATTTAAAAAAAAAAAGTGTGGTGATATTTTGTAAATAATTTAAACTTTAAAGTACATGTAACATGTTTAAGTGTGAAAGCAACTGGTGCAAGTAACATTACTATAAAAGTATAAAGTGCAACATTTACCTCTATAGACTTATAAAGTGCAAGTAAGTAATTAATTTTTACATTTGGATTAATTAATTATATCGTTAGATGCACTTAATATTGTTACTTGAGTTTATTTTATATTATTGCACTTTATGATGTTATTTAGTGTAGTCCATAATATTATTACTTTATTACTTACACTTAGAATTTCAATTATTTACAAAAATGTCATTACATTTTTTTTTCGCTCTCACTACTTTAAAAGTGTCATATCTTTAATTTCTAAATGGACAGCTCTATTTAGTTCCTAATTCTCTCCTGCGCTATTTGAGCCGGTTCGTTTTGTTAAATTAGCCTCTACCTTTTGATCTTAAAAGAAGCATATTCAAAGAGATGCTCACCCATCTACTAGGCATATTAATTTTTTTTTATCAGAACGACATAATAATTGAAATTCTTTAACTTAAGAAAAAAAAAAGGCAAAAGTTTGGCAAAATGAAAAAAGAAAATGTTCCAAAAGTCAACCAAATTATACCAGGTACCAATGTCTACATTATAACATATTATGTACATTCAATTAACAGAATGTACTTATAAATAAATTGAAGGTACATAATATGTTAATGTAATATGTACATTATTAATTAATTGAAGATATATAATATGTTAATTATATGCATATAATACATTAATACGTTAATTGTAATAGATATATAATTTATTAATTATAAGTACATAATATATTAACTACGGATATATAATATATTAATTATAATATGTACACAATTTATTAACACAGTTACACTATATCAATTGCAAAAATTATCCCCATGAAAGGCTCCGGATTATCCCCAATTATATATCTCCAATTATATTATCCCCTTTAAAAAAAAAAACTGGTGATAGTGATGCTTATTTTTGAAATTTCAAAATCATGCCTATAGGCTCAGGCTAACATAGGCCGAGAGAGGGTAATTTTTAATTTAAATTTACTTGACGCATTCTGATTAATAAAAACAAAAGTAAGTTACAATTTTTTTAAAAAAAATTTTAATTTATTTTTTTGAAAAAATGATACTTTTTCTCCTGAGTTATATACTTATAGCACTTTTTCCTCCTGAATTATTAAGTGGCACTTTTCCCCCCTAATATGTTAAATTGATATATTTACCCTTTTAAAATAAATATTTCATTTATTTTTCTTCTCCAACAAATTATGACCACATTTTGGTTCAAACCAAACAGACAGTATAGCAACCAAATCGAAATATTCCGATTACAATTTAGAACTGAAACTCGATATTTAGAGTTTATTAAAATCGCGAACCGGAACAGTCGGTTCGTGTTCTGAACTGAAAAAATAAAATACATTTATTGTTGAATTTAGATTTTTTTTTAAATAAAATTTTAAGTTCAAACTGGATCCAGAACCGTGAATCAGCGGTTCAAAATCAAAATCAAAATCAAATCGCGGTCATATATACTTATATTTGAGAATCAGAATAAATAAAAAAGAACATACAGTATTTGTAAATATTATAGTTCTAATTTTAAGCTAATACTAGTAGTTGTTCCGATTCGAACCGCTGGTTCACGGTTCAGGGTCCAGTTTTATTGATTCATGATTTTAATAAACTGAAACCCAAATATTGGTTCTGGATCTGAATCATAACTGGAAAATTTTGATTCAATTGCTATAGTGTCCGGTTCAGTTCGAAACGAACCGTGGTCGTCATCCCTACGTATAAGCAATAATTTGTTGGAGAAGAAAAAAAAATAAAATGTTTACTTTAAGGGAAAACTGTGCTATAAACATATAATTCAGGGAGAAAAATGTTATTTTTTTAATAACTAGCTAGTTACCACATGCATTTTGCGCGAATAGTCCAACGCCCAATGTGTATTTTTAAATTAGTGTTTCAGAATTTATTAAAGTATCATTCGGTATCTTGACGTATATCAATGTAAAATTATCAAATTTTTCATAAAAGTAAATATCTCAAGAATACATAACTATGACCTATGGCAGAAATGTTAGATTAATTGATGCAATAATAGTTTTAGAGGGAAACACCCTCACTGAATAGTACCATAAACATAGTTTTTGCATCACAAAATTCTATTAATTGGCGTGATCCATGCTTTCTCTTGTTGTCACTTCCGTCAGAAATGAATTCTTGATTTGATCTATTATCTTGTTGTGCTTCACTGCAATTTTAGTGCCTTGGCACAGTGCATATTCAAAAACAGAACTAAATCCTTATTCCCCAAAAAGACAATGATAATAAGCATATATATTTTCTCACCTGTGTTGAATATATATTGTAAATTAAGTGTACCGTTTTATCAGTGCCCAATGCGTGATTCTAATCAATTGACCAAAATTCATGTTTTTTTTTTGTTTTTTTTTTTTTAACAACCATCAAAGGGAACTATTATTGCAAAATCAAATCAATAACACAATGAGGGTTATCTGCCTCCCACACCTCCTGACCAGTATACGAGCAAAAAGCTTTGGCCAGAAAATGAGCAATCACATTGACTGTTATATTGTATTTTTTAATACACTCTAACATATTCATAGTATATGTTTAACAATTATGCCAATTTTAATTGGGATGTTCGAACCTAAGACGCTTCTTATAAAAATCGATGAGTAAGTTGAAAATAATAGATAATTAACGGAATGCATGAATATTTAGAAAAATTAAATGATATAATAAAAGATAAAGTATAAAAAAAAAAAAATTAAAATCAAAATAATATGAACCATTTATTTCAATAAATAATTACAACAATATTTTTTAGTTTTTGCTAGTCACCTCACTTTATTGGCTTATTAGGTTGGTAGATGTAGAAATTATGACATGTATCAGAAATTTTACGCATTAAAATAGTCAGTATTTTCATAATCTCCAATTTTCCATGTATAATGCCATTTGGTTTTTTTTTTTTTAAATAAAAAAAGAAAAGAAAAAAAGCGGCCGACATTGAGATGGAGTAATTAAGTAATTCTCTTTAGCCCGCTAATCAAGCAAAGCGTGTTCAACTATCCAACCTTTGCATGTGCCCGCCTCAATATACTCCTTCCACGCGTACCTATCCAATTCTTTCTCCACCGTTATTCTATATAATTATAGAATAATGTTAAAATAACTCACTATTGTTTGTTTGTTTGTTTTTTTTTTTTTTTTTTTTTTGAAAACTAAGTCACTATTATTAGTGTTGTACACAAATATATAATTACATTATCTAACTTTAAAAAAATTATAATTAACTTATGGAATAACTTAAAATTATGCGACTAAATCAAAATTGATATGTTTAATCAGTCATTATTGATGTGGCAATTATTATATTAAAATGTTAATATTAATTTTTAAATTAAAATTATATATAAAAAACAGATTTCCCCTCTGTTGTCTCCTGCCAGAGATGAAGGACGTTTCTTTGTCTCTGACTAAGGACGATGGCTATGACGGGCAAGGACTTTTATTTGAATATTTATTTAAAAATTAATTTTTTAATAAATTGACCGCCACATCAGCATTGACCTGTTAAACATGTCAATTTTAGTGTTTTTTTTTTTGAATGCTACTAGCTCTATTACATTGTAGTATCTGTTCATATATTTTCTCAATCTACTGAAACACAAAGAGCTAATAACACCTCCACTGAGGCTCGAACTCACAACCTTCCAAATGGAAGTCCAACCCGGGTATAATTTTGAGTTGATTAGGAATTCAATTGCACTATTTTTAGTTTGATGACCCAATTACATATTCATATTTAGTTCAGTGACATATTTGAACATTATTCCTCGAATTATATTACAAGCATAATAATTATATTTTATACATTTTTAATGTACTAATTGATAATAATAATAATAATAATAATAATAATAATAATAATAATAATAATAATAAAATCA